>NC_136595.1:2732500-3220000 GCF_910589615.1 Taurulus bubalis
ATTTAGCTGTTTTTAATAAATATGCGTTACCAGGTGGTAGCCCCAAATGAGTGCATATTTTATAAACTGCTGACGCTAATTTCATTTCAATTTAGCCTTGTATCATGTGGCTGTGTCTAATGAGCAGACATCACAGAGAGGAGAGGGAGGCAGTTCAGAGTAAGAGCCAATAACATGGAGGGAAGACAAGGGGAAAGTGTGAGCGCGTTTCAGTAGACTTCAAGTTACTGACCTGGAAGGATTTCCACATGGCAACTCTCAGCCAGAGGCCGTGTGTGTGTGAGTGTGTGTGTGTGTGTGTGTGTGTGTGTGCATGCTTGATCGTGGCGTGAGAGCAACCACCAACCTGCAGGTCTCTTGCCTGCCGTATGCACACACACATTTGAAAGTGTTAACCACAGCTGTCTCACTCGCTCTCCCATCAACAAGTTCACCCGTCTCCAGCAAATCCATTCTATAGCATGTAGTATGTCAATAGCATATGTCAATAGCATGTAGTATATCTAGTATGCCTGTATTGAGCACGGCTCACACATTCACCAGAAGGATGCCAATAATATCATAGTACAACAATGCATGTCAATGTTACGTGATACTAATATATTTGATTTACTAATATTTCCAATTGCACTTCTTGCTAATAATGTTTGGCACGTTACATTTATAGAGCACTCCATTTGTTACGTTTCTATTTGCTGCACAGACTCAGTACCACTCGTTAAGGAACATGCCTGTGGTTGTTTTCATGTGTTCACAGCACCCTTTGCATTGGCAGTAGTTACATGTAAAATAGTAATAGTATATATATGTATATAAATAAATAGATTCATTGACTGTGACTGCGTTGTGTCTGCGTTGTGTCTGCGTTGTGTCTGCGTTGTGTCAGCGTTGTGTCTGCGTTGTGTCTGCATTGTGACTGCGTTGTGTCTGCATTGTGTCTGCGTTGTGTCTGCGTTGTGTCTGTGTTGTGTCTGTGTTGTGTCTGTGTTGTCTCCGCGTTGTGTCTGCGTTGTGTCTGCGTTGTGTCTGCGTTGTGTCTGTGTTGTGTCTGCGTTGTCTCCGTGTTGTGTCTGCGTTGTGTCTGTGTTGTGTCTGTGTTGTGTCTGTGTTGTGTCTGTGTTGTCTCCGCGTTGTGTCTGCGTTGTGTCTGTGTTGTGTCTGTGTTGTCTCCGCGTTGTGTCTGCGTTGTGTCTGCGTTGTGTCTGCGTTGTGACTGCATTGTGACTGTGTTGTGTCTGCGTTGTGTCTGTGTTGTGACTGCATTGTGTCTGCATTGTGTCTGCGTTGTGTCTGTGTTGTGTCTGCGTTGTGTCTGTGTTGTGTCTGTGTTGTGTCTGTGTTGTGTCTGTGTTGTCTCCGCGTTGTGTCTATGTTGTGTCTGTGTTGTCTCCGCGTTGTGTCTGCGTTGTGTCTGCGTTGTGTCTGCTTTGTGTCTGCGTTGTGACTGCATTGTGACTGCGTTGTGTCTGCGTTGTGTCTGCGTTGTGACTGCATTGTGTCTGCGTTGTGTCTGCGTTGTGTCTGTGTTGTCTCCGCGTTGTGTCTGCGTTGTGTCTGCGTTGTGTCTGCGTTGTGACTGCATTGTGACTGCATTGTGTCCGCGTTGTGTCTGCGTTGTGTCTGCGTTGTGTCTGCGTTGTGTCTGCGTTGTGACTGCATTGTGACTGCGTTGTGTCTGCGTTGTGTCTGCGTTGTGACTGCATTGTGTCTGCGTTGTGTCTGCGTTGTGTCTGCGTTGTGTCTGCGTTGTGACTGCATTGTGTCTGCGTTGTGTCCGCGTTGTGTCTGCGTTGTGTCCGCGTTGTGTCTGCATTGTGTTGAGCGACTTTTGTTGTGGCTGATTTCCTTCTTCGATGATGATTTAATCCTTCTAAACCTGATGCTGTATGAACTTGAATCTTGCCTATCTGACTGCTCGTGAGACGCCACAGGGACTCACACAGGACCTCAGTAATTGAACCACCCACAGAACACAGAGAGTTCACTTCAAGTAGATGTATTTGTAACACACAGTTTACAAATAAAGCGAGTTGCACCCGGTATCATTAGCCTACAGCTGCCGTCCCCGTCTGTCTAACACAACAACCCCAGAACAAACAAACAGACACAATATTATATCGTAACAAACAGTTCTAGGTACCACTGCACCTCCATATTCCTCGTCACCCACTCTCCTCAGCATAGGAGTCCAAGTCGGTGACTTAAGGAATGTGGCTGCTTGTGCTGCCATCTCTACCCTTATCGTTGTTTTGTTCTGGTCCTGGTTCCTCTGGCATCTAAAGCCTGCTTTCATACTAGTTCATATGGAGCAGAACAAGGTCACTGCGACTATCTCCGCTCGATGAAATGAAAAGAAAAGAGTAGCAGCGGCCTCAGACAACAGGAATAACATCTATCCATTTTAAAAAGGCGTAGTTTCCCTTTAATGCGAGGCTTTTACAACCTTTGCCTTGATGATGCAGTTTGTAAAACATGTTATATTCACATTTGCCACAGTAAAGGAAGTTACAATGCCAACCATTAGCACAGGAATTTAAATGCACATTCTTGCAAATGGGATTTGCATGCCATCCCCAGGCTGGTCACCACAGCCTGCAGCCGGACGCATTGCCTCTCTCAAAGAGCAGCGACAAAGAGGGGCTGGTACTGGGCAATATCTCTCTCACAGAATGATACAAGGGCAGTACAGTACAGTACGAGGAATAAATATCCGTGATTGAAGAGAACACCCGATTGACTCGGACCTCCTCTTGTCTGCGTCTCGGCCGCGTGACCCTCGTCTTGCAAAGGATTAAGGGCGCCGTCACGACAAATCACATCAGCTCATTTCTTTGAATCGCTTTGAAAGCAACGAGCACCGCATTGTGGGGATCCGCTTCGCTTTCCAGACACAAACTCAGGAATGGAAAAACCTGCTTGATTCACCATGAGATGTAAGGATGTACACTTGACTTTAGGGGGAGTTTAAGTTAGTGACTGGGCAGGGAACAAAAACTGTGAAATAGACTTGTCTCACTCTCTAACTCCGTCCTCGCCTCTTTGTCACTCTGTTTCTCTCTCCCTCTCCGCGTAGATTATACATGTGGCGGTGATGAAAGCAGGGCAGCATCACTAGATGAGCCCTGACTGATTTCAGCTCGGAGCCCTCTCTCGTCTGTTCACACCGATGCAACATTCATGCACGTGTGTGTGTGTGTGTGTGTGTGACTTGCTATCTCGGAGCGTGCTCAGTGAGCTGATGGCTGGCGACACCTGCACTTGCATCACCTGAGGTGTGTGTTTGCGTGAGTGTGTTTGTTGAAATATTGAACGTTGCTGCAGACTTTCCTCCAGTGTGAGAGCTCAGAGAGCTTCTTTCACGTCTGTGTCAGCAGAACTAGCAACCTGGCAATGATGAATCATGTATTACTAAGTCCTATAACCAGCATCACAACTAGATAACATGCAACTCACAGGAGGAAACAGCCCAATTTTGAAACAATTTCGTGAGATTATATATTTAAGAGGATGATTTTTACCTCCGTAAGTATCTGATAGCTGCAACTTTCTTCACCCATAATTGAGGTAAACTGAAAGGTCCTGACATTTGGGTTTTGTATATGGATGGGACCATTCTGTTTGGTAAAGCTTCGGCTCCGGTCGGGTTCATCTTCTTTTCTCTCTCACTGCCGATACATCTGCAACATACTGAATTAGAGAGTAGCCATGGAATGACTTTAGTCTGACAGGCTAATGATAAGGAACCGACGATAAGGAACCGATGAAATGAAGCAGCGTTGCGGCTTCATGCGGTCCAGAACTCTAAACCATGCATACAGTTTTAATGAGAAGAGGTTTGGAGTTATCGTCAATATGCCTCAACAATACAATAGAGGTACTTGGTAGTTCATTTGTAATGCTTCCAAATCAATATGTCACATTATGATTGGTTTTAATTGCCTTCCACTTTCTACCAGGGGCCGGAATCAATAATCCCGATTCAATTCTGATTCAGAGGCGAGATGATGCAGGAGGTATTGCTTCTCACTCTGTGACTACGCACTACTGTTAAAACATAGCACATTTGTAATGATTCACAATCAAATAAACAGATTAATTTACCTCAATTACTTTGTATTACTACAATTGTAGTAACTTGTGTCAGCTGGAAGGTTGTGTCTGTCATAATTGTTCCCTGTATTGCAAAGAACCAACAAGAAAAGGAAAAAGACGAGTGACTGTGGGTCTCTGTGTGTTGGTCATGACTGTCACATTGTCAAGAACATTTAACCCGGTCTTACTAAATTGTTCCTGGTAATAATCCTATTGACAATTTGGTTTTAAATTTGTCGTAATGGACTCGTTTTGCATGGAGACGGAGTCTTTCTCGAGAGAAGCGCAATGCATCTGAGAATTTAGCAACATGATGTTCATTTGGTAAATGATGGCCCCATTTAGAGTCAAATAGACCATAAAGCAGAGGAAGCTCCAGAGTGGTTTGTCTCCACCATGCCGTTGTCCGTGTTTTCATCTTATAACTTTAATGATTTCAGTTCTTGAAAGTTAATTGTACCATTTTGGTCTCCAACTGGTGGTATCCCGTTGACTACATCCACTTCCTGTGTACAGTCTAAGTCACCAGCTGGTCCATAAAGGACCGAGTACAGACATGGCACCTCAACAAGGGCCTAATGGAAACCCTGCAGCATCCTCAAACTTTTGCTCTCTCTGTCTGACTTTTTCTCCAAGAGAAAACAAAGTAGACTTTATATAGGGACGTCAAAACACACCACCCTGCGCTCCCCCCATCACATCCACCCACACAGCGCACATTCTCACACCGTCGCCTGGAGTGTGCAGAGGAGCAGGCAGGAATGTCACAGCTATTACAAATCCAGTTGTCTTTGTCTCTGGGACAACAGCAGCCACCCAATTAACCTTTTGTCTGATGGTGCACACACACACACACACACACACACACACACACACCCACGCACACACACCACATATGAAGAAGATTTCATTTGAAAAGGAGGCAGCACTGCAGCCTCCCGCTCCATGTCATGTTATCTCCTGAAAGAGTTCTCGACTAATAGACGTTGCCTTTTCTTTCTGTGCCTGTCCTCTCTCCTCACCCTCCGTCAGCATCCTGACAAGAAAACACAGGAGAGATTTCGCCAGCCGCAGATTACCTTTCTGTGTGTACAAAACGACGATACGTGATGCATTTACATCAACTTTAGTTTGATCAGCTCACAATTTGAAGACAATTTGTGGGGGTTTCATCTTGTTGTCCAGTAATTTACTGGAGCTCTTGTGCATGCTGATGTCGCACTCATTGAGTTTGTTTCCGTGTTCATTACAGGAGCGCCACAGGGCCCTGGATACTGCATCGTCCAACAACAAGAAGTATTTGAAGTTATCAGAATTGCAAGTAGTCGATGTAAAAGGTGTCATTTGATTTTAAAGTAAGCTCAATTGTCGTCGCTCTATCCGACATCACAATGCAACCATAGGACCTGGCATCACTCTAAATATACTTGACAGGTCAAAATAGGTAGTAACTCACTGATAGCTAAATATAGGTTACTAGTTGATATAAACTGGACCTAAAGCAGCCGAACAGCTTACCAGTGTGTACTAGAGGTGGAGGAGATGAGATGCTTCCTGACATGGCACGACATGTTGTGTTGCCGTAGTTCGATGGCAGAATCATTATATATGAAAAACTATGAATTCCATACCTTGAGCACTAACCAAAGGAAACACATATGGTCAAAGGTTGTCCCTTGAATACATGTCTGTAGTCATCTGAATGAACCCTGAATGTAGCATGAAGCATCACTCACCAACTTGATAACAACTTTGACTGATTCAATGGACAGACAATTAAAAGCAAGTATTTTCCATGGCCATGATATAAAATAACTATAGCAGTTATCAGACTGTAGTTCAAAGAATACAAACATGTGCACATCAGGTTTCATTTGGAGCTGGCCATGAAAGGTTTGAGCATAATGCCTGCACATAATTCACCGCTTTGAGCATCAGGACTGTGTCAATATTTCTATTGACACAGTCCTGAAGCATTCACGATACTCAGAAATGTACCAAGGTTTCTGCAAACTCTCAGAATAAATCAAGAATTCATCTTAAAAAATAAAAAGAATTCTTGAACTATTCTTTAGTTAAACTCAAGCTCAAGCACAAACAATCACATGGGGTGAGTTCCACTGCTTTCTCACAGACTGAGTTGAGGTGAGATGCATTATTGTTAAATGAAAGAGATGTTTCAAGTGTAAACTGTAATGTTTGGAGCGAGGAACACGAGGGGGGTGGGGGGGGGGGGGAAGAGAGGGAAAAAAGCATTAAGCAATCAGGAGGTGTATTTTTTGCCAAGGGGAAGAATACGGTGTGTGTTAAGGTCTTAGTGGAACAGAAGTTACAACATCATTAGCTTCTGTACGTGTCGTATTTCACAGTAAAAACAGTTTTCTTTGTGGTCACACTGGATCACTAAAAGAGAGCTGGCTTACAATGTAGCGTGACACGGTGATACCAGGTGGCAACCTCTGGTTCTGCCGAGTAAACCCAAAGGTCATGTCTTAAAGCTGCATTCTCACTAATCTCCAGCAGGGGGCAGCTCCTCTGGTTGTATAGAAGTCTATGAGAAAATTACTCTCAGTAAACATTGCAAACATGAATTCATTTCAATCTCTATTTTCAAGTCTACAGCGTGATGTTCATTTTGTAAATGTATGGTCCAGAATGATTTAGGGCGGGCTTACTGTGATTGACAGGTCAACTGATGCTACCAGAGCCGTATACGGCCGCCTTATGTCACTCCTCTGCATTCCGAATATGGTAGCCTTATTATCCGCTGGTTGTTTTGCTTCATCTGGCGGAGGTTCATCTGCTGTACCGGGCCAGTTGAAAATCTGCAACGTTTCCTTTCAATAAATTAGACCTCTGTTGAAAACGATGTTTTAGTTTAATGATATCCAAACACACATCTCTTCCTACCTCTCCATGTTGCTCAACCCACAAAAGCAGTTTTACATACATGTTTGATTCATGCCTCTGAGTCACACAACACTTTAAACCATTTAATAGATACAATATTCTGATACATATTTGTTGAAGTGCTAAATGAAAAATTAACACAGCGACACAGGGTTTAAACTGGGAAGGTGTGTGTTTCACTGGGACGACAAAGATAACTCTTTGATCATTCTGATCATTTCAGAGGATTGGTGGAGTCCTAGCAGTTTATTGAACTATACAGAGATGTGTTTCTGTTATATAGCCTCACCTCATTGGCAAAATGATACAGTGAACATTCAAACCTCGAGTTACTGCAGGAATGTTGTGTTAGACTGCATTAGTGACCTTTAAAAGAACCGGTTTTAAAGACTCACAGATGCAGCATACACACCAACATGTCCTCAAACAGTTCATATGATATCTTAGTTTTGGAAAATATCATCGTTTGGGTTGAAATAAGTGTGGTAAAATGAGTACTGACAGTGATTGAGAACAGCCTGCCGACACACAAGCAGACCATTTTACATTCTCAGCCTCCATGTGTATGTACAGTAGCGTTTTCCAACACTCCATCCATTTTTCATTAAAGCCATCATTTACTGTCATATCTGTAGTATTCCTTCAACCACGGCTTTTGTGGTCGTCCCCCCTTGTTGAGGCAAGTTTGCTGTCAGTGAGTGTTACATCTCTCCCTCCCTCTCGCTCTCTCTAACAGGGATTATGTCCATCAACGGGATTGCTTGTGCATCAGATCAGCAGGACTGCCGACCGTCTCTGGCGTGTGGGTGTGTGTGGGTGTGTGTGTGTGTGTGTCTGCTGCTGCAGCGTAGCTTGATAAACATGCTAACCCAGTGTACGGTGAATGTGTGCTTGGGAGTCAGTGGGTGACTCCCCTCCTCACTGACTCAGCTGCCTGTCCGTCATCCTCACGGGGCTGAAGCCAAGGCCTACATAACATTATACACACAGTGACACACGCGCCTGCAAATATTATCCACTTTAAAATTGAGTAATCTGCTTTCGAGGGAATTAAATGACATCATAACTCAGTTATATTCATTAATTGCCTTTTCTTTAGTAAAGAAGCAAATAAATCCATCTACAAAGTTAATTAAGCAAGATGAATCCTCTTATATCCAACACAGTTGACTTGTTTAAATTGTTTTCTAATTATCTTTTGATTATTGACTAAGTTCTTAATAACTGAATCAGATAGAAATAAAGAGAAAATGTTGGACCCTGAAGCCAAATCATACAGTGTTAAGAAACTATAGATCTGCCCTCTACCGAGTGCACGTTTTCTAGTTTGTTCTGCATTTGAGTGTAGAAGTAACACGCTAGCTTTGTGTGTGTTCTGTGTGTGTCTGTGTGTGTGTGTGTGTGTGTGTGTGTGTGTGCGTGTGCGTGTGTGTGTGTGTGTGTGTGCGAGTATTTAAGGGGCAGCAGAGTCCTCTGGTGTGTTGGACTAACATAGCTAACAGCTAACATAGCTAACAGCCAATAACATAACATAGCTAACAGCTAAGAGAGCTAACAGCTAACAGAGCTAACAGCTAACATAGCTAACAGCTAACAGAGCTAACAGCCAATAGAAGTAAACACACAGCAGGACAGAACGTTTCTGTTCAGAGTTAAACTTGAAGCTTTACTCAGTGAACTGCAGTTTAGCTGCACAGAGCCGGAGAAGACATCTGCATCAAAATGAGAGAGTATCTGTTTGAGAGTAAACGTGTCTGGCTGGTGGTCGTTACAGTCTAGATGGGATCGTGGTGAAGTTTGGTTCATTTAGCAAACAGCAGTGTTCTTTGCAGATGTACCTGGAGGAGATCTGCCCTCGACTGACTGCACCTTTTCTAGTTTGTAACTGCATTTGTGTGTAGAAGTAACACGCTGGCTTTGTGTGCGTTCTCTGTGTGTGCATGCTTGTGTGTGTGTGTGTGCGTGTGTGTGTGTGTGTGTGCGTGCTCGTGTGTTTGTCACACCAGGTTTGCGCTACAGGAAATGGAACAGGTGCTTGATGGGTCGACAGCTGGCAAGGTTACCGAGGGTTACGTTTAGTGCTCACGAGAGACAACACACACACTGGTGCATGTGAAACTACCGCAGGCCTCTTTACGCTGTCCTGTCTGTTGCTTTGTGTTGCTATGAGACTGAAACCAACAGGTAACAGCACTGATCAATTAAGCTGCAATCTTATTACTAAACCGCCCTGAGAAATACACTGTATACATCCTTATTGGACCAATATACCCCACACGCTCACACACAATCACGTATACGCGGCCGCCGCTGACAATAAAAAGCATCCAGAGACTCTTCTAATTGCACTATCCAGCAGATCATTAAGTGAAGATTGCATTCTGCCAGCTGAGATTCAAGAAAGAAAGAAATTCAATTAGGAAAGACGGAGAGCAAGAAAGAAAGAAAATGAAAGACTACTGAGATGCACTGAGAAAATGCATTCCTTCAACTTGAAATTGTATTCCAGTGAAAACTTGCTACTAAGAGAGATTATGTTATTACTTTCCATCTAGTCTATAGTCTATCACCTGTTAAGAGAGTCACGGGTTGCAGAATATTTTGTGTATCTAAAAAAAAAAAATACAGTATTTTGCTGTTTTCAATATGGTATGGATTTAAAAGCCCTGGTTTGAAAGTGGATTTTCAAAACGAAAGCCGAATAGAACTGGTCTTTTCTTTACTATAATATTGCATTTTTACTATTGTCACCGTTCATTGCACTATGCTGAATGTATCAAGACAGCAGGTCAACAAGAAGGAAGTGTTGCGTTAACAGAACACATCATCGACAGCAAATTAATACAGGAGGCGTTCAAAAGATGTCTCTTACTAAAACGTGAATTATTTAGCACTTGAAAATATTTTAAATAAAGGCCTGATTTTCTCCTCAAATAGAAGGCTGTTTGAGAATATCTGGTACGATTTGAAACAATACCAGTGTTTAGACTAACCTGTAGATGTGGTTATTATAACATTGTAACATTATAACCGATAGCGTTTTCGTTCTCGGATGTCGCATCAATGCATGCAGCTTCTTCTCATCCAGCGGCCACCAGCAGCTGCTCAAAGTAGAGAGGAAAGACTGAGGAGTGGATTATCTGCCTGGTTATCACATTGGGCTCCAGCAGATGGCTCGCCTGGAGCCAGAGGAGCGGATGACGCTGCACATCGCTGAAAAACAACTGTGTTGAACACCAGTTACACCAGTATCGTCTGACTGGCACCATTTAGGAATATCAAGTGATCGAATGTGCACGCCACACGCCGGAGAAAATGAACGTAGATGAGCTCAGGTTTTATTTTTAAGATGCTTTGTGTGTGTGTGTGTGTGTGTGTGCATGTGTGTGTGTGTGTGTGTGTGTGTGTGTGTGTGTGTGTCCAAGAGTCCATTGTATCTATTAGATCTATGAGGGAGGCCTTGGTCTATACATCACCCCGACCAGCCCTTCATACCCAACCCTGAGGTCATATATCTACTGTGTGTGTGTGTGTGTGTGTGTGTGTGTGTGTGTGTGTGTGTGTGTGTGTGTGTGTGTGTGTGTGTGTGTGTGTGTGTGTGTGTGCTTGTTTGGCTACACTTCCACACAGTTTACTCACGGTGCCGAGGCACTGAAACTGTTATGGGCCCCTCAGTAGCTATAATCCACACACACACGTGCACACACACACACACACACACACACATGCACACACACAACCCTTCTCCTTCTACACACACACGCTGAGCTGCAGTGGGTTGTTGACGAGCCCCCCGTGTGTTATTTTAGGAAAATGTGTTATTGAAACCATGGCTTTATGGTGGTTGTTGGTCTCACCAATGACCACACACACACATGCACACACACACACACACACACACACACACACACACACACACACACACACACACACACACACACACACGGTGGTATATGTCATTCACGGCCATTGAAAGACATGGTGTGTCTAAGTGTCAGGCTAATGGGCCCTCTACTGCCCTCTCTGCTAGCAGCTGGCACATCAGTCAGTGTGTGTGTGTGTGTGTGTGTGTGTGTGTGTGTGTGTGTGTGTCCATATTATGTGGTATTATATTATTATGCTTCTGAAAATGTTAAAGGTGGCCATGAGAGCACTCTGAATGATTTTCTGCATATTAGCTTTTATTTTCTGACTCAGAAAAAGTGAAAGAATTATTCCCAATACAATTCAACTGGGGCAAACAAAACAGTGGCACACTCTCATTATTGGTCTTTGAAGGGGGTCGTCGTTTGAAGGGAAGGTGTCACAGGTTTGAGTCTCCAGGTCAAAATGATTTAAGTCAGTTACTAAGGGACCTTAAACACAAATGACCCGACCAGATACAAGACACACAATGAAATACAGCAAGAGGCAAAACATTCAACTTTCTGAAAACAATCCCACAATGCAATGTTTAGCTTTTTAGAGATGTGAAGAAATACAGCTGTGTTACACTGCACCTGGTGATGCAGAATGAACCAGTATGTAACATGTAGGTGGATATATGAGTAGAAATGGATTTTAATGTTCATAACTATTAGTGTGTAATGACTTGAGCTCCAGTCTCATGTCTGCTAATTATTGGATTTATGCGCTTAAGGGATGAGCATATGTGCAGTGCTCCCTATCACCTGATGATGTGATCATATGAAATATGCTCTGGGGGTGAGACCTGATAACTACCAAACTGTCAGGAGGCCTGTTAATCAGCTCATCTGTGTGAAGTGACTCGCTATTAGGACTCATTTCTCAGTGAAAAGCCCTTTGGAGGATGGAATGAAACATTCACTGTGCCGTTGTCACAAAAAATAATCCATCTTTATGTCTCCAAATAAAATGCATACTCCTTATTTATCCTCTCAGGGTGTTATGGGTCTAGTTCAGTTCAGGTTAGTATTGATTAGTAAAGGAGAGCTCTACTACTCACGGTGCATTTCCCCTGTGCTCTCCAACACTGGTGTGTGTCCTCCTCCCTCTCATCCTGAGGTTATTGACAGCATTCTGGAAGCAGCAGACTCGTTGAAGAGCATCGGTGTAACTACTGTTGAGACGGGTTCTTCTTTCACGCCATTGTGTTGAGCATGCTGGACCATGAAGGCATCATTACTGGTGTTACTTAGTATCTGTGCTTCTCCTGCTGTGACATGCTCAAATCTTTATTATGACAGATGTCTATCATGGCCCTCTGAATCTACTGAGAGGTGTTATTATATTGTCAGAGCGCAGGGCAGACACAGTCTTTACTGAAAAGCAACCGATAAACATCAAAGCAGGAGTACGATGATACTTCGTTTTACAGGAAGTTGCTAGGGTACACTTTATTAAGGAGCACCTGTGTGTGTGTGTGTGTGTGTGTGTGTGTGTGTGTGTGTGTGTGTGTGTGTGTGTGCCCTCGCTCTTCTGGACATGCTCCTGTTTAGATATTGAACGCTCTCTGCCCATCATCTCAATGGCTTTCCAGCGTTTCACTCTTAATAAGGTGATGTCTGGGCAGAAGCAAGGCCTTGTGGGAGAACTGCTCAGTGATGTTTGTGCAGAGACTTCAATGGGCGTCAATTCCGGGACGTGTGTGTGTGTGTGTGTGTGTGTGTGTGTGTGTGGGTGGGTGAAGCTGTTTATGTTTCTGCTCACATTCCTTGAGAGATTTGACAGGAAGTCCCAAAAGACGCCACGCTGCCTCCTCTTCTTCATCCCCTCCATACCTCTCCTTCCATCTCTCCCTTTCTCTTTTTTCCATCCTTTCACCCTTGCCGTCTCTCTCCTCATCCTCCTTTCTGAGCTGTCATTTGTCCCCCCTCGCCCCCTCCCAGCTTCAATCTTTCTTACCCAGCATGCATAGGGAATCCGACAGCGAGTTCTCATCTTTGAGTTCGTATTCATTGACAGTTCCATGTGGAGCCTCACAGCTCCTTCTTTCTCAGACAAAACAACACAATCTGCTCCCCATCTGTGTGTGTGTGTGTGTGTGTGTGTGTGTGTGAGAGTGTGTGTGTGTGTGTGTGTGTGTGTGTGTGTGTGTGTGTGTGTGTGTGTGCCCCCCATCCAAAGCCTGATGCACACGTGGTTGTGTTTGACTTGGGCAGATATATGGATTTGCCAATATTGGCCTTGAATTAAAAATCCGTACTCAGCCAGTCAGAGTGAGCTACCTCTGTATGACGTGGGATCTTTTGCAGGCTGCAGCTAGTCAATACCTTTTCTTTTTTAATTATTATTTCATTCCAGATGTCTGAGCTGAGAATTCACTCCTGTGTGCAGTGAGTGGATTCACTTCTAAAAACCTGGCTCACCAAGCAGCTGCTGGCGCACCTGAAGTGTCTGGAAATAAGCAGTTTTAACGCCCTGTGATTATTTTGAATAGTGTAATGCATACCCATTTATTTTTGTGGAAATGGAGCATGAAAGTGGTCAACTCCAAATTGGAAGGTTAAAGGGAAAAGCTTTAACGCGGCTTATGCATTCTGTGTGACGGCGGAGAAACGTGTGCAAATAACACACAGTAACCGCGGCAACCGCCTGACACCTGTGCGTAAGGGTGTGCACATGGAGGCCGGGCTATCGGCGGGAATCTGTGATTGTCAAGTGTCACCATTTGAGGAGAGGGACACAAAGCAGAGCATCAAAGGCAGCTTAAGGGGAGCAGCATGGCAGGCGGCCTGAACCAGATCCTATCGGCTAAGAGGTGGATTGAGAACACTTGTAAAACCCGTCTGAGATCAGCCTGAGCTGCACGGTTGCATCATGCGCTACAATAAGAAAATCCCCAGCATGAAATCCATTATATGTATTGTGAGGCCGATACTTTCATCATTGTGTTTCTTTTATATCATTGCTGTTGGTTGGAAACTGGGAATCTCCATATTTTATTTTAATTCTCATGACTCAAAGCTGTTGGTGACCCTTGACCTCTGACGGACGTTCCAATCAATGATGGAGAGAACGCGTATCAACAA
Source organism: Taurulus bubalis (assembly GCF_910589615.1). NCBI lineage: Eukaryota > Metazoa > Chordata > Actinopteri > Perciformes > Cottidae > Taurulus > Taurulus bubalis. Next base: position 2,746,495 of record NC_136595.1, read on the forward strand.
TTACTGGTCAAAAATGAATCCAATTGAGCTTGATTTGGTAATATATTAACAATGTAATGACAGTTACAATATCTGACCATATACAAAGACGCAATGCCAGCTCTTAAAGGGGCAGTGTTCAAAGTGGATCAAAAAGCACTTCTGTTTTCATCTCCTGAAAGGTAATGGTTTTGGATATCCGCTCGACAGCGACAATATCCTTGTTTTCCACCAACACTCATTCTTTTTCCACTCCTTGACTGCAATCCGTGACATATGAAGCATCTCTGTCTAGACACGACTCAGCCGTGGTCTCACCTCATCTGTCAAAGTACGCCCTGAACAGCCGTCAGGATCAGAATTGATCGTCTCTTTATATTTCCCGTATGATCATCTGACTGCTTGTTGTTTCTTACTGTCTCTGACTTCTACACATCAATGTAAAATAAGACCCCCAAATCCACTGGCCTTTTTCATTTAAAAAATATCAAATATGAACATTTCTTACTGGCAGCCGAAAGCCTTGTAGCATTTTAAAATGCGTGATGTTCGTCGTAGCCGATGTGAATATTTCCCTGTGTGGACCAGACTGAACTCTCCAGCAGGCCTGTTTCTGTGCCGGGTCGTCTGATGGCAGACATGCCAGCCATACGACGGATGAATAAAAGATGCCTCTGTTGACGGGCGACGATGAGATGGGCCATGCTTATTTAATCTGTGAATATGGCGCTGGTTCTGCGTCGTGATGCGGCGGCAGAGCAAGTGTAGGATGCAGGATGAGCTCATCACCTCTGGAGAGAACAGCGGTTGTCGTGTTTAAAAGCAGGACTCGGTGTCTTGTTGAGTTTGAGAGTGGGCCTTCACTCTGACCACACGGGGCCACAAACCCCTGCTGGTCGCTGGTCCCACTGCTGTCAAAGCTGCCAGCATAATTAACAGTCATGCCTGGAGATGCACTTGACCTTCTACCCAACTTTACTGTCGTACAACTTAGACCAGGGGTACCCCATTGGTACCCGTCATCTTTAAGGTATTTCTGCTTATTGAAAGAAAAAAGTGAGCCACATGTTCCCTTATGAAATGTAGTTATTTTAAACGCACGCGGGCCTCCGGCTGATCCTCGTCAAAGGTTATAACTATTTCCTCTTGTTTCTGTAATCCTGCATTACTGAGCACAGACGGCTCCATATGCGTCCATACATCAGTGTGTGAAGCAGGCACTAAACCACATCTGTTGCACAGCATAGATACCTGCTGTGGAAATAGCTCGTCCTGAGCTCTTCACTGAGACAAAAGAGGGAGAGAGAGAGGACTTGCATTACCGTGGAAACATGCTCTCACTGGCAATATTAGCTTGCTAATTTTGAACTGCTTTAATGCTCATCATCTTAAATTGGTGAGTTAGCATTTAATAATCAACACTAAATGCCAAAAACAGCTGAAACTCATGTGAATGTCATACGTTCTGAATGTATTTTGACATAAAACTATGGATTGGACAATTATAATGTTGACCTGATAATGGGACTAGATGAAGGATCAGGAGATCAAAGTTCTAACAATCCGTTGTCTGGGGTCCATGCATGTCTGAGCCAGACAGGTCAACCTGCTGGTGGCACAAGAGGAAGAGTCATTAGAATACATCATCTGGGGACTGAGAAGGCCGATACAAAAGCTGAAGACAATCCATCAAGTAAATGTTTCCTTTCTCTTTGCATCAATACACCTTCTCATTCCCACCTGGTCGAATACCAACTCTCTAGGTTCCCTATTAAGGAGACAGCATGTCAGTTCACACGCGTGTTACATGCATAGTGTCTTTTCAAAATAAACCAACTGACCAAACGTCTATTTAATTAGTTAGGAGTCAAAATAATATTGGTTCTTAGCATTCACCCAATCAAATCCTTTGTTTTGAGAAAAAAACTCGAGCCCAGTGGTTCTCAACCTTTTTTCCGTGATGTACTGAAATATTGTTTCAGCTCAGTACCCCCTAACCAGTGCAAAATCAGGGTGAAAAAAAGATGTAATACACAGCACTGTGCCATCAGCGTCTGATTTAATATAGAATATATACAATTCAGTTTATGAACATACTCTTATATTTGATTGAATATTTATTAAATACATTTTTCTAAAGGATGTTTGATTGGATGTTCATTTTAAATATATATATATTTTGTAAAGCTCGCGTACCTCCGCTGCTCTAGTCTATGCCCCTCCACCACTTTCAGCTCAAGTCATTTTTCTTCACCTGTGATAAAGCATTTACACATTTGTCTCTTGCCCACATGCTGTGTCTGTGTCTGTTAAATAAATTGGCTGAATCCCATTTAGCAATACCTCAGCCTCACGGTCTCTGTCCGTCGTTGCTATGTGTTTTTCCAGCACGCTACAAAGCTAAACAGGTCTGTTAAATGGATGCTGTTTACCCTAAATGGGGATTCAGGGGTGGGATCTGTCACTGTTCATTTCATACAGGTGTTTGTACATGTGTTTGATTAATAGCAACTTTGTTGTGGCTGTGTGCAGCTCTTGCGTATTTAAAACCTGCTCTATGCACGCTTTGATAAACGAGGCCCTCGGTTGGCTGCTGCAGTGCATGGTGGGTAGTCTGTGGGAGTTTGAGGTTTAATTGAAAAATTATCTGGCGCGTGTGTTTTGGTGTGCCTCGGCGCTGCGTACCTGCTCAGGCGCCTGCGTGTGTGCTCACCTCCCTGTGGCTGCTTCTGTGTGTGTGTGTGTGTGTGTGTGTGTGTGTGTGGTAGGTGGAATAATGAAGTGGATTATGAGTCGCAGCGGTGTGACGAGGAGGAACGGATCGATAACTAGATATGTGCGAGAGCGTCACAGTACAGCAGAGAGGAGAGAGGTTGGGCCACAAGAGAGACGGAGAGGAATCAGAAATATCCATGGAGCGTTACACACATATAAGAAAAATGTAAATAAAGCACTATGTAAAATGTTAAGTACGTACATAATGCTACATGTACATCAAACACATACAATACACAACCAGTTTAAATAGTTAATACAAAAATGCTATATATATAAATGCAAGAATAGTATCAGTAAGAATCCAATATGAATGTTTCTTGAAAATAAGAAAAAGACACACTACTAGAAAAATAGAAACATGGAAAAATGAGCCTACATATCATACTTTTTTTTACATTTACTCTCCCTAACGCTGCTCTGTTGTTACTTGTTGTAAACCCAAATGAAAATGCATGAGGACTTCCTGTCGGGGAGACCGAGTCAGAGGCGGAACAGGAACGAGACTCAGTCATTGTAGCAGGACTCTCTTCTCTCAGCGTCACATCTCCAGACAAATGCTTTTTAATCCCAGAGAATCCTCCCACCAGAGGCACGGCCAGGCCGGCTGGACCTGACGGGCTTCACAGATCACAGCTAAAGCCTTCTTCTGCTCCGTCTACACTTCCAGATTTAATTTTTTTTTGCCACGTTTGTTTGTCTAGTCTTTTAGTTTTTTATTTTGTGTGCTCTGGGTCTGTTTGTGGAATTTTTTGGCATGTACTCACTCGATTGATTTTATTTTGGGTTTTCATCTGTTAGTGTGTGTGTGTGTGTGTGTGTGTGTGTGTGTGTGTGTGTGTGTGTGCGTGTGTGTGTGTGTGTATGTGTGTGTGTCAGTCAGCTCAGTAAGGAGGGCACAACTGAGATGGAAATCCGAGGAAGAGAAAGGCGAGCCGAAGTCTCTGCTGGACACCGGGAAAGGGAAGCGATCGTGTGAAGCAGCTGGCGGGGGCCGAGCGGCCTTTTCTCTATCACTCCCTCTAATAATAATAATAATAATAATAATAATACATTGCATTTGTAATGCACTTTATATTTAAACAATCTCAAAGTGCTACAGAACAGAATAAAACAAGAACATGTTTAAGATATATCTAAAAGCAAAGCCCATAAAAGATATTTAGGTCACGTTTAAAAGCCTCTGCAGTCTGTGGGGCCCTCAGATGGTCGGGGAGGGAATTCCACAGCCTCGGAGCTGCAGAGGAAAAGGCCCGATCGCCCATAGTGCGGAGCTTGGTTCTGGGGACTTGGAGGGTATTTTTGTTTGCAGAACGGAGGTTGAATGAGGAGGTCTGGGGGGTGAGCAGTTCTTTTAGGTATTGGGGAGCATGTCCGTGAATGCACTGATGAGTGAGGAGGGAGAGCTTATACTCAATTCTGTGTGGGATGGGGAGCCAGTGTAGTGATTTCAGAACGGGGGTGATGTGGTCGTATTTGCGGACTCTTAGCAGGATCCTGGCAGTGCTGTTTTGAATATGTTGTAAGGCAAGGCAAGGCAAGTTTATTTGTATAGCACATTTCAACAACAAAGCGATTCAAAGTGCTTCACATAAAACCATTAGAAGCATCAAAACATAATGCAGATTTAAAAACAGTTAAGAAAACATTAAAACAGTCAAAAAGCAAAATAAAAAATAAAAGTAGAAAAAGCAAAATAAAAAATAAAAGTTGAATACAAGTTGCAGTGCAGTTTAAGAAATAAAATGCAGTAGTGAGATGCAGTAATTGAATCTGGTTCAGTTAAAGGCAGCAGCAAACAGAAAAGTCTTCAATGTGGACTTAAAGGAGCTGAGGGTCTCAGCAGACCTGCAGCTTTCAGGACCTTGTTCCAGATGTGTGGAGCAGAAAAGCTGAACGCTGCTTCTCCATGTTTAGTTCTGACTCTTGGAACAGGAAGTAGACCCGTCCCAGACCACCTGAGGGGCCGGGATGGTTCATAAGGTAGCAGCAGATCACAAACATACTTAGGCCCTAAACCACATATGTCAAACTCAAGGCCCGCGGGCCGAATCCGGCCCGCCGCGTCATTTTATGTGGCCCGCTTCACGGACCCGTTTTCAGTGAATCGCGGACCTTTGCATGGGCTTTTATTTTGAAGGGGATTTTTTTATGCAGCGGAGCGCTCCTCAATGCTGCGTTAACAACACGCTTTACTTGCGTGAGTTTACACCTTGGACTACTAGTGATAGTTAACTTCATTACTGACTTTTTTATTCCATGTTTGTGCATGAAAAAACTGAGTCTGTTAAAAAAGGCTGAAGTTCTAAAAATATTATGTGTGTTGTATCACCTCATGTCTTTAAAATGCACTTTTTGTTTTTTTATTGAGTGTAAAAGGGAATATTTCAAACACTTTTTTTGTGTTGGCATACTGTGATATTGTGTACTTTCTCAGGTTTAAACTGCACCATATCATTAAATCAATTTGAGAAGTTGAAAATGTTCCTCTCATTGGATCTCAGCTTGTCATTATGGGGTCAAGGTGGGTCCTGCAGCCAGACCAGTTCAGAACCACTGCTCCAGACCAGTTCAGAACCACTGCCCCGGACCAGTTCAACCACTGCCCCAGACCAGTTCAGAACCACTGCCCCAGACCAGTTCAGAACCACTGCCCCAGACCAGTTCAACCACTGCTCCAGACCAGTTCACTGCCCCAGACCAGTTCAACCACTGCCCCAGACCACATGCATGTCTTTATTTGCTCACAATTATTTGTTGGACCAGTTATGTCCTTCTCAACTGTGACAAAAAAGCTTTAAAGAAAGTTAATATAATAACGTGCGTTTGATCTTGGTCTTTGTTATTTTCTTCTGTTTTAAATTTGATCTTTAGTAATGTGGGTTTCTTAACCCTAAATTAAATGGACTTCTGTCATAGTAACAGAGAAATTTGCTTCCATATAATTTTACATTCATATAAATGCGTGTACAATATTTTTACACTTAAATAAACAATAATCTAACACAAAGACAGTTAACATTATGTTCGGGAGGAGTTAAACGTATACAGTGTTACAGTTACAACCGGCCCTTTGAGGACGACCATTACGCTGATGTGGCCCGGGGTGAAAATGTGTTTGACACCCCTGCCCTAAACCATTCAGTGCTTTATAAACCAGCAGCAAGATTTTAAAGTCAATTATTTGTTTGACAGGGAGCCAGTGCAAAGACCTCAGAACTGGAGTGATGTGATCCACTTTCCTGGTCTTAGTGAGGAATCGAGCTGCAGCGTTCTGAATCAGCTGCAGCTTCCTGATTGACTTTTTACAGAGGCCTGTGAACACACCATTACAGTAGTCAAGTCTACTGAAGATAAATGGCCTGTGAACACACCGTTACAGTAGTCAAGTCTACTGAAGATAAATGCATGGACAAGTTTCTCCAGATCCTGTTGAGACATAAGTCCTCTAACCATTGATATATTCTTCAGGTGATAGTAGGCTGATTTTGTAATTGTCTTGATTTGGCTGTTCAGGTTGAGGTCTGAATCCATAACTACACCTAGATTTCTGGCTTGGTTTGAGGTTTTTAACATTAGTGATTGAATCTGAGCGCTGACTTTCAATCGTTCGTCCTTGGGACCAAAAACAATTACTTCTGTTTTATCTTGATTTAATTGAAGAACATTCTGGCACATCCAGTTATTGATTTCTTCAATGCATTTAGCCAGCCCTTGTATGGGACTATAGTCCCCTGGTGATATAGTTATGTAGAGTTGTGTGTCATCTGCATAATTATGATAACACACATTGTTGTTTTTCATAATCTGAGCCAGTGGAAGCATGTAGATGTTGAACAGAAGAGGCCCCAGTATTGAACCTTGGGGAACACCACATGTCATCCTAGTCAGCTCTGATGTGTAATTAGCTACCGACACAAAGTATTGTCGGTCCTTCAAGTAGGATTCAAACCAGTTAAGTGCTGCGCCAGAGAGTCCTACCCAGACTTTCAGTCTGTCTAGTAGTATGTCATGATCAACCGTGTCGAATGCAGCACTGAGATCCAGTAATACTAAGACTGAAGTTCTGCCACTCTCTGTGTTTAAGTGGATGTCGTTGAAAACCTTAACAAGAGCAGTTTCAGTACTGTGGTGCTGACGAAAGCCGGACTGGAAGACATCAAAACTGTTATTTTCAGCTAAGAAGGTGTTCAGCTGTTGAAAAACCGCTTTTTCCATTATTTTACTTAAGAATGGGACGTTTGATATTGGTCTATAGTTTTTCAATATTTCGGGGTCTAAACTAGCCTTCTTTAGAAGTGGTTTAATAACTGCAGTTTTTAGGGCTTGTGGGAAGACACCTGAGAGAAGGGATGTGTTTACAATTTGTAAAAGATCAGCGGTCATGCAGTGTGAAATATTTTTGAAAAAGTGTGTTGGTAGAATATCCAAGCAGCAGGAGGATGTGTTCAGATGTTGTATAATGTCTTCTAGGCTTCTTTGGTTAATTGAGTGAAATTGTGTCATGATATTTGAATGGATGCTATTTAAAGATGGGGACAACACATATCCTGTGGTTGGTGTGGAGCCACCGACTGCTTGTCTAATTCTCTGAATTTTATCAGCAAAATAGGAGTCAGATTGATTGCATGCCCAGGTGGATTGGAGCGTAGCCGTTACCGACACCGGAGGGTTTGTTAGCCTGTCCACGGTAGCAAATAAGGCGCGTGTATTGTTTTTGTTTTTGGTTATGATGTCAGAGAAGAAGGCCTGTCTTGCATTTCTAAGTTCCAAATCATAATTGTGAAGTCTCTCTTTATAGATACCACAGTGAACCTGGAGATTAGTTTTTCGCCACCTGCGTTCAGCTTTCCGACCCTCTCTTTTCTCTATTCTGACCAGCGTGGCATTTCTCCAAGGGGATCTTTTCTTACCCGAGACAACCTTCACCTTAGTGGGTGCAATGGCATCAATAACATTTCTAACTTTATAATTGAAGCCATCCACAAGCTCATTGACTGAGATGCAAGAGAGGGCTGGTGTGGAGCAGAACCTCTGAATAAATAGTTCACTGGTGTTTTCAGTGATGTAATGCTTTGTCACAACCTTGGTTTGGACATTTGTGTGTAGAGAGATTGCACTCTCAAAGAAAACACAGGAATGATCAGAGAGTGCAACATCAGTCACAGCAACCTTGGAAATGTCCAGACCTTTGGTAATGATAAGGTCTAGAGTGTGCCCCTTGTGGGGATCTGTCCTGGGGATTATCAACATGGATATTAAAATCACCAACAATGACAACACAATCAAAATCAATACAGATTATAGACATCCATTCAGTAAATTCATCAAAGAAGGTTGCACAGTATTTAGGTGGTCTGTAAATGTTGAGGAATAAAACTTGCGTGGAATTGAGAGCCACATATTCAAAGGAAGTAAAATGACCAAAAGACATCTGCTTGCATTGAAGAGACTCATTATATAAAATAGCAACTCCACCTCCTTTCTTATGCGCTCTTGTTTCACTCATGAAACTGAAGTTGGGAGGTGTTGCTTCAATAAGAACAGCTGCACTGTTATCTTGGTCTAACCAAGTTTCGGTTAAAAACAAAAAATCAAGTTTGTGCCTAATAATGAAATCATGACAGAGACCTGACATTTAATAAAGCTAAGTTGAATGTGTTTAAAACTACATTTGCCCTATTTCTTTGGACAGGCTGACGAGGAATGAATGTTAAATTGGATAAGTTTTCAGATTTACTAATGTTTCTTCGCAGCCTCACCTTTCCTTTTTGATAAGTCAGGACAGGAATTCAGAAGGTTAACTTTATACTGGGCCCTGACTGTTCCTGGAGATAATCAGTGGTGTCATTAACCTTGTAGTCCGGACCCAAAAGATATCAATCAATGTCTTTATCAGGTCGTGGAGATAGAGGATGGTTGTGGAGATGTTGTGGAGGCAGGAGAGGGGCACCGCGCTTTAACTTCGGTGTTTGTGTCAAAGCATTTAGAACCAGTGACGGAGGTCTAGCTGGAGGGGTTTCAGCACGGGAAGTGGTTATGCGGAGGGGAGTGAATTTGGTTCCAGCAATGACCATCTCGTTCATGCGGTCAGTGAACTCCATGAGGGGGGAGGATGGGGAGGAGGGAGAGAGTAGAGAGGAGAGGGACCTGGATGAAGTGTGGGGAGTGGAAGTAGGTGCTGGTGAGGGAAGTAAAGACCCGTCCTCTCCGAGAGGGGTATCAATCCTTGATGATGAGGGTGGAGACTCCTCCTCTTGGCTCTCCTTTGGCTTCCTTCCCATGAGGTCTCCACGGCGATGCTGTGTGGTTATCTCTTGTTTAGATTCCTCTTGTCTCCTGTCCTTGGCAGTGGGAACAGACGAGTGACGCAGGAAGAAGTTAGAGGTGAAGAGTTTTACCCCTGACTTGTTCAGGCAAACTCCATCTGCCTTAAAAAGATGTATACGCTCCCAGAAAATGTAAAAATTGTCGATAAAATGTACTGTATGGTCAGTACATGCAGTTGACAGCCATCTGTTCAGTTCAAACAGCCTGCTGAATCTTTCATCTCCTCTCCTTGCTGGTGGAAGAGGGCCACTGATAAACACCTCAGCATTGACAGAGCTGACTGTGTTTAACAAGTCAATAAAGTCTCGCTTCAGAACTTCAGACTCTTGTTTCACAATATCACAGCTTTCCGTATGCACAATGAGGTTTTTCACCGTGGGATAGTCAGCCATGATGTCCAGGATTTTATCTCTCATGTTAGACACCATATCTTTCGGAAAGCAGAGTATTTTGGTATTCTTGCTGCACATCGTTCGGACATCTTTTACAGCATAGTCTCCAACAATCAGAGTCTCAGGCCCAGTCTTTTCCTGCGGCCTTTCATGTTCGGTTCTTACCCTGCTTTGTGAAGATAGCTGCTTATCCAGATCATCAGATTTAGGATCCTGCGACAGTGGAGCGAATCTGTTTTTAAGTTGTAGGCTTGGTTGTTGTGGAGTTTCTTTACTGGTTTTACTTTTCCCAGCTGTTTTCTGCTGTGTCCAGCTGCGATTCGGGGTTGAGGAAGAATTTTGCCTGCGTGGTAGTGCAGGCCAGCCAGTCGCATCAGAGATCTCAGGGTGCTGGGCTCTGCCTGTTAGTCGTCCTGTTAGTCGTCCTCCCACATCCCGAGGGTGTGAATGCCTCTTCACCTTTGCACCGAGAGAGTTCCAGGGAGGACTACCATTTTAGGTTTCATTAAGAGCTGCACAGTCCTCCTGTTTCTTGGTAGGCCTAGTGGTGCTAGTTAGCTGTGTCTTAGCTTGCATTTGTACAAGATTTTGAGTCCATGGTAAAGTGGTATCATTCTGACACAGTCCATTTACCTCCACTTTCACTTCTATTCGGTAGATTTTTGTTTCCAAAACTGCAATCTTCTGCAGGAGTTTGTAGTAGTTGTCCATGGAGAGAGATGGCATCTTGCTGCTCCTTAGCTTTAGCTTAGCTGCTAAGTAGCCTTTAGCTTAGCTGCTAATTAGGCTATAGCAATTTATCTTTAAACCAGCGGAATTAGGGCAATAGCCAGCCAAATCTATAGAAAAATAGAGTCCCAGTGGTTTTCAAGTGTCCGGGAGCTGCTGCTCAAAGATTCTCACAGAAGAAAAGACAACAATATCAGAAGGTATTAGCAGAAAAATGCAAACAGAGGCGAGAGCAAGCAGAAAAGCTTCTGCACTGTAAGAAAGCAGGAAGCAGAGACTGTAGTCTCTGGATGTTCCTGTTAGAGATTCCGGTGAGGAGAGCATTACAGTAATCCAGCCTGGACGATACAAAGGCGTGGACAAGTGTCTCTGCATCTGTCAGGGTGAGTGTTGGACGGAGTTTGTCGATGTTCCTGAGGTGATAGAAAGCTGTCTTGCAGAGGTGTTTGATGTGGGTGTCAAAAGTGAGATTGGGGTCCATTTTAAACCCACGGTTGGTGACAGATGTGGAGAGAGGGATGTTTTGACCCGAGAAGGTGATACAGGTGATGGTGGAGGAGCGGAGTTGATGTGGTGTGCCAACTATAATTGCTTCTGTTTTTGAACTGTTTAGCTGAAGAAAATTGAGTTTCATCCACGTCTCTATGTCCTCCAGGCAGGTGGTGAGTGTGGACATAGAGTGGGAATCAGAAGAAGTGGGGGTTGTCCTCATATAGAGCTGTGTGTCATCAGCATAGCAGTGATAGGATACCCCATGCCTACTGATTATATTATCGAGGGGAAGCAGATAGAGGGTGAAGAGAGTGGGGCCCAGCACTGAGTTCTGGGGCACACCACAGGTGACGTTTGCTTTTTTGCTGGGTTTGCTTTTCCCAGGATAACGTATTCCGTTCTGTCGGATAGATATGAGGTGAACCAGTTATGTAGTTTATCAGAGAGTCCAATAGTGTATTTCAGACGGTGAAGGAGGATGTTGTGGTCAATTGTATCAAAAGCAGCTGTTAGGTCAAGGAGGATGAGTAGAGATGGGGAACCGGTATCTGCTGCCATCATGAGGTCATTTGTGACCCTGACCAAGGCTGTTTCAGTGCTATGGCCAGTGCGGAAACCAGACTGAAACTTCTCAAAAAGGTTATTGTCTTTGAGGTGATCGTGAAGTTGTGCTGCAACTGCATTTTCCAGAACTTTGGACAGAAATGGAATATTTGAAATGGGCCTGTAGTTGGAGAAAACTTCTGGATCCAGGGTGGGTTTTTTCATTAATGGTCTGATGACAGCAGTTTTTAACGCAGATGGAATATGGCCGGCCAGGAGGGAGTGGTTTATGATCTTGGTGATTAGTGGAGAGATGGCAGAGGTGTTTGTTTTTAACAGAGCTAATGGGAAAGGATCCAGAGCACAGGTGGTTGGCTTTGTGTTTTTGATCATATCCTCCACTTCCTCCTGTGTGACATTTGAGAAGGAGCAAAAAGGCTGCACAAACTCAAATAGTGGGTCGGTGGTTGTAAGAGGCAGGACAGCAGTGGCGGAGAGGTGTGAGCGGATGTTTTAAACTTTTTGTCGGAAAAAAGTGATGTGCATATTGCACCTATCCTCAGTGGCCTCAGGATGGACAAGTGAAAGCGGTTTGAGAAGATGATTTACAGTAGAGAAAAAGTTGTTTAGAGTTACCGGGGCTGTTGTTGATAATGGTGGAATAAAACTTGGACTGTGCATCTCTCAGAGCTTCTGCATAGGCCTTCCTGTGTTCTCTATATGCCTGTTTGTGAACAGTCAGTCCAGAAGCCTTGAGCCGCCGCTCGATGACACGCCCAGCAGTCTTCATCTTATGCAGTTCGCAGGTGTACCAGGGTGCTGAGCGCGAGAAGGAGACTGACCTGGATGTTATGGGGGCATGAAGGTCCAGAAGACTGCTCAGGGACTGGTTGTAGGAATCCACTAAGTCAGTGCCAGAGGGGAAGTTGGTTGAGCCAATGGAGAGAAGTTTGAGGTCCAGAGCCAGGGCATCCATGCATGTTTTTCAGATTTCTGAAGTGGATCTGCCGCGTCGGTCTGATGTGGGGAGAAGGGAAAGGCAACTTCATTGATATTATTTTGTGGTCAGACACAGCAAGATTATAAACCTATAGGTTGGTGATGGGGGCGGAGTTTGTGATGACCAGGTCGAGTGTGCCACGCTAACTGCTAGCCCGAGTGTCTCTCGGTAGGAACTAAAGTTTTAAAGTCTCAGATGGAGAAACGGCGAACAGACAACGCCAGCGTCCTCTCTGGTCTTCAGTTGTGAGTCAGTTTAGTAACGGTGTCATCCGGGGGGGTAGCTCGTCAGTAACCAGCTAGCTAGCAAGCCAGATGTCGCAAACCCAAACCACACAGCTAGACGTCATAAAACCAAAAACCACACCACCAGCTGAACAACAAGAACCGAAGCATGTAGACTATAGAGATGGCAGAAAGTCAAAACAAAAACTGCAGTAAATCAAAAACAAAAACAAAAACGCGTCTGACGGAGCGACGTTAAATTCGCCAGCGTCCCCTGTCAAACATACCTTCAGTTAGCAGCCTCTAGATCTGTCTGGCATCTGGATCCTCTCTTTGTGTCTCACATCTCCTCCACCATCACTCTTCTTACTCTCCAAGGCTCTCTCCATTCAACTGACGTTTTTTACTGGAAATCCCTGCTTTTTTAGTTTTTTCCTATGTCGTTGGTGCTTTGGTGTACAGATGAACTGGTCCCGCCCCCTGCAGCGCCCATTATCAGACAAGAAAAGAGGCGAATATGTCCAGTGACGTTTCCTAAAGGATCTCTGGAACCACAACGTTGATTAACTTTATTTAAATTGCTGAAGTACAGGAAAGCCTTGTGGGAAGAGTTCTATCGGCTCAGAAAAAAATTAACTTACCGTTAAGTTTATGTAATTACATAAATCCCGTAACCTCGACGTCATTTCCGGGCGGCGGCCGTAACGTTTCACTAGATCGTTAATAAGTACACTTTACAAAGTCGGATTTCAATAAAAGACACCTCTTTGTAACCCTACGAGCTGTAGGACTGTTTTTCCCACCCTACTCTCCTTCTTAGGACACGTCACGCGTCTTAAGTGGAAATTTATGCAAAGATAGATACCCAGCATGCAACAAACCGATCATGTTTAGGCGTAAAGTTTATAACTTTTACATGTTTTAACCGAGCGACACAGTTTTTTGAATGAAACTCCTTGGTAACACCCCAAGACTTTATTGTGATTAAGTTTTATTGTGATTATTTATTATCGTTACAGAGAGGGGTCTTACAACTCTGCAGGCTGTTTAGGCCTTGAAGCATCTGAAAAAACTCGGGTCGGCTCGAAAAGGCCTTTTATGGAATCTTGATCAAATTATGCTCAGATCATGCTAGATGTTTATAGTTATCATCAAAATATGGTATAAAAGTTTTGTTTTTGGAAATATACATTTTATTCAAAATAAAAAATGTTCTTATTAAAAAAGTATTAAAACTCATTTGGGGTTCATACGACTACTTGAACAGACCTCACTAAGGCCTCAAGAAGGGCTTCTCCCACAGGATGAGAGGTATAGGGAAGGAGAGAGAGCAGATGTATGACCGAAAAACATATTTTCAGATTATTTCACACGGTCATGTTCTAAAGCACAAATAAATAACTCAACAGACCACTTTGGATACAGACACTTCCCAACTGTTACCCATTCCTGTAGCTCTACACAGGTCTACTGAATTTGCATCAACCTCGTTTCCACATGCAGCTGGCAGCTGTTTCCAGCAGAAACACTTTGAGAAATGCACAGCACACTGCCAGTCCAGCAGCAAACAACAGACAGGGAAATGTTGGCAACTGCCTGGAATGAAAATGATGTAGCCAGCAGCTCAAGAGGCAGATCCCTTCCTCCGGATATCAGATGTATAAATTGGCAGTTTGTGTGTTCACAAAACACTTTTATTCAACCCCAGTACCAGTGAACGAGGGCAAGCGAGTCAGGCACAGTTTACAGACTGGAACAGAGACCCGGTGAACCCTCATGACACCCAAACTGCCTGTTAGCCTCTGCACACAGACACCGGATCAACAGGACGTCAGGAAGGCATGACATTCACCGTCATATGCGGTGAAAATAGAGTTATCTGTGTGTGAGGGACTACCAACTCAGTTTTAATGATAAACATCCTGAGACCATCGACATTGTGCACTGGTCACATTTGAGATTTCGGTCTTCTTTCAGACTAGTGGAAGGAAAACATCCAAAATACACATTTAGGTGTTTATGTTACATCGTTGTGTATACAGATGTATCCTAAATTCACCAAAGGTTAGAACAAATATAGTTTGAATGTAAGTAATCATCCCTATTGTTATGTCTTCCCTTTAAAATAGTAAAACCCCGTAAGACCAGGTTCATCACAAAAGGACAATGGAGAACAGAACAATAACAACATGGATTGTTAGATATGCAGTCAACCTGAAAAGAAGGATGACAGCTTCCTCACCTGTGTGTGCCTTCTGTTGAGGAATGACATCATGTTTCTGACTACAGGACTGCAGAGTGACTTGAAGACACTGAAGCACCGGTGTTCTGTTCACATGATGGACGAGTTAAGAACCCTCATTAGATCTGAGACAGATCCACAGCTGTTGTAAACAACCACTGGAGAGATTTCTGATCTCACATGTGTGATCGTCCTCCTCCTGGACAAACAAGCGCCTTTTGCACGTGGTTTCACTGGTGTGGGAAACACAGGCCTTTATCTTGGCACGGCCATGTTTTTTGGTTCCCTCTGGACAAATACAGTGTCCATCCATTTCCATATGCAGGAACACAATGATAATACACTTCTAACCCCCAATTAGACATCCTGTTGGTCTTACCAGTGTCATGTGTTCCAAGCAGCTCAATAAACTCAGTAAATCTTATGTGCATAAACATTGGTATGAAACACGTAATCCTCTCCCGGCCGAAGGAAACATAAGCCGCGCCTTTTTCCGCTTTCTTGTATTTCACAATAATCCTGATTCTAAGCCAAAGGGGATTTTATTCTGCTGGATCTGATGTAAATAACCTCTTCAGCATGTACACACGGTGGAGGGGATAGAGGAAGGAAAATGATTTAAACCTGAAGCTTTACTGATAACATCACACAGAGCTAGTTACCCTGTCGCTGGTTAGAGCTGAGATTAAGGAATGACTTGGATTATGTAAATCAACGTATGATATTTCATGAAAAATCTCTCCTCGTTTTTTGTGTTTTCCCACAAAAGCCTTCAACATGTGTCAATTCCCACTCATTATATGCATCTAGTCTTTATAAATACACGTCTTTCTTCACAAGAAACCATTTTGAATTGCAGCACATTATATTACATAAGTATAGAGCACTGTGTGAGAAACAGCCTGTCTAACTATCAATAGAATTAAAGCCACTGATTTACCTGATTTGTGTACCTGCTCCTATATTGTGTGTGTGTGTGTGGTGTGTGGTGTGTGGAGGGCATTCTCGTGTGAGGAAGCTCAAAGTCAAGCTCATTAACCACCTCACTTTAGCACTTCAGAGTGTGCACAAACTAATGAGTGCTGCATGCGCCTGCTCACTATGAACATGGTCACTCTTCCTTTTCTCAGACGCTCTTTGAGTTGTTTTAGTGCATCATTACGAGCAGCATGCAAGTTGCACTTTCCTTCTCCCTCTGTGTTGCTTAAGCAGCCTCCAGGAAGGCTCACATTTGATTCTTACTGGAGAAACACTGGTGAGGTCAGAAGTAGTAAAAGCCAAAGAATTTACAGCCACCGAAAAGTGCCTCAGCGATGCTAACCTTTATTCACACTCCCACAAATTGACAAAAAGAAGAGGAGAGGAAAAGAGCAGAGTGTTCCATCTGGACGAGTAACCTTTCTGGGGTACCAATCAGGCAACTGGGACCAGTGTGTGTGTGTGTGTGTGTGTGTGTATGTGTGTGTGTGTGTGTGTGTGTGTGTGTGTGTGTGTGTGTGTGTGTGTGTGTGTGTGTGTGTGTGTGTGTGTGTGTGTGTGCGTGTTTACAGGTTTGGGATGCATCTATGCTAATCTGTGAGTGCATGAATTTGTTCTTCCTGTGAATTCACTTCTTACGTGTGAATGTCCTTGTGCACATAACAACAGGAGGAAGGCAGATGTGATTCTGTAGCATTATGCATGACAGTGTGTGTGTGTGTGTGTGTGTGTGTGTGTGTGTGTGTGTGTGTGTGTGTGTGTGTGTAGAGATAGTGCTAGAGGCAGGCTGATATTTCCAACCAGCCTGTTTCTGACTGGAGGCGACGGGCGGCCGCACAGCGACATCACTTCCTGGGTGGCCGGGGCCTCATTAGGGAGGAAGGGCTGACAGACAGAGAGAGAAAGAGAGAGAGAGAGAGAGAGAGAGAGAGAGAGAGACTTCAATACAAGGACAGAAAAGGATTTGATGTCAAATGTTGATCTCTTGCCCTGTTGCTTTGGAAGGTATTTTTGTATGTTGATGCAGCAACATGTCACCAGTGAGCGGGAGGGGAGGTGTGGAGAGGTATAGGCACGGGGAGGCGTGGCCTGGAATGACCCCGTTGTTCAGCTGCATATTGAAGGGAGTACTCACTAGATGGACATGAATCCCACCTTGCACAGCGAATAGTGTGAGTTTGGGATTTTGAGATGTTGAAAGTGTATTTTATCCTTCAGCAGAGGTAGAGAAGCTTTGGGATCCCTTTGTCTCAATATTTGAGTGACTGGCCAGGACTGTGTGTAGTGTGTAGGCTAGAGTGTAGTGTGTAGTGTGTAGTGTGTAGAGTGTAGGGTGTAGTGTGTCACTGATCAGGCTGTGTTGTTCTCCCCAGCTCTGCTACTCTTTTGAACCTCTTTTAGATCTTTCAGTTTATTTCAACCTCATCTCAGCAGCAACGCTCAGATTAAAGGGCCAGTGCGTAGCATTCTGGGGATTGTGCAGAATCACCTCATACTGCTGTGTAAAAACAACAGTACGTAGTGTGGTCAAAGTATACAGTTAATTAATGAAGTCACTCGACCCCCCTGTGTTGATGTCCTGCTCTCTGCCTCTCTGTCCTCTCGTGGTCGCTTCGTCTGGATGAATGCAGATGCAGTGCAGTGACATCTCTCCAAGGAGCGAACCGCAGAGGCCGCCTTCAGTCTCACCGGAGTTTTTCTTCTCTCTCTCTCTCTCTCTCTCTCCCCACCTATCCCTGGAGTTTCTCATTCAGCTCATATGAGATAACATGGGTAACGTGTTCAGTGTCCTCTCCTCCCGGCTGGTGATGCACAGCTGGCTCTGAATCCATCTGAGTGCCTTCACTGTCAAAGCACTAAGCGGCTTATGCTGCTCTTATGAAAGACATGCATATCTGAAAGCCACCTCGCTTCAAGATTTCAGCAACATGCTGTTAGAGTCTGACCTATATGGGGTTTTGAGAAGCAGTGCTGATAGGGATGCATTAGGATGGCAGCTGACAATACTTATTACTTCCGCATTTTAGAATCAGAGGAGTGTGTACTAGAGCATGTGCTTTTATACGGGTGTGAGCCGTTCAGTCTGGGGTGCTACAACTAATATGTTACCAGTTAAATGTACCTTAAAAGAACCACAACCTTATAGGCAGAGTAACTTGTATTTGTTTGTACAATGTAAAGGCTCCATGATCCAGTGTTGGTTGTGTACTTGTTGCTTGCTCTGGTGAGCTGGAACACGTCCCACTGTATCGATGTGCTATTAGCAGCATGATAAGCAGAGAGGAATAGAAACTGTTTTTTGTACACACATAACCAAACCATTTTGGAATAAACATTCCTTTGAATTGAAATCAAATCAAACCAAGAACACGTTGTGGATTTTTTGTGTTTGTTTCACAACGTGTTACCACTTGCCATTATGTGTTTCCTCAAGGCTGATGTGAAATGTATTTTTACTTCAGAAATGTCGACATTCAATGTGTCCCGTGGTTTGAAACGGACCATTCCAACATCTCTGGACAGCGTTATTTGGCCTGGTCTGACTAGAAGCTTTCCAGGCCTGGAAAAGTCATTGGAAAAAAGAAAATCCCAAAAGTCATGTAAACGTGTTATATTCATGTGTTCATGACGTTCATTTACGCTGAGAAATGAAATAATTAATATGCTTTTAAAAGAAAGACTCAAAATATAAGCAGGCATACATACAGGCATCTATATAAATGTTTATTCTTTTAATCAAACTGTTGTCTCATTCATTTGTGTCATTTAAGGTTTACTGTATGCTTTGTATTCTCATTGTTAGTTTAAATACTACATTTACTCACTTCTTACTGTTTACACCCAGATTTCACTAAATGTTTGTAATGGAAATTTGGTTTAAAGTCATGGAAAAGTTATGAAAATCCATTAGTCAAAATGTGTCTGAACCCTGAAGCTAATGGTGGCTAATGTTAGCAGATTTTAGGAATGACCTCATGTGTCTGACATTACTGAGCCAGTTCTCTGACTCTATTGCTCTTCTCTACTTGTGCTGCTGTCACACACACACATATACAATAGGTTCTATAACAGAATTAAAACTATTTAAAGGAGTAAACACGTCTCATCGTATCACCAAATGTGTTATGTGAGAACATGGCAGTGGTTATCTCATAAGCCTTCTGATCTTAAAGTGGCTGCATTATTTTTCATTCTCTCCATCTCTGTCCGTCTTTGTGCCTCCATCTTTATTTCATTACCCATCTAAAGGACAGTGAGAGCTATCTTTGACTTCACTTCCTATGCATGTTTTTCTGAAATGCCACTTTCAATTCCGAGTGTCCTCTTCCTCCCTGCCTCCCCTTTCCTCCTCTCAGCACCTCCCACACTCCTTTTCTCACATTGTCATCGACCTCTCACACTCCTCGTTCTCTCTTCTCCTCTCTCTCTCTGCCGTCTCACTAAAATGTCTCTCTGTTTGCTTTTTGCCACTCTGTTTTCTCTCACTCAGCTGCATGCTAATAATGTTGCTGGGCTAAAAAAGGAAGCTCCTAAACCATACACATCGGTGCATAATACATGCATGCACACACGCACGCACACACACACACACACACACACACACACACACACACACACACACACACACACACACACACACACACACACACACAGTATTCATGTTCCTGAATTATATTTTATTGTTATTGGTTACTCTGTACTGTATTATCCTCCACAATCACATGTGTTGAGCTTACAGCTATTTACCTCTTTTCCTTCAGTACATTGTGAAAACCAACTAGGAGAAACTGGCTTTAAATCAGTTGTCCTTTATGTATGTCTTCTTTTTTATTATTATTTTTAAACAAAGTACCACTGTTGTATTGTCATCATTATGAAGATACTTTACAATTGCAACCTGCATTACACATGAATGTCTCCTTTCATGTTTCAAGGGCCATATGCAGGTTTGACCCAATCTCAGTGTCTCCTAAGGAGACTCTCAAAGTAATCATGGAGATATAAACAACAACAATGACCAATAAGTCTCTCGGTTTGACCCGCCTCTAGCGTCCAGACCCGACACAAAAGGTGTATGACGAGGAGAGATCAGATCAGATCCATTGGTCAACCAATTGGACAAAGAAAGCGTTCATCCTTTCAGAACTCAACATGACTTTTGAGCCAAGTCCAGACACAATGTTCATGGTGATGGATCATCCATCTCAAGCTAGCTTCTACTTCACGTCAAACCCACGTATTCCAGGTTTGATGAAAAGATGGAGGAAAAGAAAAATATGGAAACATTAAAAAATGAAAAACATGCTTTGCAGAATGGTCAGCAAACATATGAATGATATGTGATCTGTAATACAAGTGCCAAGACAAGTTGAACTACTTGTAAAGACAATGTAAGGGAGACCACAGAGATGAAGTGTGTGTGTTTGCAGTGGGTGGGACTATGAAATCAAATGCCTTACAGCTGAGGGTGTATCCAGCTGGCGAGGCTTAAAGGGACACGCCCCCTTCCACACATGGAGACCAGTTTGCCTGTCACAGGTAGGACTACTGAGCAGCCGGACATAGATGTGTGGCTTTGGAGAAACATGACACTTCTTAGAATATATGCATTACAAACTGGGAGAGTGGAATTCTGATGTGGGCCGTAACCAGAGTCTTGTTGCATTATGGGAAATGTAGGACCATTGTTGTTGGAGCTTTAATCATACTATTGACTGAAATTAGAGTGTTGTGGCCTAATTCTCATATAATTGTCTCTTTTACTGCAACTTATGATTTTTTGAAAGTATACCTTTGAGAAACTTCCCAGATAAAGAAGAAACCTTCGTGTGCAGATATGTGATACTGCAGCATTTGTCCCATAACCCATTAACGGGTAACTTAAAGCTACTCAAGTTAGTGAATTTCAGAATACGTTGGCGACACCTTCATTTCCAACTCACAGTTGCTCAATTATCTTACACTCTATGTTATCAACTTGTGTGGCATAAACATTTTGAACAAAGCACATCATTCTGTTTTGCTTTTTCCGATTTAATGATTCATCATTTCATCATTTGTTCACTTGTCGAGTATTTTGATTGTTCAGTCTGCCATTTATTGTTTACTGGCATTTCGGATGCATTGCATTCTGGAGCAAAACACAATATAGTGGCAGTCAATAAGGCCTAATCATTTTTTGCATTTTCTTAATTATGGACTATTCTGTATGCACTCCATGAGGCGGGAGTAGCTTGAGTAACAGTTTAATCACATCCACACCCACACAGAGGCATCCTCCCCACTCCCTCACTGCCTTCAACCCGGCAGAAGGAGGTAATCTATACCAGCTCGCCCTAACAGGCAAATCTGTTAGGGCAGCGACACAAATTAACACATGTTTGTGTTTGTGCAGAACAAGAAACATGAACGGCGGCTCATTTCATTTTTGAAGTTGACAGTGTAATTTGATTTGCATCGGGGGGAGGGGAGAGGAGGGGAGAGGAGGGGAGAGACAAGGAAGCAGGGGGATGGAGGGATAAACACTGGGATGTTGTTGTATATCGGTGCTTGGAACATGAGCTGATGCCCGCAGCGTATGTTTTAGTGAGCAGAATATTTACGGCCATGGACTTACTCTGGTACATGCTGTGTTGCCAGTGTGTTCCATGTTTGTGTTCAGCTCCACTTGGATCTGTTCCATCTTTACATATTCTGTACTATGATGTGATGACTCCCTCATTAGCACACAGCCCACTGGCACCGGTTTATTCCACAACATTATACTGATATAGAGTTTGAATGATGAGGATCTGATCGTTAATTCACACACACACACATACACACACACACAACCACACACCATCACACACACACACACACACACACAAACACACACAGCATTCTCCGTAGGTGTGTGCTGGGGCCTTATCTCTCTCTCTCTCTCTCTCTGGTTGTATTATTTAAATGGACATTTAACTTCTGTGGCGCCGGTTTACTAACTGCAGATAAGTCACGCCTTTCAAATGCAAATGCAGACAATCAGACTGGCACACAGAAATGTACGTCGGCTGTCTTTGTGAATGCATCGGTTTTGTATTGAAAAGACAAAATGACTCAGACATTTTACCCTTTCAGTTGAGTGTGTGTGTGTGTGTGTGTGTGTGTGTGTGTGTGTGTGTGTGTGTGTGTGTGTGTGTGTGTGTGTGTGTGTTTGTTCCCGAGACACACACATCTGGCCGCCTCTGCATTGTAAACACTGTGTTTATCTGTTTGGGTGAAAGGTGAAAGGTGATAGAATGGTCTGTAAAGAGCTCCTGTCAATCTGAAAGGAGGCGGGCCTAGCACTCATGTAACTGGAAACACCTAAATATGAATCTAATAGCCCTCTGCTAGCTGTTTTATGGGGACTTTACCTTTTGGTTCAGGTGTGCCTTGTTATTGATATTAACAAGGCACACCTCACAGCAGGTGTTAAACGCTCTGCTGTGACCTAATCGACTCTTACTAGTTGTACAGTGAAGCATTGAAACACATTTCTGCTTCTCAGTAACGATACGTTATGTAAGACATTTGGGTTGCCATATGTCACTATAGCTGTTATATATATATGTATATATATATATATATATATATATATATATATATATATGTATATATATATATATATATATATATATATATATATATATATATATATATATATATATATATATATATGCATATATCATTTCTCTATCATATGTCACCATGCAAACAGAACAGACCTGAAACGGGGCTTTCCTCTGCGTTTGTCCCCACTGCTGTCTAAACAAAGGTTGCATGAGTGAATATCCTGGAGCTCCGTGTTCCTTCTTCCCGGTGAGCAATGCGTTGTGCCTCATCAGCATATTCCCCAGCTGGTTGCCCTTGGCGTGCCGTTGTCTTCGGGGCTTGTTGTGTGGAGGGAGCAGATATAGATGGAGCGCTGCTGAGGCACTGTAAATATTTGGAGCTGCTGTTGCACCATTTGTTTTATGCAGATAACCAACGACTGTAGGGAAGGAGAGAGCTCTGTTGATAGGGAGGTCATGAGCAGATCCTCTTTCATATTAAACATGTTTTTGTACCGGTCACCACCACACCGCTCCCACTGATCCCCACTGAGCATTTGAGATGGATAGGCAGACAGAACATGCCACTTTGTTTGGTTTCTTAGCCTGCTTGCTTGTCATGGTTATTCAGAGGGTGGGGGGGCACGAGCAGCTGTTTCTACAAACATCCCGCTGCTGATTGTGACAGGGAATCATTCATAAGTTCAACATATATTTATCCCTCTGCTCGTGCTTTCTTCTTCTGTGAGTGCTCTGATTAATGAATGCAGTCTTTGATTTTGAAGCAGCAACCTATACTGTTATTATTCAGCCCTTCTGAGGACGATTGCATGAATAAATCCATTGTATTGTATTTTTCGGCCACAGCAGGCGGCACTAAAAAGCTGCTCAGCATCAAACAGCAGACAGTCACAGTAGCGATAGCGACTACTTCCATCAGGAAACCGAGCTCAGAGAGCAAATATTGGACTGACATTCGTCACCAGAATGACCGGCACGTGTAAATAAGCAACTGATGTTCTCCTTATCAACTTGAAAGGTCGCAAAACTGGATTCCACCGCCCGCAATATATTTTACAATCACCCGTATACTTTAGGGGAATATGAAGTCCTCATGCAATCATATTTAATACTCTGAATCTGTATTCAGATCGATGTGCGGTTTAACACTGCCACCCCGGACATCTGTCTACAGGGACCGAACGCGGAGGAAATATCCATAAATCATTCATCATTTAGAAGTCATTATAGCCGTCATGTAGTCTCTTCGTTCTGTCTCTTGCTTCCTCTCCCTGTCTTTGTTTCCCCGTGTGCATGTTTATCTCCTTCTCTCCATCTTCCACTCAGACTTCCCCTTCCTTTGTCTGTCTGAATTTGCTTTCCGTATCACCGCTTCTACAGTTTACCTGCTTCAGGGATGGTGTTTCTCCTCCCTTCCATTTTCCTCTGCCGCTCTGTCCTATTATGTCTGCCGTGAGAGTCAAAAGGACACAGTGAGAAAGAGAGAGAGAGAGAGAGAGAGAGAGACAGGGATTATGATATACCGACCATGACAGTGAGAAATAGATGTGTGCAGAGAAGGAAGTATATAAAAAGCCATCTTTCTGGTCGTCCAGCGGCCTCTCTCTGGTTGGACAGATAGTGGGGATAAAAGCTGGATTCCTGGATCAGGGTTCACCTTCATATTGTTCAGCTTAGAGGGCGAGCTGCCGTATCGTTGTCCCGGTGACCACGGACGTGGACATGTATGACGTATCCTACGCCGGGAGGGAATGAAGCGTGTCAGGCCTCATAGGAGCGGAACGGCTGATAAAAAACATTTACACCACGACACCAAAGACGCTGAGCCTTTGAAACATTGATAGCCGGGTTTATTTTCATTCTATTATTGGATTTAGAACTTCTTTAATCTGTTCCTGTTTCGTGTCTTTTGTTCTTTTTATTTTCATGTTCATTTGTTGTCTCATCAGTCAGTGCCTCAAAATGGTCAAAAAACCCTGCTGCATAAAGTAATGGCATGTTGAGAAGATGCATCTCTCCAGAATAAACTATAACAAGGGCTCAACAGCTGGAGACAGTGAGCTATGTAATGCATTGTGTTGTTTTCTTCTCTTTGCTCTTCATACTATGGAAGAGAATTAGGTTCAAGCATTTTACATCTCGCATTTCAACAATAAAGTTTATTTATGCTCTAAAGTTCGATGTTTATCTCCCCTAGTAGTTTGTCTTTATTCTGGAAATGGAACTTCAACTTCTCAACATTTCAACTCAACATTTTGACCTTATTCTCAATATTTCAACTTTATTCTCAACATGTCCACTTCCACGAATATTATATTGACCTTATACTCAAAGTAGCATTTCATATTCATGCTCAACATTCCGCCTATAAATACTGAACGACATTTTGACTTTGGTCCTAATACTGTAGTGTATTAAAGAGACCAATATCATGCATTATTCAGAGTAGGAGCTGAGGAAATGTAACTAACAATACAAATCTGTATTGGTTGCCACTGTTTTAAAATCACAAAATCTTCCTCTCAACAATCTGAACAGAACGTGGATGATCTATGAGACAAATGTACAGTCCAGAAATCTTTCTTCTACAATAACATATTGTGATGTTGATGTGAACAAAAGCCTCAGTGGTCAATGTATTTATTCTCCCTTGGTAGTGAGGAGGAGCAGGACTAAAGGAGAGAGTCACTTCTTCCTGACACGTGTTGTGTTTATGAATCAGCCGCTCTCTCTGTGCTTCTATCAACTCCTTTTGTCTCTGCATGTTCTCTTGGATGCCTGCGTGGGAACCTTACTATAATACAAAGGGGTGCTGTGTACCGTTATGAGGTGTTCTTCATTATGGAGCCCAAAACAGATTACACCTGGGCGCATGAGCGGTTCAGGTGTAGAGTGCTTCCCATGAGAGGGATGTTGGAGGGAGTGTCAGCAGGAGCTGGGCGACTCCATGTGGGCCGTATCTTATCATTCAGGGCAGCTTTACTACCACGTCTACTCACTGTTACTGTAAGAGCCAAGTGTCAGCAAATGTGTAAATCATCTCTTCTGTACTGCTGCATTACCAAGGCTAACAGAGCAGAGCACTGCCGGGAACTAAGTGACAGAAGAGAACTGCGGCTTCGCGCTCGTTTCAGCGTGTGTGTGTGTGCGTGTGTGTGTGTGTGTGTGTGTGTATGTCCATCCACGTGTTTCCTTGAGGACTAAATGTCCTTGCAAGGATTTGAAAGATGAAGCAAAGCCTCCAAACCGTGGGCATTTTGTTGGTACAGTGTCTCATTCATTTCTTGGTTGAGTAGTTTTAGTGTTGAGATCAGAATTAAGATGAGACTGAGTTTAGAATAAGGGTTAACCTGAGTGAGGTGACAAGTTATTGGACTGTAGGTCTTAAGAAATGCCCAATTAAACATGCAATGTGTGTGTGTGTGTGTGTGTGTGTGTGTGTGTGTGTGTGTGTGTGTGTGTATGTGTGTGTGTGTGTGTGTGTGTGTGTGTGCCCTGCTGCCCCTCCACTGTTTGGCGAACTAATCATTCCCCCTGCCTCGCTCTTTGTGATTGCCAGCCCATCCCTGCACTGCAGCTAAATTGAATCAATTAAAGCCGTTCTTGAAGATGACTGCTGTTGCTTCCACACGATTAGGCTTTGATCAAGAAGCACAAAAATAAATAAATAAGCCAGTGGAAGGGGAATAGAAAGAGGAATGAACTCAATTAAACAGTCGGGCGAGGGACGTGCCCGTCAGCGGCTGTCAGTGAGATGTGTGTGTGTGTGTGTGTGTGTGCGTGTGTGTGTGTGTGGCGGGTGGGTGGGTGGGTGGATGCAAATGTACTATATTTGTTTGTGAGGGAGTCTACATAAACTGTATGAAGTGCTTTTGTAGAGCGCGCTGCTGAACTGTGAACTGATGAAATCAGGACGGAATACATTTGCTTCTGCACGTGTGTGTGTGTGTGTGTGTGTGTGTGTGTGTGTGTGTGTGTGTGTGTGTGTATAGATCTGACATCCTTTTTACGAGATAAATCAAATTATTCTCTTTTATTTGTATATACAAAGTTTAAGATCTTTATATTCCTAACATTAAAAGGACAGGTCTTTTGATCTTTAGTTTATTGAACGTTTTGATTTCATTCTATAGCTTCCCAGTACTGTTTCTCATGTATTTCAAACACAATTTAAATATTTAGATTTAAATACATGTGTTTTGGTGTCAAAATGCTATTTCCTGTGAGCTATCGTAGATTTCTGCTATTTCCTGTGAGCTAACGTAGGTTTCTGCTATTTCCTGTGAGCTAACGTAGGTTTCTGCTATTTCCTGTGAGCTAACGTAGGTTTCTGCATCCTTATCCATAGCCACGGTATTGCATACAGACACTTATGATGGTGGTCGGCTCACTCTCAGTTTGGAGAAGCAGACATACGTATATTACCGCTAACTAACTGACTGCAGGGTAACATTGCTGCTGTTCTCAATGGAGTCTTGTGGCATCAAAGACAGCTTTATTACTGCTTCAGAAAGGGCTGTCTGACAGCAAGGTAACAGTGAACATATTCTAAATATAAGACATATCTAAATATCAGACAGTCCTTTCTGATGAGCTGACAGAAAGCAACCAGACACCATTCACACAAAGTCTCATTTTGACTCAAAATTCAGTTCATTTTGTATAGCCCAACATGACAAACTAAAAATTTGCCTCAGAGGGCTTTACAGTCTGTACACTTAGCATCCCTGTCCCGGGACCTCACATCAGATCAGGAAAAACTCCCCAAAAAATTGAAAAAACCCTTTCACGGGGAAAAGAGAAATAACCCTTCAGGAGAGCAACAGAGGAGGATCCCTCTCCCCGGATGGACAGAAGCAATAGATGTCATGTGACCACAATGAATAACGTAACAGAGTTACAGCACATTGCATGAACTCAGCCGTACATCTATTACCCCAAAACCTTAGTTTTCACTTATTTCCAAACGTAGCACAGCTAATGATGACTCAGTGCTAACGTTCACCTTGTCGTGACCCTATTGATTAGCCCATGTCACTGCTTTTTGGGCAAAGTGGGTGGGTGTCTGAGTGGGCGTTCATATTAGAATACACTCGAAAACAACCTTTACGTACCATTCAAAGGACTCTGTACAACAGTTATGAGCATTATGAACATAATATAGGCATTATGGTTACTATAATCACAATTGCATTTGCTATTACGTGTAAAGACAAAGACATCGATATCAGTGTGTGATATGAATGTATATGAATAAGATATGATATTCTATTTCTATGAAGTCAGTATAGAATGGGATGGCTCACCAAACAGGTTTCTTCACAGAGCAGTGGTGACATCATTCCTCTCTGCAGCCTATTGCAGGAGCATGTCCTCCCTCTGAAGCACGACTCCAGGTGTCTCTATACATGTGTTCTGAATGCATCCCTGTGGAAATGAGCTGTAGTGTTGACTGACACTGGCTCCTGAGCTCTCCACTTAGCCACGGAGTGGGACGACCGTAAGAGTAAGAACATGAAAGCGGACGGGTGAGGAAATATGTGAGGGGGAAGGTTCACGGGTGAGCTTGGTGGCTGGGTATGGGGGACTCCCCGGACGCCTGTAGCAGGTAATGGAGCTTTTAACATGGAAATCAGAGGGAGAGTGGGGTGGTGATGGTGGCAGTGGTGGACATGGAATTGCTCTAAAAGAGCAGAGCTCTCCTGTGGGTACACTTGAGGTGCCTTGTCTCGTTAGAACATGCAGATATGCTGACACTGGATCTTTATGCAACCGCATTGAGCAGGAGTACCTGAGAGGTTTCACTGGACAGGGGGAACAGAGGGAGGAGTCAATGGAGGTGGGGGTGGGGTAAGACTGATGCTGGGATGGAGGGGAAGAACTTGCATATAGAATGACATGTAATGCGTTCTCTTCTCCAGGGAGCATCCATTTTCACACATCCTGTCAGCCCTTCTGTGGCCATCTTGTACTTAACCTTTATAGTCCCAAGGCGCCCATTATCGGACAAGTAAAGAGGAAAATAAGTCAAGTGACGTTTCCTAAAGGATCTCTGGAAACACAACGTTTATTAACTTCGTTTAAATTGCTGAAATACAGTAAAGCCTTGTGGGAAGAGTTCTATCCCAACCCTGTCTCCTAAAAATTACGTTCCTCCAGAACTAATACGCATTCCCAATTACGTTTGATACGTTTGACGTTTGGCCAGTGACAGCCGGCCAGTGACAGCCGGCCAGTGACAGCCGGCCAGTGACAGCCGGCCAGTGACAGCCGGCCGGCCCGGGCCGGGCGCCGGCCGCACCGGGAGCCCGAGAGTCGGCCTCCTTCGCGCCGGCTCCGGTCTTCTCTGAGTCGGGTTGTTTGTGAATGCAGCCCAAAGTGTGTGATAAACTCCATCTAGTGCAGTAAACCACTGCGATCATCAGCAGACACTCGGATCTCTACAATCTATACAATTCTAAATGTCTTTGCTTCGAGAGAACAAATCCGTTTTGCTCTGAACAAACAACACATGCCTGTATGTCATCGTCCTACTGGAGGCTGGATCATAGATTCAGATGCGTCGTTCTCCAAAGTGAGCCTGTCTGTGTTATATTTAGCGTAGCCATACTTTAAGTGGCTCTACGGGGCAATAACTCTTGTTTTATTGCATTAAATTATCAAACAGCCAGGCTTGTTGGTTTTCCTTGTACAAAGGAGAAATGTGCCTCGTTATCCACTGGCAGTTATGCTTGAATCCTTCAAAAGTAGATTGAAGTGAAAAATATATTTAGTTAAATATGTGTGTCCCTGGTGGTCTTCATGTTTTGCATTTTATAATGGATAATTCACTGTAAACTATGAAGTTTTTTTTTTTTCCGCAAGTGAGAAAAATAAATGTGCCTCAAATTATTTCACACTTTAACTTTTGATTTGGATCTCATTCCCAACTGGCCCTACGTTTCAACCTGTGACGCTCCATGTTCCTCTGGATGAAGGCTTATTTTGTTTTAAGCTTTACTTTCCTGCTCTGGAAGCAAACATTTGACATCTTTATACTCCATCAGCTGCTCTGACCGTCTACTAATGACACACGTCGTCAATAGACGGACTTACATTGGAGTTAGTTGAAAGCAATACAGATACTGGTATCAGACGCTGAGGGGGCCTGACCTGTCTTCTTCCCTCTCAGCTATCTATCTATCTATCTATCTATCTATCTATCTATCTATATATATATATATATATCTATCTATAGAGACACATGTAATGACGACTCATCAACTCCCTCCTCTGTCCTGTCTTCTTGTCGCTCTTCATCTCTTGTCTTTTTCGCGACCAATACATTATAAACACCTATCGTTTTATTTATTAAAGAGTAGAGTTTACTTGTAAAAACTCTTCTTTTGTACCTTATTTGTATGTTGATTTCACAAATGAATAATGTGTTGGCTGTAAACTTCTATGTCAATGTGTGGCGGGCTTCTTACAGGAATCTCATCGCCACCATTAGTTCATTGGAGAAGTGGGTAGCACCATTACAGCCTCTCTTCCTTCAGCGATGGCAAACCAGTGCCCTCTCCTATCGAAAAACTTAATGACATACGTGATATTGCCATTAAATGTTGTTTATACATGTATGTCAGTTGTTAGTATGGTGCATTCATCTTTATTGCTACTGAACCCTCTGCTTGAGACACCAATAGCAATGAAAAGAAGCATACGGCTAACAGCTCCTCTGTTCTTTGTCTTCTCTTGCAGGATTCCTGAGTACAGGGGACCAGGCCGCCAAAGGGAATTACGGCTTGCTGGACCTGATCCAGGCTCTGCGTTGGATCAGTGAGAACATCGCTGCCTTCGGCGGCGACCCGTTACGTATCACTGTGTTTGGCTCCGGCGCTGGGGCGTCCTGTGTCAACCTGCTCACGCTGTCCCACTACTCCGAGGGCAACCGCTGGAGCAACTCCACCAAAGGTAAAACGCCGAGGAGTTCACATGGGAGCGGCATGAACATTTCACTTTGCATGCAGGGCTGTATGTGCACCTCAGTAGTGTGTGGCTGTGTTAATGTGGTGCAGAGGAAACCCAACACATTTTACTGTTTATAATATTAATGTGTTTGGCTATGTGTTAATGTGTTCAGCCTCTGAACCCAAAGCAGTTTCAGGCTGTTTTTTACTTCTGCCACATTTCTCTCTCTGTGGTCTTGATTCTAAAACAATGTCTGTTGTGCAGGATAACCGTTACAGTCATGAAAAAAGAACAAAACTCAAGTTGAATTTCTTTAAAAAAAATATTTTTACAACAATTGGCAAAAAAGGGTGCTCCTCTCCTCTCTGCTCTGTGTTCAACAGCCTGCAGTTCAGTTCAAGTTCCACAGAATTCTTGTCACCTGACTATTGGTCTTAACTGGATCCATCACGGCTTCCTGCTTGCGCTAAGGAGTGCTATGATTTTCATTAAGATATCACCATTTTAAGCTTAGTGTCTGTTGCTTTTTCTAGAAGCGTTTGTCACACATGATGTGTTCAAGGACCCTCGTCTGTCCATGACAAATGGTGCAGTTGTGGTGATTGTTTAAAAATGATTTGAACAACTTTCCATCCCTTCGGCGGGTTTTAGGTTCTTAATGTATGATCGTGTGTCTTGAGTGATTAGTTTTATTCTCTTACTGTTTTCCCTGCATGTAAAAGTAGGATTTGTGATCTTCTTCAGCAACTTTGTTGATTCATTGGTTGAAACCCTCATTACATCCTGACAGCAATCAATAAAATGTTGTGACAAAAACAGGGGAAGTCTTCTCTACAATATAGCTTGACATGTGAGTACAACAATAGCCATGTTGGTTGTTTACGTTCATATTGATAATGTTGGGGGCGTGGCTTTGGAGGGAGGATGAGGCACATCTCATATGTGGGTTGATTCAAAGTGCTTTACAGAATAATACAGAGAAAGATCAAACGTAAACAATTAAAAAGTACAGGCAAGGTATAGAAAATATAGGGTCAAGCCTCACCATCCAGTTCAAATGAGGGCTATTTAAAAGCTAAGCTAAACATATATGTTGTAATCCATTACACAGTGATATAGCAAAGAGTCGGATTTACAAATATATGAACCCAACAGAGTAGTTTAAATCACCATTCAACTGGCAGCTTGCACATTGACTACTGTTTGTTTTTCATATTTCATATCATCATTTACACATACATATAGGTAAGGTACATATTCGATTCCACCAATTTATAGCGGCTCAGAGAAAGAGTGCATTTCCTCTGCACCCTGTTAAGAGTTAACCAGTGTAATCAGTTTGCTTCTGAAGACGTGTAACCGTAGTTGTTGGTGTTGGAGTAAAGCTTTCTGTCGCTGGAATTATTTAATTAACACTCCCTCCTTGTGCTTTTAATGCTTTTAATTTGCCATCGCAATTCCAAAATTCATACTCCTTCAATAGAAGTAAAAATAGACCACATAGCCTCCTGCAGTGTATGCATGGGCTTACCTTTACTGTGACTGTATTCAAAGCTCTCCTTATCTTCTTCTTTGCCACCCCTGACCCCTGACCCCTGTCCCATGTATGCTGCAGCCAGTCAGATGCTTGTGTGAGGACTTTAGATCTGCTCAAATGTCGTCATTGGTTGAGTTGCTGAAGAGCTTTTTTCAAAGCCGTGAACAGACCATTGTAGTAATCCAATCTCCTGGAAATAAAGGCCCTGAAGGTGTCTGAACATTATTCCTCTGACTTTCTCAATTTAATTTAGGTGATATTAAATTCCATCCAGCCATTTATTTGTTTGATGCAGTGACATAGAGATGCAACAGGTGCAATGTCCCCTGGTATGAGGGATAAGTAGATTTGCGTATCGTCTGCAAAATTATGGGAGGCAACCTTATTGTTCTGTAGGATTTGGCCAAAACGAGATTAGCATATAATATTGGTTGTGCATGTAACGTATTATTAAAGTTATATCACGTAAACTGTACTGGCTGTGTATTTGACAGTTATTTGACAGAGTTTGAATCAAGAAGAAAAAGGACAGAATGGACACATTTCAGTCTGAACTGGTTTTTCAAAATGAGATGTGTGGTCTTTTTAACCTTCTTTATTACCTGATATTTTTCAGAAACAGACAAGCCTTGTCATTGTGCTGCAGACCAATTTCCCCACACGGACAAATACAATTTGTATCTATCTATAGACTATGATAAAAGTCTTTTGACAGACCCACATATTCAATAATTGGTTGGGAAATTATGTGATTATCATCATATTACAAGTTACCTCATCCTTATGTGTGCTTTTCAAAGTCTGATCAACTACACGTTGTGTGCATTTAAATATTTAGGGTTTAATATATATATATATATATATATAGAATTGTGCAGTCTTTGTCAAAAGTAAATATCGATGAAATAACACCAATGCACTGTTAATTAACACGTTTTACCACGTGTCCATTTCTCTACAGAAAAGATTCTGTAGAGAAATGGACATGTTTTTGTTAAGTGACAGATACATGATGAGCTTCTTCACTGAACATCTTCTTAAAGTACAACTACATAAGCTAAGGCTAACGAATCATGTAATTCACATTGTTTAATAAACAATAATAATAATAATAATAATAATATAGATTATCATCAGTTTGTAAACCAAGCAGACTTTTCAGAAACTAATATTAAGTTTATCACGGTAAAATGAATATTTCTAACACCTTGTCTCTAAAAGAAGTTATTTGTAGTCCTAATACTTCCCTTTACTTCATATAGACTGGTTTCATTAAATTGTATGTTGTACGAAGATTCCAGAATGAATGTGTCGCTTTGTTTCCTGTGTTTCTCTCCAGGACTGTTCCAGAGGGCCATCGCGCAGAGCGGCACCGCTCTGTCCAGCTGGGCTGTCAGCTTTCAGCCAGCCAAGTACGCCCGGATGCTGGCCCGTAAGGTGGGCTGCAACTTGGAGGACACTGTGGAGCTGGTGGGGTGCCTTCAGAAGAAACATTACAAGGAGCTGGTGGATCAAGACATCCAGCCAGCTCGCTACCACATTGCCTTTGGACCTGTTATTGATGGAGATGTTATACCTGATGACCCTCAGATACTCATGGAGCAAGGTATGAATTCCTTTTTCTTAGGAGACAGCGATTTCTAGCAATGTTCTTACCTTATATTTGTACTTTTAACAACCATTCTGCACCATCTCTTTCAAGGCGAGTTCCTCAACTACGATATCATGCTGGGAGTTAACCAGGGCGAGGGCCTTAAATTCGTGGAGCTTATTGTGGACAACGAAAACGGCGTTCAGGCTAACGACTTTGACTACGCCGTGTCCAGCTTCGTGGATGACCTGTATGGCTACCCAGAAGGGAAAGACATCCTCAGAGAGACCATCAAGTTCATGTACACAGACTGGGCCGACCGGCACAACCCAGAGACACGCCGGAAAACACTGCTGGCCCTTTTCACCGATCACCAATGGGTGGCACCGGCTATTGCCACAGCTGACCTGCACTCCAGCTTTGGGTCGCCAACTTACTTCTATGCCTTCTACCACCACTGTCAGACAGAGCAGGTAGGTCTCCGGCTGTCTGGGTAATGGTACATCTACTTCATGGATTGTCAATAATATGATGAAAGTTTACATATATTATGACGAGTATGATTCATGTACGACGGGTAATTGCAGCATTTTCTCCCTGCGTCATTGAGAGGAGAGCACCCACCCTCTGATTCCCCACCAGTCACCTTTAAAGAAAGGAGCATGTTCTGTACAGCACTGCAGGAATGCTTCCCTGTTTACACTGTATGTGTGTTTTCCTGCTCAGGCACTGGTCTCATGATTGAACTGGAAATGTAGTTCATCCAGTTGTTCCTCCACACCAATGGACTCTGAAGTAAACAAAAGAACACTTCATGCTGGCATGTCTTCACCATGTGGAGCAAACCAGCATCTTTTATGATGCTATTTGCATCTTTCTACTTTGTATACAATTGCACCACTTCTGAAAGTTGCATGTTCCTGAGCTTGAACACACCTGGAAGCTTGTACTAACAGAAATATTGTACACAACTTAATTTTCTATAATAACGGTAATACAATGATAGCATCACTGAAAAGCAGTCAGCGTATAGCCACATCCACACAAAGTCAGAGAATAGGCTTCTTTTTGTCAGATCTGGGTAGAAATCTGCTTCTGATTGTTTTGCATCACATCACACAAATTGTTGGTGACATGAAGGCAGTAAATAGGTACAGCACCTCAGGGCACACAATGAGGTCTGATCGCATTACATCATTGTAAATGACTAAGTTGGGCTTCAGTTTGCTAATACAAAGCTACGATGACAAATTAAGCAGTCCTGAAAAAAAGTGTGGTGATTAAACGCACATATTTTCTTTTGGCATACTCGTCATTCAACAGGCACGCAACATTTTTCACCATTTTTGTTTAAAATTCAGCTCAAAGCAACCCTCCTCTATGTGTGTTGTTTCTTTTCCCATCTCGTCTCTCTCAGTAATAAAATGAATAATAGACCTGATATTGTAGGCAAAACATTTTCCAGCTAAGTTAATCTGTCTGTGTCTCTGTCTGTGGTCACAATACTCACCGTGTGCAAAGCAATGCCTTTCAGTGTCCTGCATCTGTCACATAAATGCAATAATACTGATCTGATGTGATCCCTTCTGCTCCATAGGTTCCACCGTGGGCAGACGCAGCACATGGAGATGAGATCCCATATGTGTTTGGGCTCCCGATGATTGGCCCAACAGAGCTGTTTCCCTGCAACTTCTCCAAGAATGACGTGATGCTCAGTGCCGTGGTCATGACCTACTGGACAAACTTTGCCAAAACAGGGTACGGAGACACGACAAATGTGGCTCCTGAGGGCCGATACAACTCACTTTCTATGTGTAATCCCCGTGGACCAGGACAGTGGCATCTTAGCTCTGTCAAAGCCTGTTCACTTCAGAGGAAGTGGCTGCAGCTCTAGCTGTGAATGACAAACCCCATCATATCCAGCATTTGTCCATAGTTCTAGTTAATGTTTGAAAATGTTGCATTAGCACCTTCATCATCTCATCTGGGCTACACTTTCTCCAGGAGGCTTCTTAAATGTCATATAAACGAGAAACCCAGTTTAAGTGGCCAAGATAATTGATAAGAGAAAGTTGGTTTAAGTAATTAGAGTGGTGGATTAGATCGGGGGGGTGGGGGGATTACAGGACTCTGGTGTCCACAGGTAGATTTCTGCTGCAGAGCGCCGGTGTCTTGGCAATGTATCGGGGCCACTAGGTTTCTAATCAGCTATATACACACATGTATGTGCATAACAAAAACTCCAGTCAGTGAGATAATAGCAGAGAATGAAAATAGAGATCATGTCACAGAGCAAAGCCGTATTTAAAACGATCAAAGTCTGAATTTAAAAATAATCAGGACTGACACAGCGTCTTCTGTCACTACTGCAGTTGAAATAAGAAAGCCATGGTTTCATTATGAGGCCAGTCTGATGACGGACCTGCTGCTGAGCTCTAGCACAGTGAAAGCCTATTGACTGAAACAAGATCCAAATCATCCGTCCAGTCCAGCAAGCTGAGCTACAAGCACACGTTCATATGCATAACATAGTTGTATAACTGTCTGCCACAGGGTTATTGCAACTGTTTTGGTTGCCAGTTGTTCTGCAATAGCTCACCAATACAAGACCATGAACTAATTAATAATTTCGTTGTGATTGTGTTTCCTCAATATTAACCTACACTTGATGCACAGGAGTAGTGAATTGTGCTATTGTGTTTTATGGACTGCACAGTGTAATTGGTATTCTATGCAGATAGCCTCTACATATCTTCAAATACATTCTTAATTAATGTCAGTGGCCTGAGGAGTGACATTCTCGATGGGACAAAATTAAAATCTCCGGCCCCCCCTTCTGTCTCGCGCTGCCTTAGAGCATGTAGTCATGGCGGTAATTGTTTTTGGAGAGCGTAATGTGGGGACATTGGCTTTTTCTGCGCACTGCCCAGTAGCTTGAGGGGAAGAGAAAGGCCTAATGATCTACATATATAACCCCAAATTGACGTGGGATGCCCGGTACCTGAGAGATTTATGCTGCCAATTTGAATGGTTAAGCGTGTTCCTGATGAGGTCTGGCTGGCTCCATATGCCGCTCTCAGACAATGGGCTCTCAGTGGGTCTGAATGGGCCTCCATAGCTCACATGGATGGCTCCGTTCAGCCCAGATTAAGTGTAAGGGGGTCTTTTTAGCACAGGATCCCCTGTGGAATGTGCTCTGTAAGCTCCTCAGTATACTGAATATAAGGGTTCATATCGGGTTACAGACCTGCATTTACAGTGCAGTTCATTTGTGTGCTGTTATGGCTTTATTTACCCAAAGTAGATTGAGTATAGGATTAGAACGGTAGCTACTTCTCAGTTTGGTTTATAGCAACCACTGAAGCCTATGTTTTATGGAAATTATCAGCATGGTTGAACTGCATCTTTACCCCGAATTACTCCTTGGCTGGAAGCTTCTTTTCATGTATAAATTAAATATAAATAGCTTCACTCTCAAGATGCCCACAATGTAAAAACTGTGAAATGCTAATTGTTTTAGCATTTGAATAAAACTTAAAATGTGGGAAACTTCTGAGGTCATTAGCTATCTTAACTAAGACCTTTTCATCAAATCAGAATCTTAAGAAAACTAATCAACTATGAACAAAAATATCAGTTTTGACCTTTTTTCATTTTATCAGGTATGATATCTCAAAAACTGTTGATTAATATGAAACCTAGGGGGATCCATCTCAGCACTACATTCCAGTATTTTCATAATTACACTGATTAGCCTAAGGGAGAAGCTACACTTGGGACAGAATTAACATTTTAATATTCACCTCCACCTTTAGTTTATCTTTAGTTCTACCTGTGCCTCAAGTTGACGGGTACATGCTAAAATAGCTGGAACTGATTGGTGAGAGGATTGCATCCTTCATGGGAGGGACCATGTGTAGTGCATTGTTTAAAATGCATTGTTTAAAATACATGAATGCATTGTTCTGCTATAAAACCATCATCTGTGAAACTCTGTCCTCCTTTACTCTTTTTGTCAGGGATCCAAACCAGCCTGTCCCCCAGGACACCAAGTTCATCCACACCAAGCCCAATCGCTTTGAAGAGGTGGCATGGACA
Organism: Taurulus bubalis; assembly: GCF_910589615.1. Taxonomy (NCBI): domain Eukaryota; kingdom Metazoa; phylum Chordata; class Actinopteri; order Perciformes; family Cottidae; genus Taurulus; species Taurulus bubalis. The sequence continues at coordinate 2,783,948 of NC_136595.1, forward strand.
CGCTACAACCAGAAAGACCAGCTTTACCTACACATTGGCCTGAAGCCCCGGGTCAAAGAGCACTATCGTGCCAACAAGGTACTGGGAGATATTACTAAATGCTTAACGTTGTCTTTTGTTATCATTACCATTCGAATGCTAGTTACAGTTAACCAAGTAGTTTGGTTTCAATGACACTGTTAAGTTATGGAGAAGTTTGTGTTTTAAATATCATTGTTACTTACTGTACATACGGAGGTTGATTCAAGTTACGAACGTGTTATTACATGCATTCAGCCAGACTTCCTCCCTACACAGACGTTGTTGCTCTTCACAGTACGTCACCTGACTTCCTCCTTTGCTACTGTTATAATTACTACAGCCTTAAGGTCTGCGTCTCCTTCCTGTATTCTTATTGGTGATCAACCATGTGAATAGATGCAGGTAGGTGAATGTTAGCGCGTACAAATTATTGGATGCCTGGTGTAGCCTCCAGAAGAACTTAGCCAAACAACTTCTCTCGTCTCCGAATTCATTTTCCTTGATCACAACCAAAGTAACAAGCGCTGCAGTCTTGACAGCAGGAGTCGTCCAGTCAACACGCAGGGAGACGTCAAAAACACTCCAAACAGCCGGAAGGTCGGCTCTTTAATACACGGTTTTCCGTCATGAACATCTAACATTTAATTGGCTCTAACTTGTCTGAGAGGAGGAGAATCGTGTCCTCATCTTTTCTCACAAGGCTGGAATGTGCAACGACCAGTCTGCTTCCATAATGTCAACATACTGATAACAGGTGTGAGTGTTGTAGTGCAAAGCCTTGAGGAACGTTTCTCACAGAAAGTTCTCACAGACAATATCTGTTAAACTGACCTCGCACAACCTGAACTCTAATAGACATAAGAATAATGAAATGAAGAATAACTACAGAATACAATGATTTATATTATCAGTGAAGCAGGCCCCTTCTAACCCATACATTTGAGGCTGATAACCATTTAATCAGATCATAACCTTTGAAGTGGATAGACAACTGCGTGGGTTATTATACGATGTTGTGCTATCTCATTGCTGACTATCTTTTAATAATGATAGATGACGATGTTAATCAATGCTACACAGCTAACCTGCTCTGGAGCAGGAAAAATGAAGAGGACAGATTCAAACATATCAACAACCCAACTACTGACCTCAACTAATCAGATCACATAACACTGATCAGTATCTACTGTAAACCATTAGTCACTTTACTTTCCATTATACTTATGGAACGAGACAAAAAAAACAAAAAAAACAAAGGTTATAGCTTCCATATTGTGTTGTTTGCCAGATATTACACATGTACATCTCAACCTGTGCAAAACTCTATTTGAGAATGCCTTCCACTTTTGTTGATCTGAAAAAAAGATGTCGGTTTTAATTCATTTGTTTTACTTCCTTTTCAGAATCATTAAGATTAATTTGAGGTATTAAGAGCCACATTGTCACATTAACTGCATCCTCGTTATATTGTAATGCCTCAAAACTTGAGTTGAGTCGACTTCCTCAACAAGTATAAAGCAGAACTAGTGGTTATTTACCTGGTGGATGAAGGAAATAGTAAATGTTTTCAAGACACAGAGATAAGCCCCGCCCCCTTTCCCCAGCGATGGTTGCGATGGTTGCGAAAAAACGGATTAACCACATAGTGCGAATTTTTCACCTGCGGCGCGATATAGGCGAAGTGCCGTTGCGAAAATTCGCAACTGTTTTGGTGTGAACACGGCATAAGGCTTCAAAAATGAAAAAAAGAAAGCCAGATGCAAACTTACACAGTTAATATGTCATACTATCATATGATAGTATGATATACTGTAAATGAGCCATAGAGCAAAAACACCTTGGTCTTCACAGCATCCTCTTTACCTTCAGTCACAAAGTCAAATATGGTTTCAAAATCTATCAGGATGACTTTGACTATCTGACTTCGAAATAGAAAATATGTTGGAAGACAGTAAATTATTTCCCTTTTTTTCCATTTTCTCCCCTTCCCTCAGGTCAACTTGTGGTTGGAGCTGGTCCCCCATCTGCACAGCCTCAACGAGGTCACCCAGCTCATCCCCACCACCACCAAGGTTGGTACTAAACCATCTATATTTTATCCTGCTTCTTAAAGTTAAGAGTCTGAGTCATTCCCTTTCACCCCAGCAACTTAAAAAAGCAATATTAATATGCAAGGTTCACATTGTTGTTGACCCAAGCCTTGTGAGAGTACTGGGCATGATACAGATTAAAGTGCGAGATGAACATCTTCTTCTTTTAAGTCAGACAGGTCTGTAGGATCAGTGTGATGAGAAGGACATTCACATCTGTTCACACCATGAGCCAAAACTCAGCTTGACTATCAGTTCTGATCCCTAAACAGCAAAACAGGTGTTACCAATTAATACAAATCTGAGGGCGGTGTAGCTCAGGCAGGATGAGTGGTCGTCCCGCAACCACAAGGTAGCCGGCTCGATCCCCAGTCCCCCCATAGCTCACATGTCGAAGTGTCCCTGAGCAAGACACTGCCCACTGCACCCTATCCAGGGATGGGTCAAATGCAGAGAAGAAATTCCCCAAGGGGATTAATAAAGGATACTTTCTTTCTTCTAAATGTATTTTTAAGTTGAGTTTTGGGCTGCTAAATCTATTGCTACATGTTTTGTTGGCTGGGTACTTTGTGTGCAGAGTTTGCTTGTTTTGTTCATACCTGCATGGATTAGCAACCTGTCCAGGAAGTACGTCGCCTCGCGCTAACGGGTTAATTTGATCTGCATATCAAATGGGTCGTATTGTATCTCACCAGAGGAATGACAGCAAAGGTCATTTGCTTAAATGCCTAAAGGAAAAGAATCAACATTTTGTGAAAAAAACATCTTTGCTGAGTTGGATAAAGAGAGCATTCTCATGTGTGGGTAGTAAGTATGGACCTAGACCAAGAAGGGGATTACGTTTTATTTAAGTCTTGGAGCTTAAGAAAACAGCATAACATCTTCTAAGTTCAAAAGGTCATTACACAAACAAAACAAAACAAAATGATAAGTTGTGGTTTTATAGGAAGTTACTTTATACGTTTGGACAGAGTGAGGCTAGCTGCATCTATTTGTTCTGCTAAGCTAAGCTAACAGCCTTCTGGCTAAAGTTCTGTACTAACCAGAGTACAGATCCTTAATTTAAAAAAAAAATTTGCTTCAAAACTTCAGATTGTGTTGACTTTGCAAATCAATCCTTACTGTTAATCTTCCCATCTTCAGATCCCTCCACCTGAGGCTACCAACCGCACCCCGAAAACCAAGGTTCCGGGGACCAAACGCCCTAACCCAACTCCGTTCCCCACCGAGACCCAGGACAGCCACATCCAGCCACATCTGGTGGACCAGCGCGACTACTCCACTGAGCTGTCGGTGACCATCGCTGTAGGAGCTTCCCTGCTCTTCCTCAACATTCTGGCCTTCGCCGCCCTTTACTACAAGAAGGACAAGCGCCGGCATGACGTCCACAGGCGCTGCAGTCCCCAGCGGAGCGCCGCCAACGACCTGGCTCACACTCAGGAGGAGGAGATCATGTCCCTGCAGATGAAGCAGCACTCGGACCTGGACTGCAGAGGAGTGGGCGACTCCCTGCACCCGCACGACGTGGTGCTGAGGACTGCCTGTCCGCCGGACTACACTCTGGCCATGAGGCGCTCACCGGACGACATCCCGCTTATGACGCCAAACACCATAACCATGATTCCCAGCACCATGGGGGGACTCACCTCGCTCCACTCTTTCAACACCTTTCCCAGCAGCGGGCAGAATAACACCCTACCCCATCCACACCCACACTCACACTCCACCACCCGGGTATAGCCCTGTGGATGCACCCACGCAGGCAAGACTCTGATGGCTGAGGCAAAAGCTAACGCCGCTGCGGCAGCAGAAACTTAAGGCCAATATGCTGACAACCACAGATATGTCAGGAGCTGAAACGCCAGCCTGGAGTTGCCAGATACCTATGGAATTACACTGGGATTGTACACCCTGTTAATACCTGAGGGAATATAGTCACAGGATTTCAAGGGTTTGGACCAGAGGGGGGGAAAAAAAGAAGAATTATGTTTTTGTAGAAAAATGAAAGACAAGAATAAAAAAGTACAAATAAGGAGAAAAACAACCTCACAAGCTAAAACAAAGGAGGATGTTTTTTTTTGTTTTTTTTCGTTCTGATATTGCAGCAAAACAAGGTACAGTAAACTACTTTTTCTTTCTAGCGACAGATATGGCCTTCGAGGCTTTTGACAAATGACTGCCTGACAGTATTATCTGGAAGCAGAACAGAGCATCAGACACGCCTCGGAGGTAAGAAGAGGGGAGCACTTTGTAAAAGAAAGAAAACATATTGTTTTCCTTTGGCATCGTGCAGCAGATTACTCTGTTTGTGTGGCACAGAGTAGATGCGGTGCAAACCAATTTAGGCATGTGTTAACTTCATAAATGGAGGCTATGTAAGATAAAGCAAAAACAATTGTTGAATAGAACGAAGGAAGGACTGGAAACTTCAAGGAAAAAAAAGAAACCCTGTATGCACAATGGAACCATTTTAAGGAGAAAAAAACGTCACAGATACTTTTCATCCATTTATTTTTGAGGATCGGGAACAATTTTATTGTATAGAACCTATTTACATATCTAGATCTGTACACTAAGCACCAGGCTGTTTAAGCCCTCTTCTCTTATGGTGTGGGTGGAGGGGATGGGGGGGTGGGGGGTCTATACTGCAAACCTGCCAGCAGGACTGAACCAGTGGGAATCGGGGATCCACCTTCTGGCTTTCTGGCAGTTCCAACTTCAACACAAAGAGCTGGGGGACAAAGGATAATTGGATATTTTAGCACGATGCGCATGACAATTTATCTGCTTGATGGCTGCCCTGCTGATTATGTCATTATTAAGAATAATTTTCTCCCTCTCCCTTGCATTGGAGCAATTTCAAATGGATTTCCTGATTGGATTACAGGAAAACACACACCCTCGCAGGACCACGGGAAATACAGTTCCAGGTTGTGGATGTTGCTGGAGTTGGGGACAGAAAGGGGAGGGGCTGGGGATATGGTAAAACTTTCTTGCATAACATAATATAGCTTGAGTGGAGCTGGGCATATAAGGACTAGTTTTGTACTCTGTGTGTTGGTACTACTTTTTGATAGTGGTTAAATCACATTACACTGTATCAATCAAACTCATCGTACCTTCAGTTGAGATCAATGTTTTTTGCTATTCTACCTATTGGACCACTTTACCGTATAGAAGTAATTACCTGCACTGTTAATTCCATTGCCCACTTTCTTTTTTCTTTAACTGGAAGGTGTGTTGATTGAGTGACACAGTGGATGCCCATTGGTATGAACAAGGATCGTAAAGGTAGTAGAAAATGTGGACCTCTGGGCCATGTAGCTTTTCTTTTCCTTTATCCAGCCAGGTTCTGTAAAGCTGTTTAAACATGAATGCCTGTACATGATTCCTACAAGTCAAAGACCAAGCACAGACAGATCACATTGGGTGGAACTCTCTGGAAATGCAGACCAGGTGGACAAGAAGAAGAGCTAGGGTTAGGTTATGGTAGGCCAATTCCTATGGTATACTTTCTATCTAGTTTTCATCATTAGCCAAGGTTGATCCGTTTCAGAGGCACATTTTACTATGGGAAGAAAGAGACAGGTTTCCCTTAGCAGCTGAGAGCCTCAGTCAACCCTCTTTACCTCACTTTAAAGAGCTACTACTTTTCTTCTTTTGGCCCCATTCTTTTTCTACTTAGGATTCTCTACTGTCTCATCTTTTCTATTGAGCTGACAGGATTGGCTGTTTAGCAAGTGGTTCCCCCTCGCATCCAGAGCGCCCTCTCTGCCATAGCCAACATCTTTGGGTCAGTGAGGCCTTGGCGGCTAACGATGTTTGCCTCTGAAGTAGGAGTGTGTCATACAGCAAAGCAAACTGCAGTCGGATCCAGCAGGATAAGAGTCCTTGCAGTAAAGCGGTGATCTTCAAAATAGAGAGCGAGGAATACCCTAGATGGCAAGCCTATTGTGCTGAGACAGATACAGAAGTCTGATTGCTGCAGATGCTACTTGGTAAGCTGAAATGCTTGTCTCACGGTTTTCCTTTCACTGAAGTGTAGATGTTTGGAGGCCTCTGTTGTGAGAATACATCCTGCCCCTTTTGGCTCGCTCACAGGCACTGTGCAGTCATTCAAAATAATGAGCACAGACTACTGTTACCCCATATAACACTGCGGCAGACAAGCTGGATGGGGGAATAAAATCGAGTCTTTCATTGGGGGGGTGTTGCTTTTTGGGATCAGATTTAAATTGAATAAACTAATTACATCTGTGTGCTCCAGATTGTTTCTCTGGATGAAATGAACCACCATGGCTTGATCTGGGATTTAAACAAAAGGAAGATTCCAAGGCTATTATGACACATCATCCTCATGGGCCATTTTTAATACCCTTCTCTGTAAAAGCAAACCAATAACATCTAAACAGTGTGAATTCCAGAATCGAGGGACTATCAATACTGTAGGTCTGTAGATGTTGTATCGACAGGCCACTAGCTAAGTAACTTTCCAAGTGTTTCTGCGCAAGATATTGTATACAGACTAACACCCGGATTGCCAGCACTCGAACTCGGGATTAATTAGATCCATATAAAAAGCAACATGACCTTGCTTTTGTAACCCACAATCTCACTCTCAATATGTTAAGGTAAACCTTGCTAAAGCAAAAATTAAAATGTCGCAAAAATCCATTCCGTGAAGACTATATAATGACCAAGACATTCTTAACACATAGATTGTCATCTTAAAATATCAATCATTGTTAACTATAATTAGACTACAGAATAAGAGCCCAATTCTGACCAAACCCAGACACGCAATATCTGGGACACTCCCCAGCGTTGCAACAAAAAGACTAGCTTGTGGTTTCTTGCCCTCTCTCTAAACTGTTTTCTCATGTGAACTCGGAGTTGCCCTTTCAACCATGTAGCACACAGGAGATAATCTGTCAGACTCGTTCTCACCTGCTGTAAAAACTAGAAGAGCTCCACTGCTTACACCAGTTAGCAGAAGAAGCCTGATACACCTTCTAGGTTCAGAAGGCCGTTATCATCTGTTCGCCTGGTTGACCACTGATACAAATACAAGAAGACGACCTCTAAGAATGACTGGAGTAAAGGGGTCAGTCAGGTGACGCAGTAAATAGATCAATAAAGTCTCCATGGGGTGGCAGTAGGGGGCAATGGAGTGGTCGCTGTTTATGTGACAGTGTAAAAACCTAAACCAGTAGTTTTGTTGCCTCAACCTAAACTTTTTTGTTTTCATTTCAGAGCGTTAACTTTAAATTTAACAAATTGGAATGTACAGTTTGGCCATAAAATGGTATAGTTAACAGCTGATAGCACCCTTTCAATTGTCTGGAAACATTCAAATGGGTAGATCACCTAATTTGACACAGTTGCCATCAGACAAAAACATTGTAGTCTGATAATCAGAATCAGAATAATTTATTGGCCAAGTACGTTGCACATACAACAAATTGGACTCTGAGAAAGGTGCATAACAATAAACATAGATATAGAATCAAAATCAAAATATTATAAAAACAATAATAGATAATAGACATGGCTCTACATTACTAAATCAGTAACATGTGTCTGATAAACAGTAATTACCTATACATACAAATATTACACTATTATCCAATAGTGAGCACTGTCCAATTCAAGGACTGCTCTCCAGAGAAATTAAATGGGACAAAACAAGGGCCACATATTGAATAAATAGCAGGGCCATGCTAAGTAGTTGACAGCTGAGGATGGATGCTACTGAATAACTTTCCATGCGTTCAATCGTCTGACTGGTGATACATGCAAGCCAACTGTAGCGTGAGGAAAGTGAGAGAAGTGGTGGTCAGCACTTGAAATATTTGAGATTAAAAATGGAAATTGCTAGAAGCTGTTGTGGACCTAATGTATGGTGGCAACTGCTAAAAAGATTCAGCATGTGTGGTGACTACATAGCACAGTCCCTGTTTTCTCATACAGTCCTGCTGGATTGCTTAAGGATGTAAAACTAGACAGACTGACTCAAAATGTATTAAAGAGAATGTGCTGCAATGACTCATGAATCATGGGTTATATAAGTGAGGAAATGCATTTTATAGCTGAATCATGGTGAAAACAACTGACAGGGAAGAAGCATGGCTACCAAAACAAATTCAAACAGTATCATTAGTGCGAAAGAAATTCTAACTTTCGAAAGCAAGAGCATTGAATGACCTTCACACCCATATAGAGAAATGTAGGCTTTACAGATAGAGAGAGCTAATTACAGCATAACTAAATGTATCACCAAAAACTTACATAAGCAGGCCAGAAAAAGTGTTGAGAGATGGATTAAACCTCAAGCTAGCTACACAAATTGAGTTAGCTACAGTAGACCTGAGCATGACTGATTGAAGCACTAGCTCGCTGCTGCATCTTTAGTGATTGAGAAATATTTCAATTACACAGTAAAAGAACAAAGAAGGACTGTGAGGAACCACTCACTGGCCACAGATAGCGCACCAAGCCCCTTTTAATGAGAGGAAAACACTTGCTGGCCATTACTAGTGGCTGATTGCAAAACAGTGATAAATAGCAAGCTGGTCCTCCCGGAGTCATAGCACAGCGCCCCACTTCACAAAGGTGCTAAATCAACCCAGTTTCCAGTTGGCATTGTAGGTTTCTTCAAACCATGGGATATTGTGAATGTCAAAGTTTATGAACCAAAAACACATTTCATAAATATGTTTCATATCAGCCTTGCAGAAATGCACAATGCCACATAGTTATGGTGAAACTATTGGTGAGGTTTAGCCAACAAAACTACTTGGATAAGGTTTGAAACAGCTTATATTATAGGACATCTGATTTGCAAAACAAACTTGTTTCATTTATATCAACAACTCAGCCGGAACAACAGAAGTTAAGAAGTAAAACAGAAATAAAGTTAAAAGACCAGCTTAATGACCTGATTTGGGCCTGGGGATCAACATGTTCACCATTAGTACTCACCAGTTTGTGTTATCAAGCGATGGACATGTTTTGCTAGCTAGCTTAGTGTCTGGTCAGTTGTTCCTGTTTGCTGTTATTGACACTGAACCAATTGGATATTAAAGGTGCCCTGTGACGTTTTCTTATTTTGGTTTATTCAGTGTTATTTACAAAATAACCACTTTTACTATGGCCTACCAAACATACATTTCCTACCTCAAAATATGTTTTTGAGAAAGTTTGGAAATTTCAGCTTTCCATCTCTTTTCTTTTCCTCTGTAGTTAGTACATTGCTAATTGATATTGTCCATGACTATCCATAACCTTCGTCCTCTGCAATTGTCATCTCCATGCTCCTGTATCCGTGTCCTGGTAGAGCACAGTAAACTAACAAAGTATTGCTCAACAGCACCACAGGTGGTCACAAACTGCACAGGGTACCTTTAATGTTGCTTTGCAGTAAGGCTAGCACTTAATAGACTAGGGCTAACAGTTTATTTGTAAACCAAAATAATATATTTCATTTTCAATCCATCTTAAAATGTAAGAGCAGAAAAGCAATTGTTATTCACATTAACAAACATGTCTTTGATTTCAAGAGATGACATAACGGTTATTCAAGGAAGTTGCAATTAACAGTAATTTTAAAACTCTAGATTTGTAATCCTAGACATGCGCTCAACATTGATTCGCCCCCGAATTCTTGTTGATGGGACAAAATGGACCACATCAAAATAAATAAATATACTCTATACATACAATTGGGATACCATAAGCAAGTGGTTCAGTGTTTTCCAAGGCCTTTATTCTTGTCAAAAGGGAACACTTGGATTAGCATTTACACCATCGTGTAAAACCTACAACTCCACTGAAACCCAGCTTACTGAAATCCTTTCAACGGCTCTTTTTGAAGGCAGGTCAGAGGAAACATAAAGCCTTTAAACTCAGAACTAATAACAGTAAAACATGACTGGATAGTTAAACAAGCAAATAAAATATGAAAAGAAGCTAAAATTTAATTACAGCTTTTATACTGTTTATACGCTGTGGCAATTTTAACAGGGACTTTTTCTGAGGAGAAGGGTTCACCTTTTGTTTGAATTCACTAGACCATAAAAACATAAACACTTTTTTTTAACACCTTTTTCAAATTGACTTTCTGATTTACAACTAGATTCATGTTTGTTAGACCATGACCATTCTAATGTTTCCTCGATGCTCGGTGCTCAGACACTGAACGGGTTCAGCATGCAGTAGGAGTGTGTTTATTTGTTTATTTGGTAAAACACCACTTTTCAAATATGTGTTACCTTATTGAGTGCATTTACATGGAAATTCCTGTACTGATATTGTTCATTCTTCAGTTCAAACCATACGTCATTGTCAATAACTGAGGCTTGTACACATTTTATTCATCAGTGTTGATTTCTGCAATGTGCCTAATTGCTGTTTCTGTGTTAATATTTTGAATATGTTATGTGTCATACGACATCTGTCGTGAGATAAATTTGGATTTATTGGCCGTGTGCTTTGTAAGAGCACTCATCTTGAAACAACAACAGATAAAAGTGTGAGAATGCCCCAGAGCTCAGATGGATTCCCACCCAGAGTCACCTTCCTTTAAAACTGTGCGTCCATCAGTCAAAGAGGGGAACTCCGAAACCAATCCAGGTAGCATTTCTTCAGTCATTTCTGTTGAATCCCAACACCAGTATGATTTAATGAGCCAGTCTAGCAGGGTGAGTGTGAATCCACACAGTTTGGGACTGAAGACACTTAAGAAACCCTGTTCTAGGGGGACACTTCACTTTTGTTCCAGTGTAAATCTGCCCTGACCGCGGTGGACAGTCAGCCTTTGCTGTGGTGTACGGGACGGCCAGGGAGGGGAGGAACAGGCACTGCGAATGAATGTAACGCAACGTGCCATTTTCTAACCTCAACACGCAGCAGAACCGGCAACAACCAAACCTCAGATTCATCTTGAGAGGTTTTTGCTAGCAGTCTGAAAAAAAAGGTGGATTTGTTCTTTGAATGCCATGCGGAAATAGGGGGCACCACGTGAGCTGGTCTGGCATTTGTAATGTAGATTATTTGTCACTTGTCTTTCTTTCTGGTTAAATAGTAATTACTCTTCTGGAGCACAATAAATGATTTTAATATGCTGATATGGTTCTTTTTCCCCTTTCTCTTGAGTCTTCATTCATTACTTTCTGTGGCTGTTCTCGCTAAGTTGACTAATTTAATTGGTGAAACATACATCAGCTCTCGCTCACAAGTAATTACTCTGGCAATGTATTTGTAGCTCGATTGAATTTGTTTTCTACGACTGAAAGCAGAACAAGCTTATTAAGGCAAAAAGTCGAAAACAGCTGACACTTGGGCTTAAATATTCATAGCCACAAAAGTCTAGCAGGGAAACACACAGGTAAGTAGGTAAACAGCTGTCAAACAGTATGATTGCAATCGACCAAACATGCTAATGAGAAGGAAATCAAACTTTCATCTCTTCAAATCTTCCTCCATGAATTTTCTATTTCTGTGCTTTTTTCTCTTTCCTTTGTTTCTAGGTGGACTGAGTAGTGGTGCATTATTTATTGTTCACTCCATCCATCTAACAATAAGTTGGTTATCAAAGTAGCCCATGGCTTATTCGACTAATGTAATGTGAATATTTAGCAACATGAGGATAGTGACATTATTTCTTACAGATTTAACTAAAACCCACCTAGAGCTCCTGCCACCACTGTTCTTTATCTGGGCTTTCAGATGTCATCAGTTTGTCCAGCAGCTCTGACAACCCAACGTGGCTGAAGACTAGAGCAAGTCGTCCTGCAACCACAAGGTTGGGGTTCCATCCTCGGGTCCTATGATCTGCAGGAGGAACACTGATCCCCAAGTTGCACCCATGGCGACTCACAGCAGGCAGCTGCTCCTGATGCTGAGCATGGGTTAATGCAGAGCCCACGTTTCATGCATGTATGTGAAGATGTTTAACTCAAAATAAAATTGTCTTGATTTAATGCTGCAAAGTGAGAAAACGCTACCAAATACAGAAATGCAAAAAACGTGCAGAACGTAGCGGATACTATTCTCAAAACTGTTGGAAGTTACCAAGCAACTGAAGTGTTTTCTTTGTTTTAACATTCCTATTGTACGCTTCAGATATTGTGAACTAATTCTACTTAAGTTAGGCTAGTAACAAAAGGCTAACATGCATTGAGCTGTCAGGGTAACTGTGAGTTTTCGTTTTGTAATGTAAAACCTTTTGATTAACCATGTCTTACAATGTGAGAGATACAGTCGGCCTTTCATTTGAATAGAATATCTATTTACGCTTTTCAAAACTCCATATTACTTCCAGTATCATACTCTGATTAACAATGCTATTCATTTTGTCAATAATTATACCAATGATGATAATTGCCGATATTGAACTTGTCAAACACAAACACGCATACAATTTAAAACAATGATCCATGTAAAAGTAATAATTGGATAAATCACACAAGCTAAACTAAATAACCTCAATGCTTAAACACATTAAAATACATTCAAATCATGAATTGCAGATTTAAACTTTTAATAAAGGCAGTTTCCCAAAGTGGTTTTGATACCATGACAGTGCTACCTAACCTGACAGGCTCAGATATGGTAAACTATTCCAAAGCCTGAAACCCAAACGTGTGCTCAAACCAACCTTCACGTTTAGATACAGACTGCAAATTTGTTCTTGAAGATCTCAGGATATGAACAAGTTAATTTGGGGTTAAGACACCGGTAATGTAGAATGTGAAAGACCATAATGCCTTTTATAAGTTAACAATTAAAGCTTTAAATTGCCCCTAAAGGGAATCAAACAGAGAACAGCTGAAATGAGAGAAATATGTTCATATTTATGGATTTAATTCAGAGCCACAAGTGATGAAAGCAGTTCTGGCAGAGACCAGAATAGGATGCATCACAGTGGTGGAGTAGACACTACTAGGGCGTTGACTTAATATAACTCACTAACCTAAGAGACCTCTCACTGCCTCCATCTCTGGATTACCCCAGATATTCAAACCAATCACAAGGCTCAAGATGAAGGAAGTCAGAAACTTGGTCACCAAAACTGCCGTCTTGATGTGATCGCCGCAGCTGTAGAGGTTGTTGTAAGTTGAAATAAAGACTAATTGCCATCTCTCAAAGCAGTTTCTTCAATGGGACCGACATGAGTTAAGTGTTTATTTAGCAAACACAAATCTCTGCACGGAACCTTTACTGTGCTTTCATACACTCGTGTAAATATGGGAAGCAGGGAAAAACTCTACTCTCATTGTGCAAGAGATGCGATCGGCAAGTGCATACTTCAGTAAGCTAAAGATGTAATTTACCATAAGATTTGAAGACGCTTCGAGAATTCTCTTTCATTCTAAGTTGTTACTCTGCCTATAATAACCTCAGCAGAATAGAATATTGTGCCCATGTTGTCTTTATTGTATTATTTTGTTTGTACGTGTTGCCTCCTGTAGCACCAATTAGGATTTTGAGTCGTTCAGCAGTGCTTAATGTTTTATTGTTTTGCAGCATGTGATTGCTTTAGTTGTGTATTTCTGTGCCATAAATGCATGATAAGAGCTTTGTGGCGTCCCGCCTACAGACTCCAGGGTCTGTGTCTGTGGGGCTGCAATGCTGCGTTACGTTTCCTCTGATCTCAACGTCCACACGGACGAAAAAACTAAACAAAAGAACGAAGAAGAAAATACTTGCATTTAGTTTGAATGCTGATTGGAAATCAATTGTAATTCGTCCGCGTTAGAAAACGGTGACATTTTCCCGCTCTTTGCCAATGATTAAAAACTAATTATGCCTGAGACTGACATTTGGAGAGCAGGCGGCTGTTTGGAGTTTAAAGGATCAACAGATGTGTTTATGCTGCTGCTGCTGGGTGTGTGTGTGTGTGTGTATGTGTGTGTGTGTGTGTGTGTGTGTGTGTGTGTGTGTGTGTGTGTGTACACGCACTGTATTTGTATTTGCCTGACCAAGGGCATACACTACTGTGGGCTGCTCAGCCAGAGGGCCCTGTAGGAATAGCTTGATAACAGAGGCGTATTTACCATAATAATGCATCTCATCTCTGCACATCAAACACTCCTGCCTGGACTGATAACCCGCTCTTTAATTTAGAGCAACTGTTTGATCTAGCTGTGCTGCGCTGTCCCAGGGCCATTGTCGCGAGCAGACAACGGTTGGGTAATTGCTGTGTACTTTAACAGTGTTTCACAATCGGAACAGTTACGTAATGTTGGTGCACCTATAGCGCAGAGCTCCACGGGGTTGTGGGAAGTGGTTGAAGATGTGTGAAAGGGAAACTTCAAATGACATCATTTTAGAGAGCATTGCTCATAGCAATAGAATAGGAGTAGAAGGGATAATGCACAGTTTTCTAGCACAAAATACAATTATGATTGTGGTGAAGGGCCTTTCTAACAGAGCCAAAGGCACCACAATGCCGAAGAACCCAGTATTTCCAATGGTTTGCACGCTGCCACAATAACTTTTTACTGATTAAAAAAGTGTGGCCGACGCGCAGTGGTTGAATCGTTGTGCGCTGAACACCGCTAGCTGGCCAGTTAGCTCAGTAGCTTGACCAAGCGGTCAAGGCGGTCATTACACTGTTCAGCTTATTGTCTGTAACCAGTGTAGCATTCAAGAATGGTTGAATTAGTTAGCTTGTTAGCTAGCCTGCTGTACACTAGTTAGCTAGCTAGCTCGCTAATTCCACTGTGCCTTCATGCTACACTGGTTACAGAGAATGAGTTTGGATAAAGTGCATTACATTTGACTCATTTGCTCTGGTTTTCCACGCTTCATAACATTATGTTATGGTTTTACCAGTGATGGGTAGAATAAGCCCCCAAAAAGTACTCGAGTAAACTAATCATCAAAATAACAAGTTGAGTAAGAGTATTGTATTTACTGGAAAAGGGACTTGAGTAGTGAGTAACTACTAAAAGTAAAGTACAGATGGTCTTATTCAGGTATTTATTTGTGATGAAATGAAAAAGTCATCTTCTGATTAGTGAATGTGATCACAAAATATTACATTAATGTTATACTCTTATACAAACTTTACCAATAAGTACAAATTATGGATCATATTATTTGTTTATTCTGTTTGCTTGTTTTCTATATTATGTTATTATTGGCAAATGAATCAGCAAATCATGTCCATAATAGGCCGTATATGTTATATTAATAAGTAATAAACAGTGTCAACATGTAACAGTGTCCTTCAACTTTGATCATTCCAGTATAGATGGCTGAAGTCCCTGTTCCCATCACGGAGAGACACGGATCACATCCAGGTTCCTCCAATGAAGACTATTAGATTAGAGAAGTGGATAAATCTGTCTCTTGTCTTTCTAAGAAATGTCTCATCAAACGACTCATTCAGGCTAATTAAGAAAGAATGCTGTGATGCAGGTGTGTTTATTTCTTCCCTTTGACCTGAGGAAGACCATGGCTGCTTTTCAATATGCTAACTTGTGTTTCCTTGCGGCCTCTCTCCTTGCGGCCTCTCTGCCGTCATGGAGGATCTCCAAACCTTAAAACCAGTTCCACCCTAGGGTCCCCTTATTAGGGAAGTTCTACAGCTCATCTGACCTTGATATGAATACCAGACCCTATTGTCCTTGATCTCTAACGAATCCGCAACTCCTTGCCTTTAAAAAAAAAAAAATATATATATATATATATGTTTTGTTTAAACTTATTTTCAGCATCAATATGATCAGTCAAGAGTCTGAGCAAGATTCCCCAAAAATGACTCCTCGAGAGCTCCTGAGTTTTTTAAACAAGTATTGTTCGGTGCCTTCCCATCAACCCACAGACTACTACTGCACATCTTTAGAAATATTACACCCTAAAGCATCTAAATCATTAATCACAATAATCACAATCCAGTAAAGCATTGACATGTTAGGAAGCATATTCAGTTCAAAAAACTGTGTTTTTCGGTTCAGGAATTGAAAAAGGCCTACTTTGACCTGAATCGTGCTCGCACCATGAAAAGCTGCATATCAAAATGACCCCAACTTCGACATGTGCCTTCTGGCACGTTTTCAGAAGAGTCTGAGGACCAATAAGATCGCAAGATCTCAGAACGCCCAAGATATGAATTGTTTTTTCGCAATGTGGTCAGATGGTTGATTGATTTGACTCCCACAGTCTAATAAATGGTACGGTTCCAGGGGATGTGTCTTTGACTGAAAATCCACCGTTTTATGGGTTTTTATGAAGGTTTTATTGAAACGTTATAATCGCTTAGTCATCTTAAGGAGCTTACGAAAATATTACAACTTAATGATTTTTTTTTTTTTAATGTAAAACCACACGCCTCTTCTCACAAGGGTTACGGTACTTAATTTAAATGAATTAAATCGACCCTGTGGATGAGGAGATAGCACAGTTTTAGTTTTGAAGAAACACACTAAAAAAGAGAAAAAGGGGCGTCGTGTTTAAAAGGTTAAAATGCACATCGAGGAGACGAAGAGCGAGAAGAGGAGCCTTCTGGAGGAGCTGAAAGCTGAACCTATCCATTGTGGAAATCTGTTTCTTTTGTGTTAATAAGTTGTAGTTATTTCAGATGATCAAAGTCCTGTCTTCACCGCTTGTGTAGCAACTCATACAGCTCTTCCTTTATGACATTTCACCTGATATCACTATTGTTTTCATGTTGAATATAGGCTGCTTTTTTTCAACTGGTTTAATCCTGACATGATGTTTACGAGTGCAAACAGCTGCTGTTGTCAAGCTGTTCTATCAATAGGAACATTCTCTTACATTCAGCACTCATTTGCTGTATGTCATGATGTCATATAGATAGACAGGATTGTGTTTATGTGTATTTAATATATATATATACATATATATTTATGTATTAATATATATTTATATATCACAAACAAATGTAGTCACTCTTTATGTGGATGCTACTATTCATTGTGTAATTAAATTAAATCAAGGCTATTATAAATATGTATTAGTATTGTGCTGATTGCAGTGATATCTTCGTGCACTGATTAATCCACGGGCTCAGGACATTAATATGAACATTCTGATTAATAGTAGATGGGTTGCAGGTGGGTAAAACTAAACATCGTTAATGAGGAAAATCATTCAAATTTTCTTTTCACAATCTGAATTTAGCAGAAAGCGCTGCTGTCCCGTTCTGCTCCACAGCAGAGAGACGCTGTGCACAACTACGCATGAGGAGAACAGCGTTACTTCTTTTTTCATTTCAGAAGCAAAAAGTGAAGCTCTATTTCTTTGGTCTCCGTTTATAACTGCAGTTACTTTTGCTGCTTAAATTGGATTTTTGCTGCAGTGTGAATCAAAATGCTACAAGACAGATTATGCTATGTTGTGAAATTAATTAAAAGTAAACACATAAATTAACACAGTTCTGCTAATTTGACAGATGATCAAATACAGCAGTATAATTAAACAATGCACAAATGATGCAGCTGTGACACATGTCACATTTAATTGACGTCTCTTTAAAATGATAGCTACGAGGCAGTGATGTCTCATTTGTTGAATGCCTGTTGCCTCGACTCTCTCCTCAAGTCTCTTCCTCGCCGCCTCAGCTTACATCTCTCGTGGGCGGGACTAAGACGCGAGGAGAGGAGGCAAGGACAGGAATCAAGGAGAAACAGCATATTGAAAAACACCCTATCTTTGGTTGAAACATTACATAAGTAAATTAAAGCTGCATATTTTGATCCATGTGCATCTCTACTTGTCTGTCTCTCTTCATCAGCCAACGCAAAGCATGACGAGTTAAATCAGAATCAGGAGTAGTGGTAGTCTGGAATATACAGTATATGTGTGTATATGGCATTTCACTTATTTATGTTGAAAACACAGACAAAATATCCCGACCAGCACGGTTCCCTGATGTAGTGACTTCAGACGAGCGTGCAAAGTGAGCTGTTAATTTTTCTGTAAATATGAAAGCTATTTGAAAACCATAAGGTTGACGTTAGGGACCCCGTCTAACAACATGTGGAACACGTCAGCCTGAACCGCTTTCATCCTCTCCTGAGCATCATGTGGACGATAACAGATAACCTGCACAACGCTTTGTTATGGCTGGAGGGGACAACCCGACCACCAGCCTCCTAACGGATCCCGAATGCATAAAATAATTCATTAATAAATGTAACGAGATGAATGTATCAAATGTAACAAAGTTAAAGTGATGATATCTCACAAAAATGTATGTATACTGAAGCTGCAAAACTCTTACAAATAGAATTTAAAAAAAAAGTAGCTTGAGTACATGTTTTATAAATATAAATTGCAACTTCATTTGTTTGTTAAGAAGCAGGAAGGATGCACATGTTGCGAGAAACATATATATATGAATTTGTATAGATCTTTTCTAGTCTGCCAACCACTCAAAGCACTACATGTCATCATTCACTCACCGATGGGACGGGCTACCATGCAAGGAACCACCTGCCCATCAGCACTAACACACCGTAGGAACAGCTACCGGAGCAATTTGGGGTTAGGTGTCTTGCTCAAGGACACATCGACGTGAGCTAGCAGAGCCGGGGATTGAACCGCCGATCCTCTAGATTGAAGGACGACCCTGCTCTACCACTGAGCCACAGTATTACTGCAACTACATCTACTTACAATGTATGTGTTTGCACTCGAAACAGCCTGCCTGTGCACAAGAGAGTTGGCCTGCAAGCCCTTTACACAAAGAGGTGTGTGCAAAGAAGACTGAAACAAAGATGGAGGTCTTGCTGAGGGCTTGGAGATCCGGTCAGGGCCAAAGGGTCAACTGAGGTCGGGGTTTTTGGTGCAGGCCTTCAAGTCCAGCGATGTAGTATTGCACTTCCATGAAGTTAGTCCATGAGTTACAAGAGACTCATGTTGATGTTTTTGAGCGGGCCACCATGGTGGAGGCTTAGATATCCTGATGTTAATACTTTGTGTGGATCAAGCTCCAAACATTCTTATCTGACAAAAGGCCTCCATGCCTCCAATGTGGTTAATATCTCAGCCGTGACAGAGTTTATCCAGAGCTACAGAAGACAATTTACAATGTCAATTACATGGTAAGACAACATAAAACAGGCTGGGTATGAGGAAAAGTTAAAAGGCTTTCTTTAGTTCACAGTAATAGTTTCAAACCTCATGCATAATACATGTTAAGGGAAAACCTACATATTTATGTATCTTGGAATTGGTAGCCACTTTCTGGCCATACCCCGCTGCCACTTAAAAGGGCACTTCAATTTGCAGTGAACTACATTACAGGAACTTAATTTTGGGGTTAAATTTCAGACAGAAAGATTAAAACAATGAAATGATTTAATGAAATTCCCCAGCCGCTTATTAGATATCCAAATTGTGTTCTGCTTTGAGGCAGATGAGTCACACTTTCCCCCCTTAACAAGCAGTTTTAATCACTCTTCTGTTCTCTTCCCAACAACACACACACAGCAAAAGCTTTGTTCACGGTCTGTGTTCAATTTAATTGGGATTTGCAGAGTTTCTGCATCGTTTGAGTCGGTCCACTTGACGCTACCCTCAGGTAAGGCAATTATAATCAGCGCACTGCGTCTTTCTTGTTCAAGGCCCGGCATCTTCTCAAAGAGCTTCTTGTGCAGAAAAACACACATCAGACTTGATTGGAGACCTGTTTACAAATGTAATGATCAAACACTTTGGGATTACAAATAACATCTGTTCAGTGTGTCTACCTTAAATCTGATAATTGAGTCCCAGTTTAGCCAACATTATTGATTCTATTTTGGGTTCACACATCGTCAGGTAACAGACAAAATGTGATTGATGCAATTTCAGATGTTAACAGATGTAAATGTCTGATGATACTTTTGTTGAAGTTAAATTATGTTTATAGGCTTCCTGGGAGCTACTATCACAATGTGTTTCATTTGATCACAATGGTGTGTAAACGCCGACCCATATTGTCTGAGCTAGAAATGAGTTTCTGTCAACACAAGTGAATCAAGCATTTCTCCCGCGTTTGGTTCTATGTCTACAAGCGATCAGCCGGCCGTGATTGAACCAAACAAATTAAATCTGAGAGGATCTGATGCTTCTCCCAGCCTGTCCGTCTGAATATCTTTGAGCTTAATGAGATCTGGCAGACGGCCTGTTCTCGTTGTCTCTCTGGAAGTGAAGAAAGTTGGAACCGTCCATACTGAAGCTAACTTAACAAATCTGACAGCCAGGCGCTGCGCACCAACTGTTAGGAGCTGCGTGGGATGTATAGACAGGCTGGATCCTTCAGCACCTGGAATAATTCAGGAAGGCAGCAGCTTTGTGTCCCTTTGTTTCATTTCATGAAGGCTTCTCAGATCATTAAGGAAGTCGCCACCAGAGTGTAATATTTACCTCATTATCTTGGGCATCAGCCACCTAGATAACAAGCAATATCTGTCAAGGTAATATAAAAACCCATTGATATTAATTTTGACAGCTGTATGAGTAACTTTTCCATATTGAGTATATTACTTCAGTAGATGGAGATGGAGAAACATGCATGAGTACTAGCACAGGAGCAAAGCTCCGTTTTGTTCTTATTATAATTTATCTTCCGTCTGCTTTGTGCTAATTTGTTTTAATAAATTCTAGCATTTCACTCATCTGAGCATGTTTTTGATAAGGTAGTGAGTCTGGGGAAGCCAGTCGTGGTGACAATATAGCTTCTATATATCCATCTTCTATAATCACCTGAAGAACCTCAGCTTGTTGGTGTTTCAATTTCCAATTCAAGGTGGAAGTGAACTGGGTCCTGAGGTATTTCAGTTTGGTCATTTCCTCTTGCATTTTGTTTTGAACTTGTACAGTTAGTGTGGTTAGTGTATGTGTGAGACATTCTAATGACAGCTATCATGTCCTCTATATTTATTATATATATCCTCTATACTTTTTCTCAGATGCTAGTAGCTGTTGAGATATGCATTCCTTCCAGAGATACCTCCTTCTGCTTCATGGATCGTGGTTATCTGGATTGTGGTCCACCCATTATATGAATAATTTCTGTCATATTCATGTAATGTGCTGTAACTCTGTTACGTTATTCATTCTGGTCACATGACATCTATTCTTCTGTCCATCCGGGGAGAGGGATCCTCCTCTGTTGCTCTCCTGAAGGTTTCTTCCCCTTTTTTCCCTGTGAAAGGGTTTTTACTATCTTTATTGGGGGAGTTTTTCCTGATCCGATGTGAGGTCCCGGGACAGGGATGTCATGTGTACAGATTGTAAAGCCCTCTGAGGCAAATTTGCATTTGTGATTTTGGGCTATACAAAATAAACTGAATTGAATTCAACAGCCTGCCAAAGTTCCACCTTGGGCCGTCTGTTGCATAAGTAGATATTGGCTTAAGTGGAGGGGTCAGTCTAGGCCCTGACGCCACATTCACACAAATATCCAAGTTCAGGAGAAAATAATTAGTTTGAGATCAGAGATCAGAGATCCATCAAAAGGATGCCATGTTGAGTGTTTTCCTGTTTGTATGAGTACGACACAGTATTTCAGTTGTGGTGTTGATGAACACAATACTCATATCTTGGATAGCAAACAATGAAACACTTCAACAGATATCTCTCAATCTAAATGCAAATGTATCAGTAACTCAAGTAAAGGCAAAAAAAGGACACATTGAGAACTTTCCAGAAAAAAACAAAACCCAGTGTGTACTTTCCTCTCTACTCAATCAGTAAACATAATAATATTCTCTCCAGTTCAGTTTTGTTGAAAACAACAGTTCAGATCAACAACAATAAGTACAAAATAACAAAGACTGAAACAAAAAGTTTCTTCTCATGATTTTTGGAGTGCCTTTAAGTCACGTGAGGCCCGTCCAGTCTAGTCCAGTCCCTGCCTTACGTTAGGAAGACTAAAAAGCGTCCGCAGCAGGTAACTCCAAGGTTAGAATAGTGTGCAGGATTTAATTGCCTAGAGAATTCAGTACTTCTGCTCCAACAGGACAATCTAGTCAGCTCCTCCTAGCACTGTGCCAACCTGGATTCCCACATCGTCACCTTTTAAAAGAAGGTGAATGAGGAGATTGGTTTACAAGCGGGTTACGTCTGTGAAAGGCTGGGTGATGAATACACTCATGATAACCTCCCGTGGAAGTGATAGCAGATCACTACAATACGTAGTGATAGCAGATCACTACAATAAGTAGTGATAGCAGATCATTATAATGCGTAGTGATAGCAGATCATTATAATGCGTAGTGATAGCAGATCACTACAATACGTAGTGATAGCAGATCATTATAATACGTAGTGATAGCAGATCGTTATAATACGTAGTGATAGCAGATCACTACAATAAGTAGTGATAGCAGATCATTATAATGCGTAGTGATAGCAGATCATTATAATGCGTAGTGATAGCAGATCACTACAATACGTAGTGATAGCAGATCGTTATAATACGTAGTGATAGCAGATCACTACAATAAGTAGTGATAGCAGATCATTATAATGCGTAGTGATCTGCTATCACTACAATACGTTCACAGGTTTCGGGTGGACTTTCAAGATCTTGCCTTAATTAAGTATATTACATTTACCAACTGCTAGCATTAGATTTGTAAAGTCATTCAAATTTAGCGATAGTGTCTTTATGCATAATTGTAAAGAAGTGTTCAGTCTTGTTATTTGGAAATGACTGTTAAACAGGTAAATGCTATCCAAGATTTTAAAGAGAATTTCTCTGATCTTGAAGGGGAATAACAAACTGTGCACCAGTCCATATGATCTAACTGTGAATTCCCAAAAATAGTTCTGTGAGAGTTAAATCTCATGATAGCTTCTTTTTTTGTATATCTGTTAATCCATATGTTAACTTTGAAAAAAGGCGACTTGAACATTTTATCTATTCTTCTCCTCACTGTGGTGGCCATTTTAGGACTAAAAACCAGCTCAACATCAGTTCTAAGTTATGGAGAGCAGGTATTCATTAAAAAAAAAGATGCAGCAAGAATGAAAACGCAAACTGACATGTTTTGGAATCATACAGGATTGTTGTACATGGTGTAACTGGTGACAGATATACAGAGCAGGACTCAGCTGCCTTGAGCTTAATGCTAATATGAATATGCTAATGAGCTTTAGGGTCGAACTGGAAACATTCAGTTCAGTTCACTCCAGTGAAGCACAGACATATTTATATATTTTTAAAAATTATCAAACTCTAAAAAACCAAACATAAACCAAGAGCACAGCAGACTATGAAGACACGTGCATCCAGCTCCACATTTAAGAAGTGGAATAAAACATGCTAAACAGAAGGTGTAATGTATTACTCTCTCCTGTGTCTCTCATTTTGCCTTAAAGGTGAACTAGTTTTTATAACTTGGCTTTTACTTTTCAAAGCTTTAGCCATTGGCAAGAGGAGATTATGAGATAACGGGCCCCTGGGCACAGACATGCATGGGCCCTACCTCCTCTCCTACAAAGGAGCAAGACTTGATAGTAGTTAAGCCTCTTTTTGTTGTTGTTTTTCTAGTCCCTTTGTAGTCAGTACACATCTCGTGTAGTCATGTTGTGTCTTCGTTGTTGTTTACCCCATTTTCATAGCTGGTGTGAGTCTTTTTTTTTTTTGCCTCTTTGCAGCTGTTTTGTGGGTTTGTAGCAGGGACCTGAGGTCAGGGGAGGCAGAGCCTCGGGTTTAAGCTTGTTCTGCTGTTGCTCTTCTTCTACACTTCTAAAACTAAAAGATAAGGAGCGCTTTTACAACAAAGTCACAGAGATTTGTGTCCAAATGAGAGACTCCATTTTGTTAAGTTAAAAAAACCTTGGGGGATCGTGCAAAGAGAAGTCCAGAATTTGATGGGTTATAATAAAACAGATTTAATAAAATAGTTGATGATGATCAGCATACAGTTCTCGCCCCGAGGATACGTCGCTTCAACAATCCACAGTCCACTCACAGTCCAACCTGCAAGGAGTTGTCTTGCGTCCATGAATGCACACCGAACAAAGGTCTTGGTTTGTTAAATAGCCCTCAGTCGCTGAGCCTATGGCCTCACATTGGCTAGTCTCACAGCATGCAACACAGCTAGACATTTCCCAGCATGCAGTTGGCTACTCGTTTCACAGGGGCGGAGTCTTCCTCTTCTTCGGCCACAAAAAACAAGATCCGGTAACACAAACAGTCCGACACTCTAGTCGCTTCCCTACTTCCGGTGTCTAAAAGTCCTCACTCCGCCCTCCTGATCATTTAACAAAAAGTAGTCCCTCATGAAGGCAAAAGTTAGTTGACACCCCCTTAAAGGAACAGTTACACAGTCATATCACATGCAGCATCCATCTTGTTTTACATATCCCACGCATACCTGAAACACCTCTCAATGACAAGAAAAACCACATTGACCTCCTACTGTTACTAATACATATTTCATTTGGCTTCATTCATTATTATATCCCTCTTATGCATTGCAATTTGCACATAGACAATCTTTATTCACCAGTGCAAGTCATAATAAACCTATAACAATTCTACAATTTAAGTGAAGGCCAGACCATGCATATATTGCCTATTTTAATTTCTATTGAATGAGTATGAATTGTGATGGCAAATTAAAAGCACATGGAGGGTGCCGAGGAAATGCGCTCTTTCTCTGAGCCGCTTTAAATTGGTGGAATGAAATATGTACCTTGTGTAATTAATGCTTATATGAAATATGAAAAACAACCAATATTGAATGTGCAAGCTGCTAATTGAATGGTGGGTTAAGCTCCTCTATTGGGTTAATATATTTGTAAATCTGACTCGGTCAGTGCCTAACCAGCCGCGAACCTCACCGCACGTCACTGGTTTTGGTTGTTTTTGTCTCTTTGTGTGTTTGTGTAGTTCTTTTGAGTGTCTTTGTAATAGTTTGCCTCGTGTCATAGTCGTTGTGAGACTGTTTGTGCCTTTGCAGACGTTTTGAATCTCTTTGTAGTTATTTCTGTCTCTTTGTAGTCTTTTTGTCTGTTTGTAATCATTTAATGTTTTTTATCTCTTTAGCTGGTAAGTACGTGTCTCTTTGACTGATATCTGTCGGTGAACACCAAAGAGGCCTCTAACACTTTGGACCCCTGGGCCTGTTCCTGGTGGCCCCATTCAGTAATCCATTCGTGGCCATCAGTTCTGTTGGTTACGATAACATTGTTTACATTATTGTAATTGCTGAGATCTCAGAAAATGGCAACATCACTGAAAATAGGTCCAAGTCAGATGAGCATGAGGTTGTAAACATAAATCAATCACAATTGATTGGGAATGAAAACTTCCTTGATCACTTTGCCTTTGCTCTTCTTGAACAGTGAGGGATTACTAGCGGCACTAGGGTTAAGGAGATCATGCTATTATTAGAGGAATTACTCAAAGTAGAACGAAGTGCCTCATTCGTCTGTGTTGAAGAGTCCAACCTAAACCTGATTGGCTTTTTCAACATTATGACAAGTTGAGCAAATTTTAAAAAGCATTACAATTATTAAACATTTAAAGGAGATTGTATAGACATATTGTCGTTTTGTATATTCTAAAGATTTTTTAAGTAACTTAACTCATTCTTTGTTTACTGGAGATATACCTCCCAACCCTGTCTCCTAAAAAGTACGTTCCCCCAGAACTAATACGCATTCTCAATTACGGTTGATCAGAAACGTATCTCCTCCCTGATTATGTTTGTGTTTGAAGTATTACAACATTTCTGTGTGACCAGTACAGTTAAGATGTTTGGATGTGGTCAGAAATGTTCTGAACACATTCATATCAGTCAGTCAGTCAGTATTTTGAAAAGCGGATGTTGTGTCCCGTGGCTCTTCCGGCCGCTTGAATGTTTTTTACGTCAGATTCTGCTGCAGCTGATTTGACCACAGAGATCCGAGTGTCTGCTGAGTTGACCGCTAGATGGAGTTTATCACACACTTTTTGGATTTGTAATACGTCAAACACAAACATAGTCGGGGAGGAGATACGTTTCTTATCAAACGTAATTGAGAATGCGTTTTAGTTCTGGGGGAACGTCATTTTTAGGAGACAGGGTTGTACCTACTGATACAAAAATGCATTTTCAACGATGACATGGGAAAAAGAAAATGTATAATATAAAAATGCAAATATAATACATTTAAATATATCAAAAGACAAAAGCACTACCACATGACAGAAGAATGTAGTGCAAGTTTAAACTCATTGGATATAAAATCAAGTTATGCATTGACATGTTAAAATGATGAAGGCAGGAGTATCGTCATCCTGTCTTCCTCTCTTCTCCAGACGAGACAGCGTCCTTCCCTTTCTTTCTGGCTGTTGCATTATCAGGCATCACCTTCCTTCTTCCCAGACTTCTATATTAATCCTTCCATGGAACCAGATATCTCTATCAGCCCTGACACACAAGTCACTCCAGAGGAAATGGAAAGGAAGACGAAGGAGAAAGATGGTAACGATGAATGGGATGCAAGCGGCCATAGGGAGGGAAGGTCCCAGGAGAAGAAGGTAAAGAAAGCATGAGCGGTGTGAGAGGAGGTAGGATGAGAAGTGAGGAGACAG
Source organism: Taurulus bubalis (assembly GCF_910589615.1). Taxonomy (NCBI): domain Eukaryota; kingdom Metazoa; phylum Chordata; class Actinopteri; order Perciformes; family Cottidae; genus Taurulus; species Taurulus bubalis. Next base: position 2,810,609 of record NC_136595.1, read on the forward strand.
GAGATGATGAGAGATGGAATTTATGATGTTGTGAAGGTTTAAAGAAGACAGGTGTCTTTACTGAGGGACTGAGGCTAATATATGGGCCCAATCAGTGCCGTCGTGTTGGTTTGACTGATCTTACATTCATTGTACAATCGGTCAATGTTATAGTGTTTTTCATGGGCTAATACGTTTTGAAGTTGAAAATAAACAAGCCCTCTTCAAGCTTCACCTTATTTCATCACTTTGGGACAGCTTTGACCATGAAATGAGTCCATGAGATCCTGTGATCATCACACATGTTGAAACCTGACCTTGACTATAACTTTATATGAATCATAAGCACAATCTTTCCATGACCAGAACGATACCAAAGTTGCCATTATAATAAAATAACATGTTTGTATTGGATGTTAGCAAAAACTTAGTGATTTAACCCTTACACGCATTGTTGAGAGGACAGCTACTACAGCATCCTCTCATACACGTACACCTACTTGCCAGCAGTTTTAAGTGCAACACAAAATCCTCAAAAACCAAGATAGCCGCCAGAAGACCAGAAACTAATACATATCTTGCCATCCTTCTATAGCAGGAAAGCTATATTGTATATTTAGAAACAAACATGATGAATCATCTGTCCACTAGTTGGACTGTACTTGTATGGCACTTCCAGTCTTCTGACCACTCAAAGCGCTTTAACACAACTTGCCATCATTCACACCCATTCATACACTGGTGGGAGGAGACTGTGGCTCACCACTGAGCCACAGTCTCCTCCCACCATGCTGTATTTCAACTGTAAGTAATACCAACTGAAGTACTTGTCTTAAAATTTAAATTGTGATCATGGCATGGATTAATTTCATCACTTGAGTAATACACGTTCAGATAATCACTGGCAAATGTACATTTCCATCAGTGAAGGGCAAGGAAGACGATTGAGTCACAGACTGTAACAACAGTAACTTTAGTTCAAGACATGTCCACACAACATGCCTGTTCAAGTAAACAGACAAAAATAAACAGACAAATAAATTAGGAGACACATGGAGTATTGTAACAGCAGGGGTGCGGAAATGTCTTTAACATAGGGGGCAATGAAGAGACATTTAGAACAATGTATCTGAAGTGACCACGACGAACAGAAACATGTTGCTTGTGTTGATAATCCTGATGCATCATGCTTTGTAAACAGAGCGCTGCTGTGCCATCTTGGCAAAGCCCTCTGGATACTTTAGTAGCAGGTGTTTGTGCTTACCAGGTGTACTGCAATGATAAACCACTTCCAATTGGCAGATTTTAGTCTAAAATACTTCCACATTTAAAGAGGATTGTGTGTGAGCTCTTTTATCTGCAGCTGGTCTACATCCTGCATGCTTTGACCAGGCACCATGACGTGTTGCTGCACGTTATGCAAATCAATCTATTTTGGTGATTGAAGTAGAATTGTCCCAGCCCTTCATTTAAAAAAAGAAAAAGAAAACTAACTTAATACCTATTTATTATAATCAAACATCAGCATTGATTCAGTTGTTCTGTGCAATACTGCAGTGGAAAGACACAACATCAAGAAATCATGTATAACCTGGTATTTCATTTAACGATAGACAAATTAAACTGGGTGTGAAAACCACAACGGATATGACTGATAATTAAGAACCACATCAACAGTATCATCTAAAGACATTTGCTGCTTTGGAACCCATAAAAAAAATGCAATATTTCTCATGTTTTAATGCCCCCAAGATCCAAGCAAAGCTTCAAGGCTCTCAACACATTTTGGTGTTTGAAAATGTGCACATCTGATGCTTCCAGTGGATTTCTGTCTCAAGACGGAGGGTCACAAGGTGCGATGGCTTATAAAAAGTTGCTATAATAGGTTCTGGAGCTGTCAGTCAGCAGGGGGCTTCAGCTGTGTGTCTCTGATGCCTTTGCAGCAAAACCTGAAGGAGGCCGAAGAATAAAGAGAAAACACTTTATATATATATATATATATATATATATATATATATATATATATATATATCTTTCTCATTCAGCCAGCTTTTATTGCATGCACTCTTTTTTCCAAGGGCTAGGCGATAGAGAGGTCTCTGGAGAGGTTAAGGAAAGGCATACAAGTACGCTAAGAAGACAAAGAGCATCAAAGGGAAAAGGAGAGCCGACGGAGAAAGAGAGGAAACATGACAGAGGCAGAGGAGTCATCGTGAGGTGTCTCAGAGCTGTCAATCATGGCAGGAAACCGGATGGCTTGCTCTGAAGCGACCCGCAGAGTGAGAAGTGGAATGGAAATGAGGATCTACTGCTTCCTGCAGCAAGCAAATGCCCTTAAATCTTTCAGATGAAGTTGCTGGATTAAAACAGACTTATGACAGACACAAGGTAAAATGAAACATTAGTAATTATGAGAGAAGAGAATTAAGCACCAAAGATGAAAGATGAGGTCTCTGTAGAGCAGGGGTGTCAAACTCATTTTCACCCCGGGCCACATCAGCGTCATGGTCGTCCTCAAAGGGCCGGTTGTAACTGTAACACTGTATACGTTTAACTCCTCCCGAACATAATGTTAACTGTCTTTGTGTTAGATTATTGTTTATTTAAGTGTAACAATATTGTACACGCATTTATATAAATGTAAAATTATATGGAAGCAAATTTCTCTGTTACTATGACAGAAGTCCATTTAATTTAGGGTTAAGAAACCCACATTACTAAAGATCAAATTTAAAACAGAAGAAAATAACAAAGACCAAGATCAAACGCACGTTATTATATTAACTTTCTTTAAAGCTTTTTTGTCACAGTTGAGAAGGACATAATTCAATTCAATAAAAAGGGGAAGAAACCTGAGGGAGAGCAACAGAGGAGGATCCCTCTCCCCGGATGGACAGAAGCAATAGATGTCATGTGGCCAGAATGAATAACGTAACGGAGTTACAGCACATTCAATGAATGTGACAGAAATGATTCATATAATGAGTAGTATGCATGGTCCATGATCCAGATAGCCACGACCCATTAAGCAGAAGGAGGTAGAGAGGAGGGGCATCCCAGGGGCAGTGGGAGGAGAAAGCAGGGCCATGGCAGCTGGCAGGACGGCTCCAGGCCAGTTGCATCAGCAGGGCCATGGTTGTATCAGCAGGGCCAGGGGGAGGACCGGGGTCCAGGCAACTGGTCCAACAAATAATTGTGAGCAAATAAAGACATGCATGTGGTCTGGGGCAGTGGTTGAACTGGTCTGGGGCAGTGGTTGAACTGGTCTGGGGCAGTGGTTCTGAACTGGTCTGGGGCAGTGGTTCTGAACTGGTCTGGCTGCAGGACCCACCTTGACCCCATAATGACAAGCTGAGAACGCAGCATTGAGGAGCGCTCCACTGCATAAAAAAGTCTCCTTCAAAATAAAAGCACATAAAAAAAAATCCCCTTCAAAATAAAAGCACATGCAAAGGTCCGTGATTCACTGAAAACGGGTCCGTGAAGCGGGCCACATAAAATGACGCGGGCCTTGAGTTTGACATATGTGCTGTAGAGTGTGGGAGACAATACACAGATGATGTAGAGAATGCTGTGCTTTAGTTTAGGTGTAAATAGTTACGCAATTTCAAAAAGCATGTTGTATGTCATTTTGCTTGTTTGTCTTTACTTAATTGTACTAAAGACAAACGGCTGTCTCAACATAGAGGTTTAGCGCATGCGTCAGCGATGTGTGGCGTCGTATCTGCTTCTCCGCTCCCCGTTTTCACAAATGTACATTTCATCCAGTTTCAGACACAATTTACACTAAACTTGTTAGATCCTGTCTGTTTTAATCCATCTGTCTTAAACTAGGTGCACCATGTCAGCCAACACGTACTAGACCCTGAAAGTTTAAGTTGTTTTTAGCTTTGGAGCTAGCTAACGCTATGGGCACCACAAATACCGTGTGTCTGCAATCAGTAAATGGAAAACGGGACCTTCTGTGAATCATGCAATCATAAAACTACAGCACTGGAAAGAAGAATATTTTTAAGATCCAGGATGCAGAGAAGCATCCTATTTAAATCAGCGTTTAACCTGTGATGCTAGTTATGTATGTTATTGTTCTGCTTCTTATGGTATCATCGCTCTTGTTTATTTCTGAATTAGCTTTTAGTGTTTCTGTTTTTTTCCATGTAAAGTGCCTTTGAATGCCTTTTAAATTGAGTCTCAATGTATCACTGATCTCTATATGACGTACATAAGCAAACAAGACCATCAGCAAGAAGATTGTATGTTTTCATACATTGATTCGTAATGGTTGCCATCAGGACACAATTCTTCATGGTACGCATGTTCACCAGAAACTCTTTTGGCTCAGACTCCAGACGCCTTAGACCTGCAGTCGGAGCTCCAGTGAAGAAGAGCAGAGGCTCATCTTGGCCACTTTCCAAAACCTCTTGCTGACTTTTTTTTGTCAAAAGCGACAAGCACAAATGTAGCAATTGGAGACTTTTCTGGTGCTTTGAATACTCTGACGTGAGAGCACATATCGTTCTGCAGGTACTGTCCTCAGCGAGCAGCGGGTACCGCCGGGGGATCCTCCGCCGTCCCACAGCACTCACAGGCGGTCAGAGAGGAGACTCACACTGCACGTCCAGACTACAAATGAATTGCGTTGATCCCGCCCTGGCTTACAGAGCGGGATCTAAATGCAAATCACACTAAAATCCCCTCAGTCACTTAATCACTTTGTCCACTGTGTGTGTGCCTCTCTGTGACATCAGCTAAACATCTAGTCGTCATGTTTCAGTCTAAACTGTTCGCTCAAAAATACAGTGGGAATTCAAAGGCTGGTTGAAGCTGTTTATTGGAGATGATATATGGGCATACTGCCTGTACTGTAAGGCTGATTTATACTTTCTTTGTGACATAAAAAAACACATGACAACTCCAAAACAACTGGCAAAGCCTTATAACAGTTCTACCCAAAACAAGCTGCCATTAATGAGTAAAAAAATGTACTCTGCACTCATTATATTCCTGTCTCCTACAACGTCCATTACAATTATGCAAATTAGACAATGACGTCATTTAGCGACTTCTAGTGACTTTTAGGACAGCCAATAGCTACTTTCCTTACTGAGGAGTTGGCAACACTGTAACACCGTCACCAGGCTGCTGGAGAACCAGAATCCAGTCTGTCACAAACAAATCGACACAAGATGAAAGTTCAGTGTCGTACCTCTGAAACAGCGGTAAACCTCAGAAAGGATTGCAGTTGATGAGATTACAGCCATGTCTTGTATTACACTTGATGAAGATAAGCTGAAGTTGAATGAGCCATAAGTCACTAGCTAAAAAGGAATTTATACACGAGCAGCATTTAACAATCACTAAACCCACAAGTGTCAACATTTTTAAAATAACTACATAGACAACTTATGTTAGTGATATCATGTAGTGAAAGTGAGGCACAAGTTATTCATAATTTGCTTGGTGTTTTTGATGAAATAATTACACTCAAACAGTACATTGATACTGTCATGTTAATACTTACTTTTGTTTTTTTAATGTCAGAATGGAAACCAACAACAAACACCTCAGGTAATTGCTGAATTAGTTTCGATACAGCCTGTGTGACAGTAATGCATTACACTGTAATGTCTTTTTACCGTGTTCATACATCTAAAATCCTTTTCCAGTATGATGCACGTGAAGCCACGGATGCTGCACGACACCTCCTGTCCCTGATGTCGAGGGAAGCAAAGAACCTCAGGGAGAAAGGCAGGGACAGAGTCAGCTTATGGAGAGATCCTCAGTGCAAACTGAAATGGCCAGGTAGACAGGCATCACATGTGTCATTAGGCTGGTTTTTACTATGATAGCAGCAGTACAATTACACAACTGTCATATAACATTAATGATGTCTTTATTTAAGCTTTTTAGAAAGTTATCTGGTTAAGGGCAACTGTTGTTTTCTTTATTCTGGAATACGTGGATGTGGTGCGCTTGGTTAATAAGTATGCTTATAATAATTCAAAAGTAATATTATTCTTCTAAAATCATACAGGTCCTCCTTCCCTGGATTGAGTCGTTTCCCTGGAAACGACTGCTAACCAGAGGTCACATGCCTGCAAAGGTTTTGAAAATGTGGAAGTCTTTTGACCTGACTTTTTTTTACAGGCATCAAAAATCGAAATGACTCCATCCTCAGCGGATGAGTGGATGTTAATGCAGACAGGCTTGGGAAAGAGGACTTTGTTGGTGACATCTGGCGTTACACATGCAGAGGTATTTTATAGGCTGAAGCAGGCACAATGCCTAATGTGGCGTCAAGAGTAAGAATTGTGTCATATGCCTTTCACATGATAAAACTGTCCCACATTTCTTTTTATTTTAATGTAATTGTCCAGTCTACGAAAAACCAACTTTCCAAAGATGGCGCGTCTCGAGGACAGATGTTACTTTACAAAGCAGCAGGTTCATACTGTACTTAAATTTAAACATCTTTTATGTTTATTGTACCTGTTAATCCCTATTGGGTCATCCCCAAAATCAGTCGTTTTAATTTTTGTGTGTTTTCACAGGTGGAAGTGGAAGGAGAAAACTCTGCTGTTCCTCTGGAGGCTGTGGGCTACACTGGGTCCATACTGAGAGGTTCCTCAAGTGCAGGAACAACCATGCTCTATATTGTTCCTCTCCAAGATGAACTAGACCTAACACTTCTTCCTGCAAGTGCACCAGTTTGCACTGATCCCGAAAGCCAGCTGCAAAACAGCGATGCCTCTGCAAATGCTGGCACTCCATATCAATGTCTGTCTTCAGTCACGCCCTGAAACAGGTGAATTACCTTACAGTTTGGTGTTAAAAATAAGTACAAATTGTAATTTTAGGAACAAGTCACCTTTTTTATTTAATATCTTTAAAAGCTGTCAACAAATTATCTTAATGAGCATTTTATTTTTGACTGTTTGCATATAAAATGGCTGGAGATTTATTCTGGTCTACCCTTCATATTTCTCTTTCAGATGCACAACCTGATGGCAGCACAGCAGGAGAGGCTTTGACTGATCCTCATCATGCAGTGGATGATGGTCAAGCTCACAGACATCTGCTTATGGAAGATCGGTAAACAAAACAAACAAACAAAATGTTCCAGAATAATTTCATACTGCTGTTTATGTCACCTTGTTATATGACCCCATGCTCTGGATCAGCACCGTCAGGTTCCTCATCTTGCAAGTGTTCTGCTTGCAGGATCTGAGATGGACCAAACACATACATTAATTACAATTATAGCCATTGCCTCGTTTTTTCACATACTGTCGACCAGTGATTTTCAACCAGTGTGCACACCATTGTGCCGTGAGAGATCGTGAGGTGTTGTCACGATGTTGGGTTGTTTCCGATTTTGTACTCTGTGTCCCTGCACTTCCTGCCTCTGTCATTGTCTGCCTTGTCCCTGATTGTTTATTCCCTTCACCTGTCTTTGTTCCAGACTCCTCCCTCCTCATGTGCCTTTGCCCTGTGTAACTGTGAAGCCCCGGCCTCATTGTTTCCACCTGTGCCTCGTTGCCTGTCTTCCTGTGTACTTAGTCTGCGTCGTCCCCTTGCAGGTGTGTCTTTCTCTGGTCCGTGTCTTACGCCTGCATGTTTCGCCACCGTCTGTATGTTTTTATAGTGTTTTTTTTTTTGTTGTCTTTGGAAATTAAAGAACGTTTTGACAAATTTTACTTGGAGAAAAATAGGTCAAAATCGCTCTTTGGATAGGAAAGGTTGCTGACCCCTGGACTAGCAGATAGCCATAACCTCAGAAACAATAATGAAAGCCGCGTATCCATTTATTTTACTTACTGTGGTCTTTATTTATTAAGTAAGAAAATATTTTTTTATAAAAGTATCACACTTCTGTGAAGTGCTTTATAATCAACTTGTGGTTTCAAATTGTTCTACTGATCTAACTATGGAGGCGATATGAAGAATTTCAAAAATCGAGCTTCAATTTTTCAGGGTCATTATCTCTTTACTCTTGTGCCTTATGACAATTGTGCCTCATTATATAGAGAGCTGAGATTGTTCTGCAATTTTGTATGTAACACATGGGTATATACCCAGATAGCAAACTGACTCTGTTCTGTTCCGCCCAGGAGGTATCATAGGCGCCGGAACGGATCCGCAAAACGGGTCCGGATCGGAGGCTAGATGCACAGCGGGACGGATCCGTAACGGATGTAAATCGAAGATCCGGACCAGATCAGGCACAGATCCTGAACGGCTGCGGGTCAAAGATCCGGCCCGTATCCAAAACGGCTACGGGTCAAGGATTCAGACCAGATACGGCCCGTATCCGCCCATATTCAATTTGGACCCGTTCATAAAGCGGCTCATTTGGCCCGGATCCTCCATTACTCAATAACTACAGAAACATCTCAGCGCTAACCAACATATTTAAAATGCAACAATGGAAAAAAGAAATGCAACCATAAACGATATCAAAAACAGTTTTTTATTAGAACAAACAATTATTTTTAGACGTGTACAGAGTATCTTGTCAACTGATAATGATTACGAGAACTAATATAAATAACTAAGATTGGCTTCTGCAACAGCAAGAATTAGCAGAAAATAATATGGGGTTTAAACTTTACACGATTCATTCTGAAATATTCAACCTGACCCACTGAACAAACCTAATGTGTATGTGCAATACACATTAGGTTTGTTCAGTGGGGGGATATTTCCAGCACGCCCCTGGAGCTGCCCCGGCCAGGTTGAACCACCTAATGGCATGTTTCAGTATCTCGTCATCTGTGGCTGCACGTGTGACATGATTCTTTCTGACGCCATCTGTAATCACACAAGCAGATACAAAATCTCATGAATCCTCAGTGCAACATATAGCAGACAAGCAGTCTAAAAGCCAGTGGCTGTCTGACACTTAAAAGGTTTGTTATGCTGCATTCAGAGGTAATATATCATATAACTATTATCTAGAGTAACATCTACCCGAGCAGAGAATGAAGCTGCAATTCAAATAATGAATTTAGCACTGTTAAAAAATATCTAGGAAGTATGCTAATTTGTAAGTTAGAGCACTACCCAAGACCTCTGGGTGACTTAAATTGTTGTCATTAAATATTAGTTACTTACGCAGGAGCAAAGTCTTTGATGTCATCTGGCTGAAGGCCTTTTTCCCATTCACCCCTTTCCAGTTGATGCTCTTCCCAACGTCATCTGAGAACATGTGGGCCAGGATATTCCATGTCACCCGTTTTGTGTCATGTCCTCCAATGGTTGCCAGGGAGGAAATCGAAAATGGAGCAAAAATGTACTATTAATATCTGATACTTTACGGAATGTTTTCGAAAACATTTCCATCAAACAGGGTATTATCTAGCGTTAATGGCATACAATAGTTCAAATAAAGATACATTTTAAATCAGATTTGCTTGAGATGTTAAATAAAAGTAAAACACTCACCACACTCTTCTTCAGCAGAAGGTTGAATGGATCTTTGAGCCGTTCCTCAAAAAGGTCCACTTCCTCCACTGAGGTCAACGGAAACGGGTCTCCAGTCACCTCGACTTCTTGGAGAGTTGTGTGTTGTTTGCTGGCAAGATTGTCCACTTTGACCACCAACTGGTCAAGCTGCTGCTTCATTGTTTCTAATAAGGTCATCATGTGAACTTGAGCAGCTGTTAAAAAAACATTAGAATAAGGTTAAAAAAAATATTTAGACATCCGATTTCACTTAAAATATCAAGTTTTATACAATTCCAGTAATGCAATCCTAATAATCCCATTCGCTTAGATTCAATGTAGCTGTGTGTATTGTAATATACGTGGTATGCAATTAACAATTGTGAACGTTTTAAAAAGTGAAATGATTAAATGTTCAATTTGAATCCCTTAGCTGTTATTGCTCACCACAGCAGGCTACGGTGTCTGACCTTCCCCCTCGACAAGTTGGTCTGTACCCCTGGCTTGGAGGGGTTTGCTGTCTTGCTGGTAATGGCGTCCGTGGAAGAGGTGGAGGAGGGGCAACAGTTGGTGGGGCAGCTGTGTTGCTGGTGGATGGACCTCTGGCAGGGGGAGGAGGGGCAACTCTTGGAGAGGCAACTGTGCTGCTCATCATTTGACTTCTAGATCTTTTTTTTTGAGAAATGTCCTCACTATCTTTATCAGAGTCCCCATAGAAATGGCTATAAAGGCGGTTAGAAAATACTCTTTTGTCATACTAACACTGAATGACAGATGCATATTTTTTTTTTTTTTTATTAAAAAGGTAAAAAAAGATCTAAAGAAACTTAATAACTATGTATTTACTCACACCGCCACTGTCCTCCTTATTGGAATTGCCGCTCCCTCTTCTGACTGAAGATCCGATGTGTCGCAGGACATATATTTTTTCATCGATTGTCTTGCCTCCAAGTAATTGCCTAAAAATGAAGTCAAATTAACAGAATAAAAAACAAGTACAGAATTATAAACAGAATATTAGAATATTAATATACAATTAGCATACCACATGATCTAATTAATCTGACGTCATGTGTCTGCCAGTCAGGTCCAGGTTATTCAGCGTTTCTGACCGCCTTGTCCACTCTTTCGTCCCTCGAGTAATTTGTCAGACCCTTATTTCACAACAACACCCACCAAGTAAAAACTATAGCTTAAATTTGAACGGCTCACATTAGAACACAAGAGCTACAACTAATACAACCATAAATACCTAACTATAACTCTAATACCATAATTCTCCCGGGGAATATGCAGATCACATAACTAAAATGTATGAAATAGGGGTATAGCCACAAAACCATCCCTGTAGTGACTGATCTCCGTCTAGTAGTCACTCGGCTGGGCGTGGGAGAAGTCCTGTTTCTTACTTGCTTGATTCAGAGAGTCCAGGCCGTTTGTATCTTTGGGTGATGTTCCCATTTAATTATATTGACAGGTTTATACAATTTGTACAATTCTTGGTCTCCTGTGTTGTTTGCGGTAAAAACCGTGTGATCTCCCCGTACCCATGCATAATTACCCACCTGGCCGTTTCACCTGTGCGCCCATATATAACCTACCATAATAAAACGCACACTACCAAAATAAAATACACAGACATAACTAATGGCTCCTACAATCCCTATGAGGCAAAGCAGCACAGTTTTGAACAAGCTCTGAAATTTGAACACACTTAAGTGTATCTGATGTTTGGTTAATTGTATGAATATTCAAATAGTCTGAGTTGAATGGGTATGTGAAAAACAAAGACTTCTCTAAACATTCCTTGTATACCACATACACTCCATCACTGCATTCTACAATGTTATGTATGTAACAAATGTTGTTTCCAATGACAAAAAACATTATCCCCGGTTGAAACTTTAACAGTCCAGGCCATCTCACCATACTGTGCTTTCACTGACAGTCCACCTACAATTGGTCCAACAAAGTATTGCTTTTTTAAACAGGTAACATTTAAAGGAGTGTCAGTAATACTCTTCTCTGACAATCGACGGATAATTTGTGCAAGGGGAAATTCAGGTTTTCTGACCAGCTTTTTCATCTTGTGCAGGTAACTCTCATATGGAAATGCAGCAAATGAGTCAAGGCAACCATGTCTTTGAACTTCATCTGCCAGATGGACCAAACCGTGAACATTATAAACAATTTGATCTTTGCCATATAGCTCACTAAAGTGACTGACAAAAGATCTAAGTAAGATGTGAGCATACTGAGCGTAACCAGAGTGTCTAGGACTTACTAAAATGGCAATACCAGAGAAGAGTAGCATGCAATTGCTGTACATATTTCTGTCCAGAAAGGTTCCTAGTATTACAGGTCCTGTGTACAGTAGAAATTGCCTAAATTCGGTGGCCTTCCACCGATCTAATTCTCTAATTTTATCTGCCGAGGGAATTTACGGCGATTCTGCTAGTCGCTGTTTACATCCCCCCGACCCCCAACAACAGTGACAAAAACGCGGCACTTTGTGAACTGTACCAGGCCATCAGCGAACAACAGACGGCTCACCCAGACGGCTTCACCATCTTTGCTGGGGATTTCAACTATGCAAACCTTAAGACTGTCCTTCCAAAACTACATCAGCATGTAGATTTCCCAACAAGAGGAGACAACATTTTGGATCTGGTCTACACATCACACAAAGGAGCGTACAAAGCCTCACCCCTCCCCCACATAGGACTCTCTGACCACATCACCGTCATGCTATTGTCAGCATACAGACCCAGGGTGAAAGTCTCAAGACCGGTTCTGAAGCAGGCCCGGGTGTGGCCGGAGGGGGCCTCCTCCGCTCTCCAAGACTGCTTTGACTCAACAGACTGGGGAATGTTTAAGCATGCAGCCACAAACAACAACCACATAGACATTGGGGAGTACACAGACACTGTTACTTCTTGCATCAGTAAGTGCATTGATGATGTGACCCACGTAAAGACCATCACCACTCGGGCTAACCAGAAGCCGTGGCTGACAGGGGAAGTCCATCGGCTGCTGAGGGCCAGAAACAAGGCTTTCAGAGCTGGGGACAAAATGGACCTGAGAACAGCGAGAGCCAACCTGTCCCACGGCATCAGGAAAGCAAAACAAGACCACCATGAATAAGATAACCCGTCACTTTCAAGACAGCAGAGATACACGCAGCCTGTGGCAGGGCATTCAGACCATCACAGACTATAAACCCGCGCCACAGACCTGCGACAGCAACATCTCTCTGCTCAATGACCTAAACAGCTTCTTTGCACGGTTTGAAGCTCAGAACAACACTTGTCCACACAAGACTCCGCCTCCTCCCCACGATCAGGTTCTGTGCCTGTCTGCTGCCAGCGTGAAGAGGACTCTCTCCAACATCAACACCCGCAAGGCAACAGGTCCAGACATCCCTGGTCGTGTGTTGCGGGACTGCGCAGAGGAGCTTAAGGACATCTTCACGGATGTCTTCAATACATCTCTGAGACAAGCTGTTGTTTCGCCATGCTTCAAGGCCACCACCATCATACCTGTGCCAAAGAAATCCACTCCGTCCTGCTTCAATGACTACCGTCCAGTGGCACTGACCCCCATAATCATGAAGTGCTTTGAACGATTAGTCATGTCGCACATCAAATCCATTCTCTCCCCCACCCTGGACCCTTTCCAGTTTGCATACCGTGCCAAACGGTCCACGGAGGATGCAATCTGCTCCACTCTCCACCCAGCCCTCACCCACCTGGACAAAAAAGACTCGTATGTGAGAATGCTGTTCATTGACTTTAGTTCAGCATTCAACACCATCATCCCACAACAACTTGTCTGCAAACTTGACCAGCTGGGGCTCAACACCTGGCTGTGTAACTGGCTGCTGGACTTTCTCAGTGAGAGGCCACAAGCAGTACGCGTCGGCAACAACACCTCGAGCAGCATCACTCTGAGTACAGGGGCCCCTCAGGGCTCTGTGCTCAGTCCTCTGCTCTTCACGTTATTGACTCACGACTGCAGGACCAGCTACAGCACCAACCACATGGTCAAATTCGCAGACGACACAACACTGATAGGTCTCATCACCAAGGATGACGAGACCCTCTACAGGAAGGAGGTCAACCTTCTGACCACGTGGTGTGGAGACAACAACCTCCTGCTAAGCAGCAAGACCAAGGAGATTGTTGTTGACTTCCGGAAAGGCCACACTCAACACCCACCACACATCAACGGTGCGGACATTGAGCAGGTCGGCAGCACCAAATTCCTGGGGGTGGACATCAACGAGGACCTCTCGTGGACAGCCAACACGACATCGCTGGCAAAGAAAGCCCAGAGGCGCCTCTACTTCCTCCGCAAGCTGAGGAAAGCAGGAAGCCCCCCATCCATCATGTGCACCTTTTACCGTGGCACCATCGAGAGCATCCTGACCAACTGCATCACTGTGTGGGGCGGAAGCTGCACAGACTACAACAGGAAAGCCCTGCAGCGCATAGTGAATGCAGCTGGAAGGATCATTGGTGCCTCACTCCCCCCCCTCCCCTCCCTGCAGGACATACACGACACCCGCCTCACCCGCAAGGTGACCTTGATTGTGAGCGACCCCTGCCACCCCTCACGCGGTCTCTTCAGCCTCCTGCCCTCTGGTAGGAGATACCGAAGCCTCCGAGCTCCCACCACCAGGCTGTCCAACAGCTTCATCCACCCACCAGGCTGTCAGGAAGCTGAACTCTCTCCCCACCGTCCCACTCCGTCCTCTTCTCTAGACTCGCATGTCTGGATGCTGCTAAGGAGTCACAGTCATTTATTTATAGCCCTTCAGTCTTAATAGTTCCTAATTTATGTTGTCTATATGTTATGTTTTTTTTTAACTTTTAAACAGTTTTTTGCACTTTATTATTATTATCACTATTGCACAATTCTCTATATGTTGGACAGAAGAGAAACATACTTTCGATTTTCTGCATGTTTGCACATTGCACAAAGTTGACAATAAAACTGACTTTGATGATGATGACTCTCATCAACCATGTTTTCAAATGATTCGTCTGTCCTGAGAGCAAAGTCTGTACATGGATAGGTCATGCGTCTGTTAATGTATTTCCCAGGTTGCATACATTTGTCACAACCATGGTAGCCATTGTGGTTCTTTGTGTTCTTAACAAATTACCTGGCTGGTGTGTCACAAATGACTGTGTCCAGTTGGAGTTTCAATGTCTTACCCTCTATATCAAAACCGTTTTCAAGCTGTTGCAACTCTGTAACAAAATCTTCAAGGAACTCTCTTGCTGAGCTGGGTTTCTTTGGTCCACAGAATAAACCTATCACGACTGGTTATTTCATGGGAACGTTTAATAGCAGACCAAGGATGGGCCACAGTTGCAGACTAGAGCTTTTGAATAAAGAAAGTCCATCTATGTTTATTTGCAACTGCAAAGTGAAACTGTATGCACATACTTGGACAGTGTTCTTCTCAATGAAAGCAGAATACCAAGATAGTGGTACTGTCCCCGAGCCCTTTCCAGGATTGAGTATTTTGTCTTAGTCCTAAGAAGGGTCCTGGCATCCTTTGGTAGATCAGGATGGAAAAATACGAAGTATGCCCAATAGTGCTGTCAAAGCAACCAAAGAAATGCCAAAGTGTATGGCCCCGTTGGAAATACTTACAGAGAGGGAACATGTTTCAAGTTCATCATCAGACTGTTCTGAATCAGATGTCAGACTTTGCCCATCACCGGCACCAACAACAAAACCATCAATTACGTCTGCATCTACTTCCATGCCACCTTCCTCCTCACTAGACTACGCCAGTTGGAGTGTCTAGACAATTTGTATCTTCTGTGCAATTTAGACTTTCCAAAAACTCTCCACTGACATCAACTTGGTCCCTCTCTCACGTAGTTTGGCTTAGCCAACAACGTGATGTCGTAGTCATAAGAGACCCAGATATTGATCAGATGATGTGGATGAAATTAATGCTTTTCATCTGCTTCATTCTACGTGGAGTAAAAAAATAAAAAACCTTTATCAGATCCTCCGGTGAGCCGGTTTAATGTTAACGAGTGACCGGTTAACTGAACCAGACCGGGGTTTACGGCATGTTTCATCACGTTACGCTTTTTTACAAGCAAGACTGAACTGTAACGAAACATAACATTGCTTTAACGACAATACACAACCCAAAAACGTTAACTATTGCGATAGCAAGCTGACTAGCCTCCATTAAAAACAAGTTTGAGGGAAATGAAGACGCTGGAGACATCTTAACACTAATTGGCCAAGACTCGACACGTCAGTTACTCTGCTACGCTCTTTTTCTTCTTCTCCGCAATTGAATGAAATTCTTTGCCAACTCTTTTGATAATCGATTTTTATTCGTTGTTGCAGCCATAATTAAATTCATTCGTTATGCCTGCTGGAACAAAAGTGTCTGCTGCTCTCTCTTGAGAAGAGTCTTATTTAAACAGTGTCCTGCTTCATCCTCCACAGCTGGTCAAAAAGCTCATGACACACCGTTATTGCTCCATGACATAAAGTAAAGCTTGTCCTTACTACACTAAATAATGTACAACGTGACGCTGAATCGTCATCACTGACGTCCTGCGGACTGAAAGCAGCTCCATCCAGACGCAGCTCATGGAGAGGCTGTGTTGGCTACGGATATTATGAACCCAGTCACAAATAAACCCTGTTCAGCTATTGCCATGTTAACTACATTTCACAGGCAGGAACAGAGCTTTTCGCGCACTCAAGGCTAATGATCTTAGCCTAAACTAAAGCTAGTTAACGCTAGTTCGAAAACGAGCCATAATTCGACAGTAGCAGCAACCAATATAGTATCGATCACTGACTGCAAACTTTATAGAGACTTGTGGTGCAGCTGACTTCAGATTAGAAGAGACAGGTGTGTAATCATGAGATGTGACGTCAGTTGGAAGTAGGACGTAGACATACTTTATGATCATGATTGGTTGTCATCTATCCTTTCTCCTAGAATCTTCTCGAACACAGCATATAGGAAGAGGCGATTTTTGTATCATGATTTTTTATGAATGTGTATTTAAATAAAAAATGTAATAGTTTGTTTGCTTATATATATATATATATATATATATATATATATATATATATATATATATATATATATATATATATTACACAGACTTGTGCAATATAAATACACCTGCAGCTATTCTGCTTGTACTTCATTGAGAGGCGGCATCCGCCTGTTGTCCACAGTTAACCGCGGTCTGAAGGTGCGCGATCCGGAGGCGGGGCGTATCCGGTGCACATGGCCAAACTGAGTGACAGCAGGGCGGATCTGCCGACCTGAAGGCGGATCCGCCCCGGAGTCGACTGCTATCTGGGTATATATGACATATGCAAGTGCCTTTAAAAGTTGAGTTTAAGAAATGATTAAAGTCGAGAAAAACGCCTAAGACTCTGAAGGGTTATAGCACAAAGAAGCCAAAAATTGAAATATAAAGTATGATATGACAGTTTTTTGATGGTATAAAAAATGGTTTTACAAGTGTTATTATTTACACCGTTTCCAACAGTGTTGGATGTGGATGGCATACTGTACTTGATGTTTCTCCTGCTGTCCAGTGACTCCGGAATATTATTTCTTAAACACACATCAATTTTTAATATGCTTCTTCTCTTCCAAAATGTAGAGATGTGAACAAACAAAGTCCCAGGCTTTAGGGTGAGCAACATTATCTTTATTTTGCTAATGTCTCACACTCTGTTTTTTCTTCTGCCGTAGCACGAGCAGCCTTCAGGGCTGTAGTGTGCCGTCTCTCTGTGGATCTGGATGAACTGTCTTTTTATCTTTTTGGGATTCAACATTTGGATATTATTACATGTCTTGTCTAATACCTCTGAGACAGTTTGTTTCTTGTATTGCTGGCTCATACAGTAGCTTGTAAAAGATGTGCACATACATCTCTTTGAATTAATAAGCTCTCCATGAAAGCTGCATTAAGCAATTCTTCACCACTAGGGGTCAGAAAGATTTCAAAACACACATAGCAGCACTGCTGAACTGAGATACTGTACGGCATTTTGTTTTGGCAAACCTGCTGATACAGTAACTTCAGTGTCCCCCCCAGAGGTGTCAAGCAACGAAGTACAAATACTTCGTTACTTTACTTAAGTAGAAATTTTGGGTATCTATACTTTACTGGAGTATTTCTTTTTCAGACGACTTTTTACTTCTACTCCTTACATTTTCACGCAAATATCTGTACTTTCTACTCCCTACATTTTAAAAATAGCCTCGTTACTATTTCATTTTGGTTTGTTTTCACTCCGGCTTGTCATCGTTCAAAAAAACCCTCTCCGCCTTGTTGCCCACAGATACGTGTGCGCGCACACAGGTGAGCACTGAGCACACACACCAGCGGACAGAGCGCTGCGAAAAATATGTCGCGTGTAAAGCAGACCGCTATATCTGCGTTTTAAACGCTCCCAGGGTGAAGATGGCAACAGCAGCTCTCGTGAGGAGCACCGGACAGCTCTCCTGCTCCAGGTGAAATGAGCCAAAGTGCTTGTGTCTTCTACCAAGAATGAGCTGCTGGCTTCACATATTACAAAAGTACAAAGTACACGGATATAAAACAAAGTCATTAATAAATACATGGACAAATGCCTAATACCTGTAATGATTACAGTACGCCGTTAACAGGTTACGCTTGCGCATGCGCGATTTGACGTGATGCCGTGAGCTCGTCTTTTCCTGCTGTTGCGTTTCTCAAAATAAAAAAACAGATCTAAGCTCAATATTGAGCATGAATTGAGAGAGGCCGTGTCAAATCTACAACCCCGTTTATAACATATGTGTTGAGGAAAGCAGTTCACTGCAGCCACTAATACTGATACAACCTGATGGATCACATATCTGCACTCATTCTGTTTTGTTTGGCAAAAAAAATTAAAAGCTTATTGTTTTCCACAATGAGCTATTCAGTAGTAACTAAATATGAGTTATTTTTTGCACAGATAGAACTTACACAAAACATTTTCTGATGGGGCAATCTGATTTACTTGAAAGTGGTTGCAATTTTCTTTACTCTGTTATTTATAAAAGCATAGATGAGTAACACAATTATGTTTTTTACAGAAAAAGTTTGAGAACCACAGCTTTAAGTGTTTGTGTCGGAGTCACCGCCGCCGCCTATTTTGCACTATTACAATACTTATAGGCAACTAGTTATCATGTCTTCCGCTCCATGAAACACATGTTAATGCTCAGTACACATATGGTACTTTAATGTATTTGCATTGTAATAAAATGTGATCATTTTAAATGGGCATATATGCAGCTGAAACGGGTAGCCTATTGCATCCCACATTTTTCAACATAACATTTTAAAACATAGTCATTATGGCCTTTATAAAAATGATTGTTTTGGGGGGGAGGTGGGGTAGTGCACTATAGGCCCCTGAGACGCGGTTTAAGAGTTTGTCCTTAATGGAAAAAAAAAACATTCCCCTTACATTACTTTTACTTTTATACTTTTAAGTAGTTTTGAAACCAGTACTTTTACACTTTTACGTAAAAAGCTTGAGTTCATACTTTTACAGAAGTATTTTTTTAACCCTACTTCTATTTGAGTAATGCATGTGAATATTTTTGACACCTCTGGCTGTCGGCATATCAATACCTGATGAATGAGATTAGCTTTTGATTGTACACACAACACAGCAACCCAATGGACGGTAAACAAGCAAGTGCGACACATATTGAATCACTGCTAATTTTAATAAAGTTATTATTGATTTATGCCAACAAAAGAACCATTGTCTTCCATATTTGGTAACTTTAATCTCTTTGACAACAGTTAAAAACAAAGCCATAGAATGACAATGACCATTGGTCATGATATCACAAACAAAATTGACACATTTGGTTTCAAAGTCTGAATTTTGAAATTCCTGTACTATTAAATATTGACTACGGTATTGGGTCAATGCTTTATGCTAGTGATGTAAGAACTGTCTCTGTCCCGGTAACTCCTCCTTATACTTTATACTGCAGGGCTGTAGCATTCAAGTCAGATCTTCATTCTCGAGTATTTGGAGACCACTTCTTTGAAGTCTTGAAGAGTTCTTTGTCTGTGTGTGTTTTTAATATTGTAAAGGCTAGCATTTGTGTGTGAGCTACGTTTTACATTACAAAGCAATGGCAGTAAACACCTACTCCTGACTGAGTAACTGATAAACCAAACAAGATATGAATATTATAATTGCTTCGCATGATCAATATTTTCAGTTGGTAGACGACATTTCAATGCGTTAATTTGTGTGGCATCTTATAGTGGTTTTAATCTTGGATTTTTCATGCTGCCATTACTAGCCTCTAGACTAACTAATTGTCTGTGGTTTAGTTCAATTTTACCTTAAGTAAAGTTAAAATATTGGTCTGGGTGAGCTGTAGCCCTCTTCACTCATTATTTGGCCTGCTGGAGAAAGTATACATAATGTGGATGCAATAAATGCATGACTATGATCAAATCAATACACAATGTCAATTTTATTGAAGGGATACATGATCTAAAATACAACATACATACACTAACTCCCTCCTGTGTAAACTTGATTTAATGTCAGTTAGTTTAATTAAATATCGATCACACCACAGAAACACTGTCTATCTACACTCAACATTAACCTCAGTCATATCCTCAAAATATGGCCAACATATGGCAAAATCAACCATGTCTCCTAAAATGTACATTCCCCCAGAACTAATACGCATGTTCAATTACGTTAACTGGAAACGTATTTGCACCTTTATTACATTTGACGTAATACAAATACGTTGATTTTACACGTATACATTGATATACACATTTTGTTTTAACGCATTACAAATACATTTACAATCGTGGGTTTGTTTTATTATTTTCTTGCGGAATTTAAGCATATTTGAATTTCTAAACTCTGCGGAGGAAAAGAAAAAGCGGCGGCGCTTGGCTGCCGGTGTGAAGCCGGTAACAGCCTCCGTCGTGTCGGGTCCGTTCTTCTGAGTCGGGTTATTTGGGAATGCAGACCAAAGTGGGTGATCAACTCCCTCTAGTGCAATAAACCACTGCAATCAACTCAGCAGACACTGACATGAAACATATTCAAACGGGCGGAAAGAGCCACAGGACACAACATCCGGTTTTCAAAATATGTTGTGGCAACCCGGGAGACTTGGAGGCAAGATTCAACAATAAAATGGGAGACTCAGACAGTAGTACTTTAACAAAAAGTGTCTTTTAATAAATAGGTTGGGGTAAAGGGGGATGGGGTTATACTTAACAAAAGATTTCTCCCGGTTTGGGTCTTTGGTCTTTGGCCTCACAAGACGCTTCCTATGCCCTGTGTGGGCAGATCAGAGGAGAGAGGTGAGTACAAGGGTTTAACTCACATCCGTGGCGGCTCCTCTCCAGAGCTTCAGGGGATTCCCCCCCAGCCTCCTGTCCAGTCTGTCTTTTTCTTGCTGCTTCCCAGCTCTGAGAATATATGCTCCCTCTAATTACCTGATGGGCTGCAGGTGTGTCCAATGTCATGTGCCGATTGGCTGCAGCACCTGCACTGGGAAGTAAATTCCCTAGATCACCTCCCCCAACCTGAGCTTGGGGATCCGCCCCCTGCACCTCTGCTCCTTCTTTCCCCCTGTCCCTGGTTTGCCACAATGTGTTCAGAACATTTCTGACCACATCCATACATCTTAACTGTACTGGTTATACAGATATGTTGTAATACATCAAACACAAACGTACTGGTAGCTGGTGAAGTGGAGGAGGTGGGAACAGCAGCTGGTGAAGAAGAAGAGGTAGGGGCTCCAGTGCAGGAAGTGCTTCTTCCCCACTCCCATGTCTTCTCTCAGCAGGCCCATGCGACTGGCCAGGGTACTGAACAAAGCCACCAGAGGGTTGAATAAAATGATGCATTGAGTGGGAGCGTGCAGCAAAATCTCGATAAGGTTGGCTCTGCAAAAATCGATGATCGGTAGTCCACAGTGGTTTTCAATCTGATTCATTATTAAGACCAATGAAGGGGAAATATTTGGGGTAATGTGCTCTCTAGTCATTTCCTCTTTTGATTTGGGCTTATCTCCAAAGCCAGTTTCATCACAGATCCAAATAAGATGAGACTTCTCCTGGAGAATTTAAAAAGATCTCTAATGCTGGCCCGATCAATAAAGTTTGAGGGAATATCTTCCAGCTGTTGTACTTTATTATTT
This sequence comes from Taurulus bubalis, assembly GCF_910589615.1. Taxonomy (NCBI): domain Eukaryota; kingdom Metazoa; phylum Chordata; class Actinopteri; order Perciformes; family Cottidae; genus Taurulus; species Taurulus bubalis. The sequence goes on from NC_136595.1 coordinate 2,832,267, forward strand.
TTAAGGGAAGGCACTTCATTATGGTTTGTGTCAAAACTGAAAAACATAGTTTACCAATCACATGATATCATTAAATAGGGCATCTTACTCCACATACCCTGTAAAAAAGAACAATTTAGTTCACTGAAAATAATTTGTAACCTGGCTGCCTTAAATGTTGAGTTAGGGCAAGCTAAGAAACTTCAATTGTTTTCAATTGAACCCAAGTTTATTTTTTTAGTCCTACTAACAACACATTTTAAGTTGTACAAACGTAAATCTTAGTTGAGATAACAAAGGAAGTTTAGTAACCAACAAACTTGTACTGATATTCAGAATTGTACAAACATGAAAATAAAAGTTGATTCAAGTAATTGCCTTTTTTTAGTTTGGCAAATATCATTCTCCTCGGCATCGTGTTGAATCAACATATCTTTTTTAAGGCTGCTAGGCTACTATTTTTAGGACCGGTTCCTTTTAGTTGCAATGTTAAGTTCATTCAAAGAATGTAACTGCCCAATTTGCCCACACAACGTAAACAGTACTACATACAAATGATTCAACCTTATGAGTCCCAGCAGCCCCCATTGAATTCTTCATCAGGAGCTCTTCCTCACTCTCCAAGTCCTCGTACTCCCATGAATCGATACCAAAGCCACCGATGTGACAGCACAAAAAACTGCAAAGCCTGGCCTTACAAAAGCATATACGTCAATTGTACATGTTTATAACACAATTCAACCATAAATATTAACATAAACCATAATTATGACTCGAAGGACTCGAAAGTGACTCAAGAGAGCTCCCCAAATTATGAAAATATCAATTTTGATATCCCTAGCTTGATGCCACACATGATTGGCGCCAAAACCACTGTCAGACAAAGCCTCAGCAAGATATCAACCACATTGCATTTTTTTCCAGCCCAAAAACTGAAATATGACTTACTTATGGATGAAACGAGACTTGCTTGGTATGTATTGGTGGATCTGCTTGAGCAGAGCCCATCTGTTGTGGAACCAGAGACGTCCAAGGTGCAGGAAGAAAGTTAGGGCTTTCAGCGGACCTAAACTTACGGTTCACAAAATCTGCACTAAATTAATAGCTACAAATATTTAACTCCACTTAATGAAAGTCAAACTTTGCAGAGATACTGGTAACACATAAAGGTAACACATAGTGCTATTTTATAGTAGAATCTTTTCCTTTTTTCCTTTCCTGTGTTCTATCATCAACCAATAAACCAGTAACACATATACTGCTATATGAACCTCTTAACTGGTCTCACAAGTGTTTTCTGTATATTATACCTTTTGAAATTATTTCAAATAGCCCTTGTGGTTGAGGAGATATTCTGTATTTAGTATGGGTATGCAAACCATTTGGAATTTGAGAAACATGGCTGGGGCTCAACTGGGGTTAAAGAATAAAACTAAAACACTAACACTGAATATTATCACAAACGTCATATTTAATATGTTTCTCTGGCTATCAACATTAATACAAACTGAATGCAAAACAGCATTAGTACTGTGTTTTTAACATACAAGAACACCTTAAGGCATAAAAGCAGAAATTGTGGAATAAAAAAGCTTACTGCTTAACTCAAAATGATGTAGTTAAATTGCACAGACTTTTAATACGCATCTTATCTCTTCACTGAACAAATAACTACTAAACTTTAAGAACATATGCATCAATTTATCTTCTAAGCCTCTTACAGGCTTTTTTTTTGTACTTGTGTTGAGTGTTCAAAACCATATGATGTGAATCTGGGCATGGTGGTGTTTATGATGTGATAAATTGAGTGTGATGTAGGTTTAGTGTATAAACATATGTGCAATTGAAGCAGACCTTCTGAAACAGTGATAGCTGCCACTTGGCCAACTTGCCACTACTGTTATGCTTGAAGCATCTTGTCCATTCATTTTGGCTGAAAATGTACCACTGCTCCTCCTGTACAACAGCGACATTGACAATCTGCTTTGCCAGAAACCTTCTCACTTCCACCGTCCTCTGCAACAATGAGAGGGCCAATGTCCACTCCTTGTGTAGCCTCCACTTCGTATTAGTCTGAGAATCACCATCAGAAATATTTAGTAACTAACCATGTACCGTCAAAACCAACTCATTTACTATTCTTCTTTGGGAAAAACAAGACAACAAAGACGGCATTACGAGATTATCTGATTGACACCAAATAACATGCCAGTTTCCCTGAACAGTAAAGTCCTACAGCTAGATATTAGCTATTAGGCATTAGATAGTTCAATATCATTTATTGTTAGTCTAATAGTTTGCAGTATTCATCTTGCTGTTTTTGTTTTGATAAATCCCAAAAACGGAACCAACAATGAATTTACCCTACCGGCAAGTATCAGTGATTCTCCTACTATAGTGCATTCTACAGTGTAATACCATACATTGGTAGTACACCGATTTTTCTGGACGACGTTTTGCGGCATTGCAGGCATTCTGTTCTCCTTTACCTAAAAACAGGGTCTCTCAGTTATCTCTGGAGTCTACACTGCTGCTTGTTTGAAAAGATGAAAGAAATAAGATATACTGGTCATGATCATTTCAACATCCTAAAAGTACTCAAAATACAAAATATGATAATTAATTTGCAGTAAATGTGTATTAAATGATGCAAATGACAATTTGAATAGCTAAATTAACATGGGGTCTTATGTTTGAATATATTGCCTAATTTAAAATATAAACCAAATGGGTAACCACATAAAAAAAAGAGCTCTTTCAATAGCTGGACTAACACTAAACAGGTATTTAATGTTGGTTCTGATGCTTTTAAAGTTTAAAAAAATATTCATGATGACAGCAGGGAAACACAACCTATCATGGTAGAAGTAGAAGTTAAAACTACGCTTTTTCTCCTATGACTATTGCTTTTTTGACATTAAGAGATACATGTATTTAGTGATTAGTAAGTTAATTTACCGTGTCATAGTTCAATAGAACGAATGTTAACATTATAGTTCTTTAGCTTTCTGCCTAATATATATATATATATATATATATATATATATATATATATATATATATATTTTTTTTTTAATATGTTTTCACAATAGTAAGAGTTTCCCATGCACACACAAAGATATCCCATGATTCAACAACTGCAAGCGTACAGCCCTGGGTTTCTAATTGAAAGCTAAAATGCAAGGAACAGACAGGGTGTGTGCTTGTCTTCATGTCAAAGGAATAGAACAACCTCAGTCATGTCTAGAAGTGCTTTTAGATTTGAACAGCTTACACAAAAGTTCCCCGGATAGACCTACGTATAGCAAGTAGTGCATGGTTTCCTACACAGTATCCCTGCTCTGTAAGTATTACAGGAAATTAAAGAGAACGTATGATTTTAATCAAAGCAAGTACAATGTTACTGTAACATCCTGCTAGTTCCATGTGAGTGTCTCCTGATTGGTCATTCCCTTCACCTGCTTTCAATCACCTGCCCCTAGTTTTTCCCTCAGCCAACCCCACATAGATACTCCCCTGTGTTCCCTGTTCCAGTGTTAGATTGTCTTTGTTTCCAACCAGTGTGTGCGGTGCCTTTCAGCAGTATTTTCCCATGTCAGCTTTGTTTTTTTGGACTCTGCATTACGCTCTGTTTTTGATCCTTGCCCCCTGTCGGATGTGTTTGCCTTCCCGGACTGACCCCCCAGTGTATGACCTTTTGCCTAGTAAAGACTAGGTGCCTTTTGCCTCACCTCGTCTCCTGTGTCGTCCTCTGCTGCTGAGTCTTTGCTCTACCACCTGAGAAACGTGGCATTGAGGGGAGGAAGCAGACTGTGCAGGTCAGAACAGCTTTTACTTTGTATTCTGTACACCTCCAGCAGTCCTGGGACATATTTGTTGAGTCATCAAAGAAAGACTGGTGGAGATCCGTGGAAACCAAGCACATAACTGTGCTATCTGAGGAGAAAAACAAATGATTTGTCAGTGGTTTCCAAACTGCATAAAACACACACATTACTAAAATGCATGCATACAAAAGCAGAGCCTTGTGATATATTGGTATAGTCTACGTACAGAGCAGCAAAGACTTCATTATGAAATCGAGCTACATTACTCTATCAATAGTCCTTTTGGCAGAGGTTTCCCATCTTAAAAGTGAGGCTGAACTTCCATCAGTACCATTCATGCGAAGACCCTGGCTATATCAAACAGGGATGCTTTTCAACTAGTGCTCTGGCAACATCCTCATTCTGTGTTGTTGGATATGCATTGTCGTCATACATAGCACTTCCTAGTGTGTGTGTGTGTGTGTGTGTGTGTGTGTGTATGTACATATGTATGGATACAGAGGAGGGCACATGGGTGGCTTTAGTATGACCTTAATTAAGCCTTAGTCTCTCTGTGGGTAGGTAGCTCAGACAAGTCAGTTAAGTTGCAGAGCTCATTGTTGAACTGCAGATCTTGAACATGAATAATAATATCCCCTAGGTTGAGCTTGCTTTTGAGTGTAGTCTTCTATTCATCCACTGTCTATAGAAGAGTTTCCATGAGGACTCTCCGGATGTCATTAATCCAAAGAATGACATGAAGCCGGGGATGAATATTATAAGAACCAAAAATGTGTTGGTTTCCATTCTGTATTAACTAGCCCAATTTAAGAGATTCGATTTAAGGTTAGTTCTGGTTTTGGCCAAGTAGTTTTAGCTACCATGTATTTAAGTTATGATACAATTGTAGTCACCAAGTTAATTGCTGAGATCTGGGAACAGGACATCAATGTTTGATGACATAACACAGAAAAGAGCCCATTGTGTAAATGTGATTTACATTTTCAATTTAAAATGCAAAATATCCCTGTAACAATGGAACAAATTTGAATTGAGATTTTATTTTAACGTGTTCAGAACAAAATAAGTTAAGTAGAAACATTGGGTGAGACGATCAGTCTTTCGTGCATCATGTAAGGGGCCAGTGGGCTGAAGTTGTTCAGTTGTTCTGGGTCTGGAACCTCAAGGTCTGTGGAAAGTTTCCCACTTGGTTCATAGCATCTGAAGTGGCCCAAATACCAGGCTGAAAAGCGTTTAATAATAAATGATGCCTTGCTGCCCACAATCAATACTTGAAGAATTTCACCAAAATCAGGCAGTCCGCTTGTACTCTCAACAGAAACAAACATCCCTTCAGAGTATCTAGTGCATATAGAACAACATTAGTTGCAAGAGACGGTCTTAACTTGGGTTATCTAAAATACCCGGAGAAACCAATGAAAAGGCTGGGCATGTCAAGGAAGTTAACCAACATATACTGGTGTCTTGTGGCTGTTAGCAGAATGGTTTTAAAATTGTTCACATCACGCACGTTTTTGTAAAAAGCAGTGCCTTGCTTCAAAGTGTATTGTCCATCAAAGGTCCAAAGCAACTGATGAGGTAGGGATAGTGTTCTATGAAATGGTGGTGTGGCCTCAAATTATAGTCGGGGAAGGCCTCAATGAGCAAGTGCCTATGGACTCAGATTTTAGTGATTGATTTGTGAAAGAGGCTTATACTAAGAGTACTAAGTCCTTCAACTCAAGAAGCCGTAAAATGCCCATGTCTGCGCTAAAGGATATGCTAAAGGATTATTTCACCTTTGATCAATGGCAGCCGTTTTATACAAAGTTCAGTTCTCATCAATTGCTTGTAAAACCTGGGGGTATTCTGTTTAGTTTTTTGGTGGTCTTTTGGGAAATTCTGAAAAGCAGAGGTTAATTCATCAAATGTAAAGTTTGTATTTGAGATCACCTTGTTTAGACACAAGTTCAACAGGCATAGTACCAGGGCTCTCAAGTTTTTAAGACAGGTGAGAGTGACATCTCTCTCTCTCTCTCCCCCCCACCCCCCCGGACGGAGGCGTGGCCGGGGGGGGTGGGGGGGATGGAGAGAGGAGAGAGAGAGAGAGAGAGAGAGATATGACAATTGCATCGTAATTGATTCTTCAAAATGTATAACTTTTTCGAAAATATAATTTCTATTGAGTTACCTTTGACGGACTTCAAATAGGGGGCATATACAAGTGTCTTTCTGGTAGCATTGTCTAAAATATATTCCACTGGCTCAATGACAGGAAAATAGGTTCTGAAAAGCAATGACCTCTTGTATTGTAACAGAGAAGATTGCTTTCCCAAATTGCTTCCCTTACTAACAGTGTTTCCATTATGTTCCCTTAGGACCTTTTCAATTGACCTATTGGTACGATCTCCTGCTAAAACACCTATATCATACAATGCATTAACTATGTCCTGTGTACCTGACAACATGTGTTGCATACATAGGAATAAAGGTGCAAGTCCATGCCAAATTGATTCACTACTATCTTTATTCTGCTCTTGCTTCTAGAAGTTAGCTAACAAACCTCTAGCAGATACCTAATGGCAGATCCATGAAATAAAGACCCAGGAATCCGGAGTAGAGTATGAGTCTTTAGTGAGAATCTTGATTTTGTACAACTGTGGAAACATAACATGAAATTACCTTTACATTTGTGAATATGGTCTGTTTATAAAGCTATGATTTAACATAATACCATGACTCGCCTGACCAGTTAGCGTTGAAGCTAATTTTTACATTGGTAATGGAGAAATGCTGATCGCGATTAGCATCTATTGCTACAACACAAAGGTTAAAATAAAACGGTAAACGCACAGAGAATATAACGTAGAAGATATTGACATGCTATATACAGAAATACTTGCAGACTTAGATCTTCAAAGGTTATCAACAGTAAGGGTAAAAAGTAGCTGTAGCATGCCCTCTGAGTAGAATCAAACAAAGGAACCAACTACGGTAAGAGATGAGGGATAAATCTATGAACAAAGATGCAATTACATTCTACACCACTTGGTGTCTCTAATGCAATGCATGCAAACGTAAGACAGAACAATCTTCATTATCATAATTTGGGGGGTTATCGAAATCTAGTGAAACAACATCTCATACTTGCTACCTCCTGGTTTCTGTTGGACTGATCACAGCTTTGTCGCTGAGCAAAGCAGTTTTCTTTCTATTGATGGCCGCTTTAACCACCCCTCCCTTTTCCCCCAATGTGTATTATTAGGTCAAGTTTGTATTTGTTTACAGGGAATGATACGTTTCAACACAGTAATTGACTTTGTCAGAGATACTGTCCAGATCATTGTCATCCTCTAAAAGCACAGTCCAGTCAGTGCAATCAAATCTTTAAAATAAAATTGTCCTTTATGTTTACAAGTAATTTGGTCTCCCCTCGTAGGGCGTGACACCACTTTTAAAAGAAGGTAAGATGGCAAAGAGATCCCTATCTATAATAATTATGTTATTATAATCATTCTGCATTGGCACGAGTCTCCATACCCCGTTCACTCCCATTCCGACCGGACACCATTGGTGTCTCATCGCATCCCTCCAACCTTCTTTCCATGACCCCTTCAACTGGTCATTCCTTCTCCCCTACACCCTTCCATCCCTCCGCCCTCAACCCCCCATTCGCTTCCTAAATCTAACCCTGCTCATTCCATCTCGCAATAAACCATTTGAAACCCATATCGCTATTCCCGTGGTTTTATTAGTGAATGCTCTTTTGCCTATAGGGCAGTGACTCATTGCTTTCCGTTTTCTCTCATGGAGACATGATAACAAGGGTCCCATATGTGCACAGCTCTCATTAAAGTAGATTGTCCCTCAGTTATGATCATTAATGTTTTAGATCATTAAATTGTTTCGCTATTTAAAGCAGTACACAGTCTCTATTGATGTGCATTAGCGTAAAAAAAGAAAATAAATGGCAATTGTTTCATTGTGACCTTTATTCTATTTATGGGACAATTTATCAATATCACAAATAACAGTGGGCAGTAATTATTGGCTAATCAGCTGTTGTATACACAACTCAGACAGCTCCTCTATTTTGCCGCTTGAGAATGATTAAAGTTTGCGGGGGCATAACACACGGTCACATCGACATGAGTACCGTCTTCCATTAGTCTTTAAGAGCATTGTTGAAATGATGCTCATCTGCATCTAATCAGTAGTACATTAATAAGCAAAGGACCAATTAATGAGAAATGTTGAGGTGTCATTGATTGCAAACAATGACACAAACATTACCTTGTTCTTTATTAATTGTCAAAATAATTCCAGGTACTCATCTGTTGCATTTAAAGCCTTGACCTAATTAGATCACTTTGGTGTAATACAGTGCACCTTCATCCATCAGAACTATCTAAACGTCACCATATGTCGCCCTATTAACTCTCCTAAACTATCCTGGATGTAATGGTGGTGAGGGAGGTATTGTGTTGTGCATTAGCAGGTGAAGACAAAGTACGAATGGCAAAAAGGGATACAAATTTGAAGACATGGCAGAAACTTTCACATTGAGGAATGAATGGAAATGTTTTTCAGTCGACCCTCCTCCACCTCAGGCTCCTCCAATCAGCATCAGTCATGCTCCTCGTTCATTGGGTTGCAGCAACTCCTTTCTTCACCACCAACCACCAGTGTCTGGACTGCGGGTGGATTCTACCTCATCAGACCTCAGCATCACTACCGCTTGCTTATCCTAATGCAGTTTGGAGTCCAATCGCCAAATACTTTGCAGTATTCAAATATATGCAATTGTAATACATTATTGTTAAACTCTAAACAAGTCTCTCCTGATTGAATTTATGATAATGGTGACCTTAAGAAAAGCTTAATTTGACAATGTAACTGGTGGCCCCCTTACTACCAGATTATCACCTCAAACATGCCTCCACTCAGTCAACATACCAGACCTGACTGCAGCAAACTCAGAGAAGGGGGCCTTTGACAAATTTAGAAAATGTTGTCATGAGCTCCTGCTCTGTATTAGGACGTCCCATAACATTTGAGACAAAGAAAGTCCCTGGCTGTGTCTGACATCTGTGGCCAAACTGCGAACCAGAGCACGGTGAACCTGAAAACATTCACACAAGGTTGATTGTGTTTAACCCACGGCATGTTAAAACAATGAGGCTATTGACGACAGCTGGTGGAACTTAAACTGAGGTGACACTAAGGTACAGGTCTACAGGTAGAGGTCTACAGATCCACGTTCTCTGGTTGAAATGGTGACCATAACTGCTTGTTTGCACAAATGTGCTACGCCTTTCCTCTTTCTTTCATTTTGAAAATCCTATTCTGTTGGAAAATGCAGACACAGGTAGTCCTTATTACTAATATAGTTACTTTATACATGAAAGTAATGTACGACTTGTGCTGTGCCCTTTTTTAAAAGTTAATTCAAATAAACAGCCTCCACTTCAGACGATGTGAAGTACATGTGGGACTAATTTAAGCTTGAGCCTGTTTTATTTATTTAAGTGAATGAATGAATTAGACTAATGCAGAGGCGGAATGGACAAATGGGCATGAGAGAGGCAAACTAAACTATCACCCTATCTAATTAGTTTTTCATAGCATTAGTATCTTTCCAATGATTCTGAGAGCCCTCACTTCACAACAAAAGTTTAATCCGGTCATAACAGGAAAAGCACAGGTGGACGTAATGATGGTAGTGGGCGAGAAATCTGAAACCATTACTTGTCAGCTGCTTCAGACGGTTGAAGTGATAAAGCAGCTGTGAAGAAGTCGCTAGCTATCAGCCTGACACGGTCCTGGCTTTGATATCCCATCCTCAACTCCTCATATCACCAGGAGCATAATCCTCCCGTCTCAAATGAGCACCGCACACGGCAGTGTTGTTCATTACAGATGAACTGCACAGAACGCACCTGTGACAAAAAAATTTGAGAAGCAAGCAACAAACGACAGAAAAATACGTATTTGTAATATCTTGGGCCGTTAATTTCATCAGTATAACAATGTCAGACTGAATGAAGGCCAAATGTTATTTTGCAACTGTTATGTAACCGCAGCAAGCAGGTTACCCATGACCCCCTTTGTGTTCTTCCTACGGAATTCATGTTGGCCCCCAATGCAATAGACTTACTAAATTATAACCACTTAGACTCACTACCACTTCCTATCGTACATAAGCTGAGTCAGGGTCAGGCACACTCACTCCCTCGTGTGACGCGATTTGATGCCCTGTAACAAAAAAACAACCAACCTCTGAATTCCTGACCTTAAGTCTGATAAAACATAAAATCCTACATTAACTTTGAAATAATCATTCCCAGCTAACTTTAAGTATAAATGTAGTAAAACCAAATCCACCTGTAAGTGTCTTTCAGTCCAGGGCCTGAGGATCCAGCAACAGTAAAGCAGTGACGGTGGGGCCCTGCCTCGAGGAGGCCAGTGAAAGCCCAGACATCAGTTGCTGCTGTTGGAGAAATGCTCATCCAAAGAGCCAAGGATATGATTCAAACGCTCTGCTTGATTTAATGCAGTGGTGACCACTGACACGCTCCCTCAGTTTGACCCTCTGCCTCTTCAGAGGAGCAGGTCACTGTCACTAACACCCCCCCATCTCCAACAAATTAAACTAATTTGATCCATTACAACCGATTGACTGATCTTACAGCTTTAATTAATCTTCTGTCCCCCCATTGACAGCAGTTGTGCATGCCAATAATTGGTTAACTCAGGCCTTTGCACATGAACAATACAGTATTATTGACAGAATGGATGACGAAATGGACATTGACAGGGAAATTAGAAAATTAATGTTCTAGCCTAGGTTTTCAATCCAGGCTCTCTCCCAGAGCCATTAGTCATGAGAGGGTTTCCATTGACGTGGAGATTGACATTGACTAGAGAAAGTGTTCACTCAACGGCGACAGTAATAAATGTAAGCTCACTGAAGCACAATGTTATTAAAATCCACTGCCCGGTTGTTTTATAAAAGGCATCTGTTTTTATTTATGCTCCGACATTATAGAGATTTAAAAGTGGATGGAGGGGGTACTTAAAAATCCAAACCGTCATCTCCATAATCTCCAGCTCAGTAGGCTCCGCTGGAGTGAGAGAATGAAAATTACAGCCTGTCAGGCATCAATGACATAGAGAAATAGGAAAATGGTTGACTTTTAACAGCCAGCCTTTCCTCTTAGATGCCCACAAAAAACATTCTTGCTGCTCCATTTAACACCAAGTCAGACAAGGTCACTCCCCCTTGCTTAAGTCTGCTGGGGAATTGAACCTGCCTTTTCTCAACTGAGGATGAAATGGAGATAATTGTGCAGTGAAAGCTTAATTGAGCTAATTTTGCATTAAAGCAAAGGCAGGTGTGAATGCTCCAAAGATATATAGTGACCAACATTCATTCAGGCAGCTTCTGAAAAAGTTACTTGCTGTTGAAATGTTATTGTACCAGAGAAGCGTGCACACTGTTAGCATGCTGATTCTACAGGTGTCAATAGAACATGTAAATACAGGCACTACAGTTTTTTGCAATAATATGCTTTACCTGATTTAATTACTTCACTTGCCAATATCAGTTATTTAGTTAAGTACTACAGAAGACGCCAGTGTGAGCATACATATTCTACAAATTATCATAACCTAGATTAAGGGCATTTAAATAATTAACACAACAATAAATACATAATGGATTATTCCCTCTCCCTGGCCATGGGAACATATTACAAACACATGACCAAATTGTAGTAACGACGGCTCCATATGAGGTTATTTCAGTCAAACAATTATTAATTATTTGTATTATTCAGGGTGAGCACAGAGCTGTGAGTGTGCCACACTTCTCACAGCTTTGCTGTTCTTTTAAGATTCAAGGTTGTCTAAATCCTGTCCAAAGCTTTCAGACATGTACACGAGATGTACTGTTCCAATGTTGAGGGGCTCTATTTCTTCATTATTCCATGTGTGCATAATTCACTGTCAAATAAGATAATTGTCTCAAGGTCAAGGTGGGTCAAACCTCCTTATTAGTCAAACATGAGTTCAAGTGAAACGGACATCAGGTGACACGCTACCCTTTTCTATTCATTTGTTTGAGGAAATGAAAATGAAAGAAAGACAAACGGGTCAAGAAAGTAAGTAAATAAGGTTGTTAAATGTTTGGAATGAGTTCATATGTGACCCTTAGTGCTTTTCTATTCTAGGGAGGCACTGCTCATTGGGGAGACAGCATACAACAATGTGAAACCTGGTCACATATTGTGAGGTGGATATTCCACTTACACCTTGTGTACTTCTTTATTACACTGAAAACATTGGAATGTTTTACATGAAAAACAATCAAAAGCGATATATGCGACAATATATGCGACAATATATTAACAGATGGCTGCTATGTAGTAATAACGCCTGCTAGGTCGAATGGCGATCAGAAGCTCAACGTATCAGATGCAAACTGCTCAGACTGCTTGTAGCTTGGCTGATGTGCTAATGCTATAAGCCAGTTTCACACAGACAGGACAAGCTGCTGCTCAGCTCTAAGCGCTCCGGAGATCCCGATTCAGGTGATGAGCTTGAAATATCAATGTGATGTGCTTGAGAGGATATTTGTTTACTATCTGCTAGCTTTAGCTGCCGACTGCTACCTAGCTAGACTATGTGGGGGCTGTAAAATGGCGTGTGCAGTTCGCTAACGTTAGTTTACCCATCCGTTGCTTTTATAAATATACAAATTGGTTTGTGCACATTTCGCAAACAGTTGAATATTGCCGTTTGGTTAATGTGAAATGGAATTAACCACAGCTGACGTAAAGCTTTTTATTTTTATGGGGACAACTGAACGTCAAAGGATGACGGCAAACATGTTGAGGATGATCATAGCAGCACCCCCTGGATCAAACCATACAATATATTGTCACCCTGCACACCTGAAATCAAGACATATCCACAAATATTACAGTACAAGAATATATTCTCGATCAGGGCGTCTGATTAAAATGCAGTATTGAGATGTCCTTGGTTTTAAATATTCAAGTGTGGAACGAAGCAAATTCCAATGCACTCGACTGCCCAGTGTGTCCAAGCCTGAGGCAGTATTTAGAGAGCAGCATTTCTTAATGTCTTTGTTCACTTCTACTTTATGTCAAGCTCCCCGATGCTCAAGTTGCAGATATAACTTCCAAATACATAGTCCAGTTGATAAAAGCATGAAACATATAGGTATGCATCTGTGTGGAGTTTGAAAAACTTTCTGCTTTTGATTGGACCTACGTGATTGGAGACCATTGTGGTTACCTAGTCGTCCTTGAACTCTAAAGGCTGTAAGGCAGGCTACCCGGGTCACCGCCAGCACCAACAAAACAAAGCCTTTTTGAAGTACACAGCTCTGTCAATGTGGAGGAGACTTTGCAGGAAACAGTGAAGACAATGTCCAACAATATTTTATGTAAATCTTTGAGTTTGCTGCATTCTTAAGTGGTTCTGATCATTTTACTTTTATTTTTTTACAGCCATTGTATTGTAAGGGTTAATAAATACAAGGATTAAGCTTTTAGAACTCTACACAGCATGCATGCCACATACATATTTTGAAGTCTAGCCTTTCTGATACTGACTGTGGTTTCCTTCTCACGTCACTGAAATCTGAACAGTGTTGTTGTGGTATTATTGTAATCGTTGACCATCAAACATAGGGGTAGACTTCACTTTTTCTTTGTGATCATGTTTGGTTTAGGAAATATGCTGAACATACAGAATTTAGTTTGTTGAGGCGTTTTAGCGATGGCTCCATTCTTGAAAATGTTCAGGCCCTCAAACTACCACATGGAAAGGTGAACAAATCACTTCAAATTCACCTGGACTAGTTAATGTGTATTTGATTAGGAATAGCAAAGGAAGTATTACACTGAAAGTCAGGATGTCAAAATGCTCATAAAAACAACCACTTAGAATCCCACTGTGGGGAACTTAATGCATGGTTTCAGACATCTGTGAGTATCTCATGTAGTTCTCACATCTGCCAGGTTTTTATGAAGGCTTCCAATGGATCTTGATATAAGTGTGCTTTCAGTGGCAGACATGATGTTAAGGTCGTAATAGGCATGTTTGCCTAGAAGTGCCAGGATACTGATGGACAGCCACTTTACAGGGGTGTAATGTACATTTTACAGTCATCTGACACTTTCACCATCCACTGGCCATTTGGTTTAGTTGCTTTACAGCTGAGCGGACAATTTATGCCTTCAGGTTGAGGAGTTCATATATCATCGCTTATAAAGTTATGAGAAGGACTTATTGGTAGATTTAGCACATGCATGGCATTGAGAAAAAGTTAGTGTCAACTTTGAGATGAGTGTAGTCAATTTATTATCTGCTCTTGCTTTATTGGTGACCTTTACAGCTTTTCTAGTATTGATTTTGCAATAGACTTCAGTCTTAAAATAATACAAGACAATGAGCACTTAAAGGTATTTTTCACATTGGATTGTTTTTGTTTCTTTGCTAATGGAGGCTATTTCTGAAATGGAATAGCTGCAGACAGCAGCTGCTAAGCAGGCCGCAATGTAATCCTATCAGGAAGCTCCTCACTGTCAATGCATGTGCACTGAAGGTGTTGTCTGTTAAGAAGTGTGACAACATGACGGAGAGGCCGACAAGGAAATAAAACCTTTTTCTTTAACTTTCACCTCAGCCAGTCTTTGTTATTGTGTCAAATCAAGTCTCACTCATGGAGAAGTTTCGTTCTGGAATCTTGCAACGCGTCCACATTGTTGAAATCAACTAAATATTTTGCCCTGACCTTCAAAATCTTACAGATAACACAAAGCTATGCTTTCTCTGCTCCAACACAACACACTCTGACAACGCCGGCACTCGTCTCGCTCTCCCGTTGCCTTCCAGCAAAAGTGCCCGCCATTTAGAAAAAGACATCATGTGATGGTGTTCTCTACATTATGAGATTTTTAAACAAATCATTTGAAAAATATCATTGTCATCAATCATGAAAAAAAGGTCCAATCAGGCCTCACCTGTTGGTTATACCACATCATCAAAGCTGTTCTTGCCAATGTGTTACATGGAGTTGCCTCTACACACATCCAACAGATTAGGACCAAAATTAATTTTAAGTTGTGTTCCTGGTAAATTGATGAACATTCATTTTACTTCCATTTTGGGCTCTAACAACTTCTGAAGAAAATTAGAAAATCTGTGTTTCATGCTAAATGTTTCAAAGTGTAATTGTGTACAAGTTGGTGCTAGACAGGTAGAGCACAGCAAGTGTGTCAGAGGAAAATTGCAGAGTTGCGTACTACTTTATGATTTCATTCTAGTGCACAGTTGATTTATCAAACTTTTCTATTTGCTGAAAACAGCTGCCAGCTGCAGCTGGATGTGCGATTAGAGACCATTGAGTTGAACGATGTTATCGGGCTCTGTAGAGCTGAGGGGAACGGCAGGGTTGCGTGATAATTACATCCACCAAGGAGGTTATGTCATAGGCTTGCTTGTCTGAAGGATTATGGGATGACTACTGGCCTTAGTGGAAGGGTGCAGAATGGGTCAAGGAAGAACCCATGACATTTTGGAAGCGATCTGAATCACAGGGCAGATGTACTTCTTTTTTCTTCTTCATAGAAATCTTTGTGAAGGTCTGCCCTTTCCAAAGTGTTCTTCTCGTTAGCTCTGGGTCTGTCGGTATGGTGTAGAAGGGAATAGAGGCTTAGAGGTTCTGGTTGATGTCCAAGAACCTGTGTGTACTTTAACACAGTTCCCAGAAATCTCACATCTGTTTACAGTGAAGTCAAACTAACTCTAGGCTTTTTTGACCATTGGAAATAATAACCTTATAAAGTTGATAAGGCACATAAGTTACAAAATGTTTTCAGATGCTCCATGCTACGCTGCGTTTCAATAGCTTATTAACGAGCGTTGTTATTCTGTGTTGGGCAGTTTGGGCAAAGCTTATTAAGACATGAGCGCAGTGAGACTGAACTAATCCTGAACTGAAACATGCTAACATGCTAAAAACCACAAACCAGTGGGGACCTGCATAGTCCAGTGATTATTGTCTGTAATTTCTACAGCAATGGAACGGCCTACGTTAACAATTTGGGGTTAAGTGTCTTGTCAAAGGAAACATCGACATGGACTAGCAGACCACACATGATCTGATTGAAGGACGACCCTGATTTACCACTGAGCCACAGTCGCACCATTTGTGCATTATAATAACTGCACCAAATAAATCCAATTATGTTCAATTTACTTTTAACATTTCAGCAAAGGCCAAACATAATTAGCATTTAAATACAATATAAGACTTGGAAACATGATAAGATGGATCTAATTACAGAAGTATAATTATTATTAAGGATGATGAATTAGTTTCCACTTCTCAGTTCCTTTATGAGAGCCAGAACCCTTCTTCATATTTAAATGTCAGCTTGTATAACTTAGCCTCAGCCAACCAACTTTACCGACATAGTTATGATGAACTGAGGCATTGTGGTCCACAGAGCTAAATATAGCTGACGGCTGCTAGGATGGATTGAAGGTGACGTTATATCTTGGAGGGAAATTACTTGAGCTTAATGAAGTACATAACTCAACGCTCACCTGCTGCCCACACTGTGTAGCACACTCAATCTACAAGGACAGGTTGGAGGGCATTACACTTGTAGAGGGTAATAGTTCATTTTCTCTGAAAGCTCCTCCACTGAGACCTCTTTCCAGCCTGACCCAGTTTGTGAGGGGAAATTATGACTCAATAATTACTTTTAATCATCAATCATTTTTAAAAGATAATGTTTTTTTTGTATTTCCTGTGTCAAATGTTAAGGGCCTCTAGGTCCAGCTAAAGTATTTGTAGTTAACACGTCCAAATATATTATAACACCAATCCATTCACACTGCCAACGTGCCAATTACCTCAGCTTGGTCTGTGCTCCTCGTACCAACGCAACTATGACAAGAAATTTCCCCTTGGGGATTAATAAAGTATATCTATCTATCTATCTATCTATCTATCTATCTATCTAACTAACTAACTAACTAACTAACTAACTAACTGACTAACTATAGGCCCCTACAACCACCCCAACTAACTCCAATGTAACCCACCCACAACATGTTAGATTCTCTGAGCAAATGGGAAAATATAAGAGTGAAAAGGGCAAATGGAAAGGGTGCAACACAGGACTTTCATCCAGGAGACGGTTGGGCTAAACATCAATGTTGACATTTCGTAACAGCAGCCATTTGTCATGGGAGTCACGTGACTCGTTAGTGAAGTTAAAGTCAGCCATGCTCTTGTTGCCTAGCTGTGGTATTATTACGACTTGGGAGTGAGGATTAATTGTATTAACCCTTTTATAGGTCATCACTCTTTGAAATACTTTGAAATTCAAAATGTCAACCCTAGAGTGCTATTGGTGGAAGAAGTGAAATATCCTTGACTGTAGTACAGCAATGTAAAAAGTACTACAAGCAAAAATTAAAAGTTCAGAAATTATTACTTAAAAATGAAACCAACAGAATGTGTGTGTGTGTGTGTGTATATATATATATATATATATATATATATATAGTTTTTTTTTTTTTCTTCAAATTTTGCGATTGCAACTATAGTCTAAAATCTGAGAAACACATGAAATGGAAATACATTGTACTTCAACACATTGCTTGAGTAAATGCACTTAGTTCATTTCCATCCCTGCATTTCAGTGTTACGGCCTCAAACAATGCTGCTATTCATATTTTTTTGCCCAGGTATTGTGAATCATTTTCCAACCTTCCAAATGCTCCCAAATCCTTTTGACAAAGGCATGTGGAGCATCAAAGGCATCTCTGACAGTATAAACCCAAAAGAATGTTTTATCAGAGCACCAAAGAGGGTTAGTGTAGATTTTCACAGGGTTAACCGTTTCCAAATTGTTGGGGTAGTAGATTGGAAGTGAAGGGCGTGCTCCTGGGCGAGAGAGGGGAGAGTGGATGAGAGAGCGGCCCTAATGCGGCATCTCATTACAACCTCTGTCAGGATTCCTCTATTCTACCATCAGCTCCCCTTAACTTGTTAAGAGCCCAACTGTCGTTTCGAGTGAGTGTGCCGCCAAGGAGGCATTTACAAATAAATGAAAAATGTCACATTTGATTTCACTCCTCTCGGACTGCGGCGCCTCAGCTTTGTCACAAACTGTCTTTGTTGTTCTGGTCTCTCGCAGGTCTCGCTCCCGGTCGCCGTGGATAGGTTCTGGCAGGTTCAGGCCCTCTGCGTCTCTCCCAGGGTAAGCCCGCAGACAATGACCTTCCCTTAATGTTGTTCAAACTGATTCTGCCTTTTTTTCCCCCTGTTCTGCTCGTCCTTGAATGGTAGCAAGCGAGCGAGCAGGAAGTTGGAGCTGGTTTGGGATGACGGGGAAATAAAGAGCTGGTAAAATGGCGTGGCATGTTGTTTAGGGAGTGTCAGCATGGTGCCGTCTTTAACCCTTGGCTTTGTGTGGTTCGCCTGAGATGCCCTTGCTACTGCCGCCGCCGCCGCCGCCACAAAGGCTGGGAATTAAAGAAACACTGCTCCTTTTTGATCGCATATGTTCGCTGAGATTATCTCATTCTGGAATTTAATGGAGACATTTGGCTTGGCTTTTTAGCGTATCAGGACTGAAATCTTTGGATTTTTCTGCATTTTCTTTGTAGCGCTGGATGATCGCTTTTGAGAAAATATTATATTATTGCTGCATAGAAGAATTTCTATTATCATATGCCCGTACTGGCAATAACACAATTTACATTGGTATATCGTTGATAGCATTACTCAAATTATAGCTTTTAAGGTTTATTTTCAATCCATGAAATGGTCCGCCGAATGTTACGAAAAATGTTTTTATTATCCCGTTAAAATAAAAGCAATAGCCTTTTATAACTGATTCATCGGACAAATGTTATAGGATTTTAGATCTGTAAACATCGCACAAGGTTTACATTCTTGGTCTTTCAAACTACAACGATGATCAAATTACATTTGTAATCACAATCATTCATTTTAGTGTGTAATCCATTGCTTGGAATTGTGAAGCCATTTTAGATTCCGCCTCATCTATTCGCCTTATTTATCGGTTTGTACCCACCAAACCCTTTTTTAATCGCTTTTAAGGCATGTTTTTGAGGATTTCCCTTCAGCCACTCGCACTAATATTGATTAAGAAATATGCCGATGAGTGTGCTTCACTATAGACACAAAGCTATATATATATATATATATATATATATATCCCATAATAACTACTACAGCCTTCAGCATTTACCATAAGCACACATCCTCATCATGCTGCTGCTAAATGCACCCGCACCATCACATAACATTAAACGCTGCTGCATTTGAAGCTCTATTGTCAGATTTGAGGCACTCTTTACGTTAGTGTGTGCTTTTAATGGGATGGTAGACTGATCCATTATTCTGCAGCCTTCAACCCTTCTGAACCAACCAAGCGCTTGTTAGGATGTTGAAAATCACCCTGAGAAATGTCTTTTTCATTAAGAACAATTTCCATCCGCCTGCTAATGCAGTCACTTCAAAGAAAAGACATGAGCACACTACACACACTTCAGATTTCACATTCTTGACATGTATATCCTCAACACTTGTCGAAACACTTGACAGTACTATACATGTGCGCTTTCAAAAGTTGTTTCAAGACTTCACTTCTAACAATTCTCACGCCTCTTTAAACAATTATTGGAAACAAGTATGTTGGAGAGAACATGCGTGTACTCACCTGCTGCTGCCCTTTACCGTCTCAGCACATCAACTGGTGTGCGCTCCATATGGACGCTCGGTGAAGTACCATTTGTAGCTTGTAGCATTTTCTTTCTTTTTTTCTCTTTTTTTTTTTTTATAGAGTACAAATGCCCCATGCAGGCTTTTTGGAATGGGCTGTTAAGCCTCTTTAGTAACACTTTTAAAGAGTGTGTGTGTGTGTGTGTGTGTGTGTGTGTGTGTGTGTGTGTGTGTGTGTGTGGTGGGCAGGATGTTGTAAAGGGGGGCGGCCGGCCTGTAAGAAGACCCTGAAGGCAGGACGCCCCTGCAGTTTAAAAGCTGTTAATGATGCATGTCGCTCACCGAGGAATCGCTGGACCGCAGCCAGTCGGGCTCTAAGCCTGTGTGAGGAGAGCGGGACACCTGTTGTGCTCTGTGAAGCCAGCCGGACATGCAGCCCTTTGCATATGAAGTGCCATTTTGTTCTTGTTAATTAGTGATCCTTATCAACATTAAGGTTAACATTAAGTCTAATTATAACATCCAAATTTAAATTTCCAACTGATCTGTAATTATATTCCATTCACATAGGCTATGACTACATTAACATTTTAAAAGAATAGTTATCTCCCATATTCAGGACATTGTAATTATGAGCCATGACAACATCCACATCGGAGTTGAACTTTGTGTGATGAAATCCCCAAAACAGCAATATGCCGCTTCAGTAGCTTTTCCACCATAGCACTTGTTTTTGACTCTTTTTATGTATAACGTTTAGTTTAAAGAAGGGAAAACACATCAACGTGTTTATGCTTCAGTTACTCTGTTGGCAATACTGATCGAGGTATTATCCCGTATCCAGATACAATCATCATCTTTCATCTTTCATTAGAGGCCACACTTAAAGGCCCGATTTGAGTCTCCAACTTGCCAAGGAAGCAGACGTACCCTGAGAAAAACTTGTTATCTTAATGCTGTGGTATTGTGTGTTTACCAACTGATGAGTGTCAGTTATAGTCATCTTGATCTGTCTGTTACCCTGTGGCTAATTGTTTTCCAGAGTAAGACAATTATAACCTTGAAATGCATACTTGGGAAAGCATGATCTTATGATCTAGCAGTGCAGGCTTCTGTGCTATGAAATCTCAAATCATGAACAACATGGTGGCTTAGTAGGTACAGTAGGTATGAAGATAGCGGTTCAGATAATGGGATATTCCTAAACACAAAATAGCTTAACCTCGGTACTTTCAATTACACGTCAACAGGCGGGAACTCGCGTACACACACACACACACTTAATGTAAATATTCTCTGCAAAACTCAACTCTAAAGTAACCAACTGGAACAACAACATTCTCATGAAACGTCTGACATGTTAGCAAATCCATATTGTTCATACTCAACAGCATAAATAATCACGAGTGATGTTTTTTCCTCAGCAGCAAGAACTTTACTGCAATGAGGAAATGTGGGCGGAGACTAAAGCACTTTAACACTATTATACCTTAAATTACACAATGCAAGAACAACACCATCTTATTTTTTTAAACACTTATCCACTTATCATTTTAACCAGATCATAGATTTTAGCATAACAGACCATGAAATTAGCATTTTCTTAAACTTGTTAAGAGTGCATATTTTCCAACTTGTCACACACTTTTAGGAACTTTGCTTTTAAAAAAATAAAAAAAACGGGTGGAAAATACTTTTCAATTAATTTTGCATAGCCCCAAATTGTCCTCAGAGGGCTTTACAATCTGTATACATACGACATCCTCTGTCTCGGGCCCTCACATCAGCAGGAAAACAACGTTTAGTATTGCATCCAGACAAGATACAGGAGGTGATTTATCGTGACGTACCACAACAAAAGCTGTAATATCAGTAAATATACACATGACTCGTGAGAAATCTCACTTCTCAACCACGACCATTGAAAAACCTAGACACCTTTATGATAAACCTTTCATAGATCCCTAATGATGAGTTGCATCATCCACACGTCAGACTTTGTTTTGCACAGCCTCAGATCAAGAGGTCACACCCTGCTCAATGCCCGCTCTAACTGTGAGTAGCCTGAAGAAGAGCGGACCACATATAAATCACATTGAACTGCAGCACGAGGCGGTGTACAGCCACGCTGTACGTCACTGTCGGCATTGTCATCTTTAGCAATGATGGAGGCAGATTTGGTGGAAGACATGGCTGATGAATATCGCCGAGCACAGTACAACATGCTCGGTGTCCTTAACATTGACAAAGACCTTGGTCGGCTGAGTGATGAGTTCTATTCACTCAAGGTGACTTTTGAGGAGTCATCAATTTCTCCAGTCATTGTCTGCCATTACTTGCTCCAATGCACCACTTAAGCTACACACATAGGCAATCATGGCCTGTTATCTGACTTTAAAGTACACTTTATCCTATATTGTGGACAGAATACATAAGAGATTTTACATAGCGTGTATTCAGACTGAAGATGATGCACCCTATAGGTAAAGGACCACTTGTTTCATGATGGATCGAAAGTTTTTTTCACATTAAATGTTTTACTAATCTGCGAAACAGATTGATTTCAGAAGCTGTTTCTTCAGCTGCTTCAGGATCTGATCTCTGACAGGATGCTAACCACTACAAATGAGCCACAAAAGACATTTCTATTTCTATTAAGCATCTGGATAGATCTAATTACAGGCTTGTTTTACAGAGTGCTGCGTGATCGTATACGTCTGCTCCCAGAGGGCATGTTATGACTGACCCTGCCCTGCACTCTGCTCTACTTTATGCTTCCCATCACCACAGCTGCCTGCTCCCACTGCTAATGTGCATCAGAAGACATCCCCTGTGTTTACACTCCTTGTGAGATTGATGATGGTCTGTGCTGCAGAGTCAAAAGTATAAATATGTTTTTCTCTGATATTTACAGAGATATTAGCTTGCTTTGTACTTACCTGCACTCACAGCTATACGATAAACTGTATACTGCAAGTGTGTGTGTATAGATATAGATATAGATATATCTATATCAGATAGATATAGGGCTTGTTTTGAAAGCAGATTAAAAAGGTTTCACAGAGTGGAAGACGCACTTTCTTAAGTTAATACTTTTGGATAATTCTAACCCCCAGTCTGTTTGCAGCCGCAGAAAAAACCCTGTCACCTATCAGACTTAACCTGGAACTTTTTAAACCCGTAGAGGCCCCTGATTAATGGACCTTGAGGACCTTATAGTTCTGCAGACAGATTTACTCCAAACCCACACAGTTGTTTTTCCACCTCGAAGTGACATGATATTTCCTTCGCTTGAGGCAACAGTTTCACTGTGTTGCACAACATTACTTTGATACAAAAGGCCACATAGATTGTTTTTGGAGTCACCCTGAAGCAGCAGCTCTCATCTCTACAATCAGCACTCTCAAAAGTATAGTCGCCACAGTGTAGCTGCGTGCTATGAGATTCTCACTTGTCATTTTATGCCAGTCTAAGTCCAGTCTCAAGTCTCTTCTGGTTGTAATGAGCACCATCTGCTGCCGGCCTTCTGGTCTGCTTAATATCACATCGAAGGAATTCAAAGCTTAGACGACTGAATTATCATCACTCTTATCTATTAGCCAATTATTACTGTAATAATAAGCGTGCAACCATCCGTGTGCAAAATGAATTAATTAACTAATTAACTATGATAACGACTGCAAATCATATTGGTATCCAAAGTCTTCTGCTGCTCATAGACCAGGGCTATGCTGCAGCACAGAACAGAACTTTAATCTGAAAAGTTCACAACAATTGGAAACAAGCCTTTTTTTTCGCAAAAATTGCGAAGGTTTGTTTACCCATACTAAAACTGGTGTATCTCCTCAACCACAAGGGCTATAGGGTAGAAAACACTTGTGAGATTAAATTCTCAATGCTGATTCTCACGCTCTGTCTGCCCCGCGTCAAACGCGCTATTCGCGCCGCCTCATTTAAACATGTTGTGCCTTAACATGTTTTGAATGTGTTGCGCATTATATTGGTAAAAATAAATGTCCAGTTTATTTGCGCAAACTGTTGTCTGTATTGTGTAGTCATCTCCAGGGTGCATAGGCAAAGCAATTTCCCTCACCTCAATTACTGAGAAATGTCAAACCATTTTATGTCTGCATGTAAAAAAACAAGCTACAACATATCAATGCAGCAATCTCACTATCAAAAGGTAAGCTTTGCATTATAATTGCTGCTGACATTTCCCACTTGAATTGCTTACACGTGTGAATCATGTGGGTGGGATCAGCAGTGTGCGGTCTCTCTTTACTTTCAGTCCATGAAAAACAATGATCAATTTAAATATTCAAAACTTTAGAAAAAGTGATTGTTTAAAGGTGTTAATGGTGGTTTTCACACTGCTATATCATTTCATCTTGTGACAGTTTGACTGAATTTGTTCACCTGCATTTCAGCAAAAATGCTTGCTGGCCACTCTCCACTCTCGTTGCTGTTTCTCTCTATCTGTTTCTATCAATTTCTCACTCGCCCACCCAGTCTCTTCTCGACCTTATCGCATCCTACAATGACACATAACTCAGCAGCACACCTGCGATCCATGACAGCTGAGCCCCTGGTCTGCTGCGCTGCTGTCACTCAGCTAGCTAACTGCCATTAAACAGCATGACCCTGTCGCCCCATTAGGCTGGAGTCAGATGGGAGTGTCAAACCATTCCCCCTATGCGCCTCACTCTTGGGGAAGCTGTGTAGATGTGGTCTTGATATAATTAAACTATTATTAAACGTCGTGACATAGTTTGCGATGGTGTTTTACCATTTTTGTTAACAATACTTTGTTTATTCAGCTTAGAAAAAGCTGCACAGGTGGATCAAAACAACATTAAAAAACATTAACGATGAAGAAACATGGCCAGAGCCTCAAGGACGTGCAAAGCCACAGTAGTCCAACCATGCAAAGGAGGTTTAACCCTCAAAGTATGTCCAAGTCAACCCTATTGCCACATGAGAACCTCGGGACTCATTCACCAATATCTTCCTGAGTTTCTTAGACTTTTCATGCGACCTTTCTCAAGAAAAATGTAAGTCAGATTCATGCCATGTTCTAAAACCGAGAGCAAAATGGTTGCATGTGGCATTTGTTTCCCTTTATCTATTCATCTCCTCTTGCAACTGCGATCCCCGGGACACGTGAGGATGGGTGGTTCATTCCCATTCAGAGCCTGCAGTGATTGTTTTGAAGAAATCTTATAGGCCATTGCTTTAATATTTAATTATAGGCCCTTGCTTAATATTTCATTGAACAGTAGAAGGTAAAGATACTATTGTAATCATGTTGTCTATATTGCACTTTTTAAGAGACAGGTAGTAGTCTTCTTAAAAAAAACATTTGTTATATATTTTTCAGTTTAAATCCTCGTTACATCATGAATCAATTAATCAAATGCTCTGATAAAAATAAACCTGGTGTCTCTGTCTGTCACAGCACTGAATGAGCCCGTCCAATCATTTCATTTGGCTCAATATTCTGCCTGAACCTTCATTGCTCGTCACCAGAGTCGTCCTCAAGTTGCTAGCTTAACAGCTGTGAAGGCTAACCGTAGCCATGTTGGTTGTTTATAGTCATAATGATCATTTGGGGAGGAAACTTGAAGGGTCAGAGTTGCCGACTTGGCAACTTTCTTGCTAGATTTCGAAATGTTTGGAAGAGAGGTGTCAATGCTGGGCTGGGTTTTTTGGTTGGATACATTTTAGAATGTAGTGTACCCTTGCTAACTACTCTAGATTACCAACCTCATCTCTGAATAAAAAGTATTATATGACATACTCAAATTAGGAGCATGAGGCCTGATCAAGTAGCACAGAGCCCATACATCTAATGATGGTGCAAAATAAAGAAATAACTGAATAAAATGACATGGAAACACCAGCCGCCATTGGCTAAGGAAGTGTTCTTTGGGATTTTTGCTTGTTTAGAGTCAACAGAAATATTATTTTTAATCTTTTATTTACTTACATTTGATAGTATTTTTGTAGTCTGTTATTGGTTGTCAACTTACTGACTGTAAACTCCAGTTCTTCTGTTATTTTCCTCTAGTCTCCCTCCTTTTCTCACATCTCTGTGTAGAGTGATACTTTTTAAATGCTGTTGACACATTTTTACTCTTCGTCATTCATCTTCCTTTCAATTTGGGTGGCCTGTGTGTTTTATGTCATTCAGTATATTTTCTTCAAATGAACTGTGAATCAGGGTCTGTTTCCATTTCCCACAGTAAATATGTTGAAGACGATGTCAAGATTGCATCATATAATGTGCACCAACATTTGATTGCTGCCACCCACAAAAGATGGCATTTATCGTGTTCCACAATTGTTTTAATCTGTGTGTCCTTTAAACTGCAACGTTGATAGAGGGTGGATGAATAAGAGGGTAAATTAAACCCTGTCTGGACATTGTGTTTATGTAATTCTCGCTGTGTTTCTTCTTTTTTTCTGGTGGGATGGTGACTGGGTGCATAACATGAATCCTTTGTCTCCAGTCGAAGAAACTGTGACTGCCAATCTGTTGCCATTTCCTTCTATCGGATGTCCTATTTGTTTTGCTGCCAAAGAGTCTAAAGAGAGTATTGTTTGAGAGGTATGACCAAACATGAAGCATACATTTAAACTATGAACAACGTAATATGTTGTACTTTGATGGAACACGTCTATGCTAGTGTTACTTACCAAATTTATACAAATCTGCATTTCATGGTTATGGCTCAAAATTCCATCTACTGTTTAAAATTGTATGTGAAAATAGAATTTCCAATTATTTATTTTTTTATTGGTGAAGTCCTGCTTGCTTGCATATTCTGGACAACATTGTCTAACCTCCTCTCCACGCAGCGCTACATGTCTCTTAGCCGGTGGATTTCTTGGAAACTGCTCAATCCACTCTATAGACAGTTAGCTATGGTAGCAGGCCTAAGCGGCTAACGTGGTCACTTTATCTGCTCTGTGTTGGTGGAAGAGATCTCCCGTGACCCTGTTGCTATGCAAACATGCCAAAACACGTGTTTTGTATTTCTCAGACGCATAGTGGTGCTCAAAGTGCAAGTTATGTATTGTATTACAGCCATGAACCAACATGTCCTGTACACTCCCATTGAAACACTTTTAATTCA
The DNA here is from genome assembly GCF_910589615.1 of Taurulus bubalis. Classification (NCBI taxonomy): domain Eukaryota; kingdom Metazoa; phylum Chordata; class Actinopteri; order Perciformes; family Cottidae; genus Taurulus; species Taurulus bubalis. The sequence continues at coordinate 2,858,987 of NC_136595.1, forward strand.
CTGATATAAGTGTAATGACGGGGCATTAGCCAACCATAGGGGTTGTTCAGTTCACTCTTATTTGTTCACAGCTGTGTTCATGTAGTGTGGCATTTTTTATTGAAAATGTAAATTAGCTGTACCGCATTCATTTTCACCAATTAGCTTCTCATTGGGTTTGTAATTATTATTGATGATGGGGTGTTAGCCTTTGCAGTCACCTTCTGTTTACTGAGACAGAGATTAGAACAAGCTTGATGGAATTACTTGAAGGAGTCTGAGGCAATATTGCTATATTAGCATCCATGCAATGTACAAAATAATGCAGGAAACTGGCCTAATACAGAGCTCCATGCCCTCTGCTCTCTGAACCATTACAACCATTGACTCTTCAAGTTGTCCAAGGTTTTCCACAGAGCAGCTGGTGTCATATGGTCTGGTGGTGGATCTCTACTCTAAAAACCCAATGTATCTCACAAATCGTCACTTTGACGGAGTCCTGATGACTTGGTAGTCCTGTTTGGTGAGCCGACATCACATCCTGTTCACAGTACAGGACACGCTCATCCTCCAGGTGTGAGCATGACTCAGCGGTGCAAATACATGGTAAATACCTTGAGATATTTGTCAAGCCAAACAACCATTTTATTTGTTTATCCCCTTGAAGGAAAGATGTGGTTCTTCCTTAATTTCTGTGCTCATGATTCACATCTCAGACTGCAGATTGATGAAATGCTGACCTTCTCACACGACTGTAGATTTCAAAGCATACACGTTTAATTTCCCAGGAAGGCTGAACTCACTAACTGTGTCTGGGCATTTCCACCTTCTTTCCAACTTCATTTCTCATGTATTATGATTAGCATCGAGAGAAGAGACGTGTCATGATTTATGAGGCAAATGCATCAATAATAAGCTATTTATGAATACGTTTCAAGCACTGAATGATATGCCAAACATTACAATTTGTATGATACAACACAATAGATTTTTTCTGATTGTAAATAGTCACTGTGTGAATGATCTGAACTAACAACTAACGGGTTGTCCATTAATTACAGGGTTTGTGGTTTGATCTCAGGCTCCTTGAGTAGTACACTGAAACCAAAGGTACTCCTGATGAGCGGGCCAGTGTCTGTGTGTGTCTGTCTGTGTGTGTGTGTGTGTGTGTGTGTGTGTGAGAAGCAAAGTGTGTAGTGTGTGTGTCCATTAATGTAGAAAAGAGCCATATCATTTCATGGCAATTTCATAACATTCACCATTTAACAATCTTACCCTGTTATTGATATACTAAAAATTAGGACTTAAGATCATTTCAGGGTTGAACTTACCCACACAATGCACATTATCTCATAAACCACCATTGGCTGCTCAGTTCAGCTTTGTGGAACTGCTGTTATGTGGGTACGTTTAATAAAATGATGAATGGCCTTTTTTATTATCACCAAAATAAATAAGCTAATTTTTTACTCATTTTAATTGCAGTCTTAAAGAATAACATAAGGTCATTGACCTTAACATTTGAAGGAGTACTTTGTCCAATCTTTTAGAAACCTCTTCAAATTAATCTTCGATGTAGATGTAGACCTAATAGTAGTAATATCAATAGCGTTGTTAGTCCATTGGGTGTATTGAGCACAAGAGAGTTGTACTGAACCAAAAGTCTCGTAGCCTACAGGTGGTTTGGGAAAAAACTGCATTGACTTACTGTACTTTTGTTCCAAATATCGCCATGTAGCCTAACATGGTGGATAATACGTATCATAACCACTGACTGATGGAACCACTATTCAATCAGCTGATCAAAGTGAGGTTGTCTTTTGCTGCTAACTTCATGTCGTACTTTTAAGTTGGGCCAAATTACTCATTTATCAGAAAGCATTACCCTTGAGTTACAGTGACTGAAGATCAGTATCCTCAGGATCCCGTTCTGTTAAGAGCTACTTGTGCTGCAGGCAGAAACCTCTGACTAAACAGAGATCTCTTGAATCCGCCTAACTTTGCTGGACTAAATGTATTCCAGCTTAATATTGCTGCTTTAAAACCGTTAAAGATGTACGAGTTGGGGCTGAAACTCTGGAGCTGCCTGCACTCCATAGCACTCAAATGCTTCACAATCCCTGAGGGAGCGAGACAGAGTTCAGTTTTGGATAGAGAGAAAAGGGAATAGCGTGAGTAGCTCAAGGTAGTTAGATATGAATGGTAAATGGAAATGGACGTGTTCTTGCATGCCTCTTTTCTAGTCCTATGACCACTCAAAGCGCTTTAACACTGCATGTCATTCACCCATTCATACACTGATGGCAAGGGCTACCCCATTATGTCTAACTAACCATCCACAAACATTCACAAAACCTACGGCATCAAATTGTCTTGCCCAAGGACACATCAACATGGGCTAGCGGAGCCAGGGATTGATCCGCCGCAACCACAGCTGGCTCCATCATGGAGGCAATTCTTATGGCTCAGTTAACAAATTAGTTGCTCTTGGAAATTATTCATTGGAGTAAATGGTCTGAACTGATTGTTTTGACACAGAAAGTGTGATTTTAATGAAGCTCGGCCGCGAAGAACTATGACGGGGAATACCAAAAGGATCACGTTTGTCCTCTCCTCATTAATCCTTTGCAGTTGTTGCTATGCCAAAACAATGGTTTACTCTACAGACTGCGAAAAAAGGTTACACCTAACAAAAGGCTTTTGTGTTGACTATTCAGTAATGTTTTAGTAAAATAAATTATGATAAGACACAACATAAATTAGCCAGTGTTCATGTGTGTACTTAATCCCCAATCCAGAAGTATTTTTCACATGCAAATTAAAAATGATGTATATACATACATATATGTATATCAATGTGTATGTGTGTGTATGTATGTATGTATGTATGTGTATATATATATATATATATATATATATATACATACATACATACACACACACACACACACACACACACACACACACACACACACACACACACACACACACACACACACACACACACACACACACACACACAAGGATCTATCATACTTTATTAGACTCATACAAGCTTGTGTATTTTATTATATTTTTTTCTAGCGAACAGCGAGCTAACAGCGAGCTAGCGCAGACCAGCTTTCCATCGCGCCTCAGGTGGCCAAGCAGTGTGAGATGCACCACGGGGCGGGGAGGACAGCAGGTCCAAGTGTTATACAGTGTTCACAGGGAAAGTCTCCAGAAAGTTCTTCTTCAGTTTAAATGGCAGATCGCAACCAACTTGACTCGGTGCATACTGCCACCTACTGTACCGGAGTGTGCAGATTCAGGGTGCTGCTGCTGCTGCTGAGGATCATTGTCCCTGTGAGGAATCACACGTACAGAACCATAGAAGGCCGTCACAATGTCGTTTAACCCGCTTTTCTACCATAGTGAAACAGAGGTGAAATGTGATTGGATGAGCTCTGCTTAACAGCTGCCAAGCCGTGCTCACGCACAGCCACAGAAGCTGAGGAACAGACAGGAGCTGGATCTGTGCAGGAGCTGTGCAATGAGCTGTGCAATGAGAAAATAAGCTAACAGGGAAAAGTAATTATAATACATATAGTGTATTTGGGAGAAAAAAATGAAGTTATTAAATAGCTATAACTTTGTGATTCTGTTTGGGCCCGCAGAGAAGGCTTAGAAGGCCCTGACAGCCCACCACTGGACATTTGGGATAAGAGTATGGAAACGCACCCTTATGACATAACAAGACTTTCACTTCATGATCTCCGGCTTTTGAAAAAGCTCCTCTCCCTTTGTAATGTTACAGATCTACATATTTTAAACAGCTGTTGAATGAGAACAATTTTAAACATTTCTGGTGAGACAGCCATGAGATCTGAACGGCAATCTGTTAATCAAAGCTATTGCCTCTTGACATTGTCGATGGTCATTGGTTGCATAGGGAGAAAATCCTGAGGATTGGTTGCTTTGTGTGACGATTGTAACCTTTCAATACAAAAAAAACAATAGGGGCCCTTATACGGCCCCATTAAATCCTTTTTTTTCAGATTTTTTTTTTTCTTACCCAAATGTGGTTAACGATTTAAGCACAATTTGTTATTACCAACCCATCCAGATAGATTGATGATGCCTGGACACACAAATCTGACAACTTGTAAATAACAGTGCGGACAGTTTGTCTTAAAGATCTGATTTGAACACAAATCTGATTTGCTTAAATCTGAACAAAGCCATATGTATAAACAGCCCCAACCTTTAATTATGCACCAGCCAACATCCACCGCCAGAACTTAAAGTTGTAAGACAGAAGACAACAGGGATAGGGTTGTTAGGGTTCCATAAACCGATTACAGTCTGGATGGAGCAGGACATTAAAAAGCGGTTGACTTTTTTTCACAAACTTAAAAAATGTTGGGCAAGATTATGTATGACTATGTACAAGCTTGTACTTACATTAGCAAGCACGAACACATTAGAGACCAACCATCAATCTAGAGCAGTTTTCATGCACAAAGATTTAACGAAGGAACAAAACCTCAAAAAATTCTCAATGCCGGTTGAATATTTCTTAAACTGCTGCGTTGTCCATTTGGAATTAATATTGTACTGGTGGTATAGTAAACCATGTTATGGAATAATATACTGGTCAGATGGATCCAGAGGTTCCTGTCACCAAGCTGCTCGTGCCACTGTGCCAATATGTTCCTCTTCTAGTCAGCTTCCTCATCCACCTGGTTCTATTTTACTAAACTTATTGAAATTATATTGTTCTGTTATCTTGTTTGCATAAAGTGGTGTAAAGTTGGTGTAAGTATATCGCGGCGGGGGTCTGACTCCAAAAGCCATTTCCCATCCCCAGTCCATCCTTAAATATCGGCTCCAAGAGCCTCCTGTCAACCAAAGAATGTCATCCATTATCTGAAAAGCTTCCCTTTCCAAACCATGGCCATCGCTGAGTGTGACTGCTTTCCACACAGTTGGAATAGAGCTTGAATTACAACTCAAGGGCGTACTGTAGCTGCATTTTATGTTTACTTCATTTCAGGGACATAATGGATGGCACATAAACACGGAGCATTTATTTGCAGTCTGAATTTACTTCCTTTATAGAGCAACATAAATGAAGATGCTCTAATCTTTGTGTTCTTGCATTAGGAGACCATTATTCTTTAAGCAGTTTGATATACATTAAATCCTGTGTCGTGATAAATGTTGCTGCTACCTTGAGACCACAATGTGCCCAGCCTTGTCTTAATAAGGTTTATTTTCACTTTACAATAATGAACTGTATACCTCAACTGATGCAAGTCACGCTTAATGAACAAAGCATAACTCAGAATATCCCTTTTTATTGCAACCATATCACCCTGGGGATCAGATTTAGCCAGTTTAGCCCTGCTGAGGGGGCTGCTCCGTGCCATGATGCTAACTGTGGATACCTATTTGGAATAAAGGAGATTATTAGACCCTAAGAGGATTGACTGGTGAGAGGCATAATATGGAACAAGCCTCTCTCTCTGGGGACCAGATAGCACACAGGGAGAAGATCTATGGTAGAGTTAAAGATAGCAGTGTTGTTTAGAGTGAGATTAACAGATTAACACCAGTAAGCGCCTTTTTAAACCCCAAACACTTCTTAAATATTTCTAGTTTCAGGAAGGGATTTCGCTTTAGATATGAGCTCCCAATTCTCTCAAGGCTTTTCCTCTTGGCTTTTTTTTCCCTCTTTCTTGTTCTGTAAGAGTCTGTGAAAATGTTCACCTGAGGCAGCTTTTTAGTTACCTGACCCCCTTTAAACCCACATTTAGCCAAGTTTACCTTCCTTAGTGGGGCAACAAATCCTGTGGAGCATTGGAAAATAATGTTTTTTTTGCTGCAACATCCCATTTAACAACACTTAAAAAAGCCCTGCAGAGAACATGGAAAGTGGGAGAGGTGGCTCTCCACACAGAAGTGTTGCAGTTATCAGTTGGCTTTACTTTGACAGACAAGGAGTGGAGATTATTATTGTAGAAGCATCACAGCTGTTTTGTTCCTGCTTGAGCCCCACGATAGCTATCTGTACCTCACTGGTCTGTCGATGCTGCTCCCTCGCCTCTGGATCACACGCATTGAAGTAGCAGATGAAAAAGGCCAAAACAGATTATTTTATTCGCTGATCATTTCGAGATTTTGGTCTATTTTGCTTCCATAACACGTCCTCTTTCAAACTTATTTCTAGTGGGAAGGAAAGATACACAGGAAGGATCCAAAATACACATTTAGATATCTATTTTACTACTCAGAAAACTTACAAATATTTTGTCTTCATGTACGTAATCATTTGGGGAAATTACATGGTGGTATCTATTAGTATATTTTGTCACTATTGTCTGGTGCTTATTAAAAGATGTTGTTATGAATGTAGGGAAAAAAAATCACTGAATGCTGTTCCCCTCCCTGCCTGAGGGGGGGCGCTGTGATATGTTTGGCCGTGCTTTGTTCCTGCAAGTGATTGGACGGTGGTATATAAGGGGGAACCTCGGGAGGCCGTCTCTCTCTCCAGCTTCCAACCGGGCCATGCTGCACAAGAGGGATCCTTGGGGTAGTGGGGTTAGGAAGAGTGTCGGTAGGGGTGAGAAGCTCTTTTTGTTTAGCCGTGTTTTCTCCTGTTTTCTGGTAGGGAGATAGGTAAGACACCTGTATTTTCTTTTGTTCCTTTTGTGGTAGGGAAGTTAGATTACATGCACAGATTGTTTTGTTTGTTATTTTGGGCCAGGCTCACCCTGAAGAATGTATGACACCTGGTGGAAAATAAAAGCATCATTGAACTACTCCTCTGCAGCATTGGTCCTCATTTGGGAGGTGGGGAGACCCATCCGTATGTTGCACTCAGGCTCCCCTAGGCCGGGCGTAACATAATTGGGGGTCCGTTTTTTTCTTTCTTTTTCTCATGCTTTGTGTCCCGGGTCGTCTGTACGTTCGGTACGTAGAGTGGGCACATGTATGGAGCTGGGTGAAAATGGACTTCGATTTGGACAAATTTGTGGCGGAGCCTACGCTTCAACAGCTAAATAAATGTAGAAAGGGGGAGTTGGTGATCGTTGCAAACTCGTTTGATATACAAGTCCCAGAGAAGATAAACAAGGAGGAACTAAGACAGCTCGTGGCTGATAAGCTAGGAGAGAGGAGTAAGCTAGGGGAGAGGGGTTGTTGACTGCAGGGTCAAAGAAAGTGGATGATCAAGCTACGTCGGCTGAGGAGCTTAAGCTGACACTGCGCATTAGAGAGCTGGATTTGAGGAATCGGGAGTTAGAGGTGGAGGCTATGCATCTTAGGTTGATGGCCTTAGAACTGGAACGCCAGCCTGGTGGCCCGCCCCAGGCACCGACACCAAATCAAACCCCACAGTCTCCCCGAGATAGCTTCGATGTCAGCAGGCATATAGCGCTGGTGCCATAGGCATGCTGTTTGATAAATGGTGTAAATCCAGTAAAGTTACTGACTTTGCGCAGCTGCGGGGAACTGATTCTGTTGGAAGAGTTCAAAAAGTGGCTGCCAGAGCGCATTGTCTTGTACCTGAATGAGCAGAGGGTGACGACAGTGGCTGAAGCGGCTGTCCTGGCGGATGAGTTTGTCCTGACCCACAAAAGTGTTTCCCTCTTCTATGCACCGTGAGCCGTCAGTACCTATGATGAATAAAGCAAGGTCGCCGAAAAATTTCCACCGCAGTAACTATTCGGCCCCGATTGCAAACCGAGAGTGCTTTCATTGTCATGACCCGGGCCACTTCGTTGCAGTCTGCCCGGTATTGCGGAAAAAGGAAGACTCAGAGAGGAAAAGCCCTTCTGCCATCGGTCTAATTCAGGGGGAGCCAAAAACTAGTCAGCATGGGCTTTGGACAGAGGAATTGCCGAAGCAAGGGATTGATGATTCTTTTAAACCCTTTATCTCACAGGGTTACTTTTCTCTGAGTGGCCGTGACAGGGACAGGGTCTCAATTACTATTTTAAGGGACACTGGGGCAAAGCATTCTGTGGCTCGACGTGGTGCGGAACCGTTCTCTGAACGGTCATACTGTGGTTCTGACCTGTTGGTGTGGGGAATTAAGTTGAGTGTTTTACGTGTGCCTCTTCATATTTATATCATATCATAGTTACACTCTCCTCCGCCTTTGTGTCTGGCCCAGTTCGAGTGGCTGTGAGAGATCGGTTGCCCATTGCAGGGGTTGATCTCATCCTCGGGAATGATTTAGCTGGTGTTAGAGTGTTTCCCTCTACTCCGGAGGTAACTGAGAAACCTACGGCTGGTGTGCTTGTTAGTAACCCGGCGTCGCATAGCGTGCTGCCCATTTTTCCGGTCTGTGTGGTAACGCGGGCGCAGAGTCGCAAACAGGGTGATTTAGTGGAGCTCTCCAAGTTTGGAGATGCGGGCAGCCCCTCCGCTGGCAAGCGAGAGGAGCCTATTGTGGAGGATAACTTGTGTTTGGCAGTGGAGAAAGGTCAGCTAGATATCGCTCAACAAGCTGATAGTACTCTAGCTGCCTGTTTGTTGGCTGCTCGGCAGCCGAAAAGTGACTCCAAGACTGCAGTGTATGTGTATGGTGAGTGGGTCCTGTTGCGTCAGTGGCTCCCCGTGGCTGGGGCGGAGTTCGATGTGGTTACGCAGGTGGTTGTACCAAAGGAGTTTCGGTCCCAGGTATTGAGCTTAGCCCATGACCACAACCTGTCTGGACATTTGGGAATTAAAAAAACGTACCATCGTGTACTCCGTTACTTCTTTTGGCCAGGGGTGAAATCCGATGTTGCCAAGCATTGTCGATTTTGTGGTATTTGTCAACTGACTGGGAAACCAAACCAGGTTATTCCTCCAGCCCGGTTACATCCGATCCCGGTAATGGGTGAACCCTTCGAACATGTCATAGTAGACTGTGTAGGCCCCTTACCAAAAACCAAGGCAGGACATCAGTACATGCTCACTATGATGTGCGCCGCTACACGTTTTCCCGAGACAGTGTCGTTGCGCTCCTTAAAAGCGAAAGCAGTAGTGAAAGCCTTGGTTAAATTCTTTTCCACTTTTGGATTGCCAAAACGCATTCAAACGGATCAAGGGTCTAATTTCATGTCTAAGATGTTTGCACAGGTCATGGTAGAGTTGGCTGTTAAGCATCAGGTTTCCAGTGCATACCATCCAGAGAGTCAGGGCGCACTGGAGAGGTTTCATCAGACGGTAAAATCTATGCTTCGTAAATATTGCGTGGAAATTGCGCTTTATCCAACAAAGACTGGGATGAGGGCTTGCCACTGCTAATGTTCGCCATTCGTGAAACTACTCAGGAATCGCTTGGGTTTAGTCCGGCTGAATTGGTTTTTGGACACACTGTGCGCAGACCGCTACGACTGCTGCAGGAGAGGTGGCTTGCAGACAGGCCGGACCCCACGCACAGCATTTTAGACTATGTGAGTTAATTTAGGGAGAGGTTGCACACGGTATGCGAGCTGGCACGCAGCTCACTTTCCACCGCACAGTCCGAAATGAAACAACAATATGACAGGAAAACTCTCAGGCGTAGTTTTCTGGCAGGAGACCGGGTGTTGGTCTTGCTCCCTGTGGTTGGCTACAGTCTCCAGGCTAAATTCAGTGGACCTTATGAGGTTGGGCGGCAGTTAAGTGCTACAGATTATGTAATTAGAACGCCGGATCGGAAGAAAAAGTCCCGGGTGTGCCATATTAACATGCTAAAAGCCTATTTTGACCGAGATGGCTCCAGCCTGCCATCTGCGGTTCCTGGGCCAGGTATGTCTCCTGTGGTGACTGTGGTGTCACCCCCACCCAGTTCAGAGGGGGACGGACTGCGTGAGCCCCTTATGTCGGTTCCGAGTCCGCGTCTAGGGAACTCCCAAATGTTGGGTAAACTAGAGAGTCACGTGTCTTATTTGTCAGAGCCTGTCGGAGACCTTTGAGACCTTTGAGACCTTTGGCGCCTTCAGAGACCTTCGGAGACCTTCGAGACCTTAGAGACTGAGATATGATGTAGCGGATGCACAGGGTGTTGTACAAACATTGCTTCAGTGGGAAGAAATGTTTGATCTTAGGTGGGGGGGATGTTATGAATGTAGGGAAAAACAAATCACTGAATGCTGTTCCCCTCCCTGCCTGAGGGGGGAGCTGTGATATGTTTGGCCGTGCTTTGTTCCTGCAGGTGATTGGACGGTGTTATATAAGGGGGAACCTCGGGAGGCCGTCTCTCTCTCCAGCTTCCAACCGGGCCATGCTGCACAAGAGGGATCCTTTGGGTAGTGGGGTTAGGAAGAGTGTCGGTTGGGGTGAGAAGCTCTTTTTGTTTAGCCGTGTTTTCTCCTGTTTTCTGGTAGGGAGATAGGTAAGACACCTGTATTTTCTTTTGTTCCTTTTGTTGTAGGGAAGTTAGATTACGTGCACAGATTGTTTTGTTTGTTATTTTGGGCCAGGCTCACCCTGAAGAATTTATGACACCTGGTGGAAAATAAAAGCATCATTGAACTACTCCTCTGCAGCATTGGTCCTAATTTGGGAGGTGGGGAGACCCATCCCTATGTTGCGCTCAGGTTCCCCTAGGCCGGGCGTAACAATGTATCCAACATTTCCTCTCTAAAAACTTGATTATTTTAACAAAATGTCAAATAATGAAACCTAGATTTTCAGAGTTTTGCAAATAATATTTGATAAGATAAGGCTTAAATTGTATATTTAAACAATCGTCTTCAGGTATTAAGTCTTAGTAGTGGCAGGCCGTGCGTTTTCGACCTCGGCCTTCAGTGCCGTGTAGTCCACATCAGGTATGGACTGGGGGGAAAAAAAATGAAAGTGTCCCGAGAGTTCCTGTCAGACCGACCCGCGCGTGTATTGAACACGGCGCGCTGCCCACTGCACGGCGTGTTCACACAGACTCATGTGTGGACAGCAGACGCTCACTCTGCTATACAGAGGGTTTTTACGGGCATGGAGGTCACACGGGGTGTGTGGACCGACCTGCGCAGCTATTTGAACCACTTTAACCACGAGAAAAAAAGGTGCTTTATTAACGGTTACTTTTTTTAAACCATAGGTTTCTTCTCATAAGGATTATTAAGGTGCCGTTTTAAAAAAATATATATTGTTGTCATAAAACAACCACCGACGGTAGCGGGACCAGCCACGACTCGACGCCCGACTCCAGCAGCAGTGGTAACAGCAGTGCCTTATAAACCCCCGCGGCTTGTTTATGATTAAATGCGACTTTTTTAAATGTATTTATTAGATGCGGCTTATAAAAGGCTGCTCCTTATAACCCACATTTTACAATAGTTATGCATTGTATATTCCATTTCTGCCAATGATCGTCTAAATGTGTCACACTGTTACTTTAAGTTGAACAATCAACTGGGGAAGTTTCAAGGTGGAATCTATTCGTTAAAATGTTTGCCCTCTTCTCCTGCAGTGGGTCCCCAAAACATTTTAGAGGAACGGAGACTAATTAATTAAAGTCCCTTTCTTTCCCCAGACCCACCGTTTCCATTATCCTATCAGTCTGAGGACCGTTCTCCATCCCTCCACCATCCACCAGACTCATTTCTTGTTGATAGATGGGTGACGATGTCTCACTGCCTTATGAGTCTTTTAATCCCTGCCTGTTCCCTTTTCCCATTCATGTTCCAGTCTCTGCCGGCATCTTCCTGTAACGGCCATACAGGCCACACTGCCTGTGTTGGAATTAAAACACAAAGCTGGCCAGGAAAAAGGAGATAACAAATGCTGCGGTTAACCCAAGTTACCAGTGTTTCTGAATGGAGACACTGATCCAGGATTGGTAGGAATGGGAGCTCTTGAGAGAGTTATTGGTGAAAAGAGAAGTTGTTGTTGTTTAGCTGTGATTCTTCACGTGAAGGTGTGGACTCTTTGCAAAGTTTCTGCACAACGCTCTGAAGAAACAAAGAATAACGTAGAATAATTAAACATAACCAGCGAGATTACTGCGCACATAAGCACATAGGATGTTTTGTGAATGTCGGGTGCTGGTTGCACACAATTTAACAGCAGATTTGTCGTGTGTTAATCACAGTAGATCATAGTTTCATAGCTGGTTCATCGCATCTTGATTCTATATTGATGGCATTATTGACAATAATAATAATAATAATAATAATAATAATAATGTTCCATCACAGATCTTTGATTGTCACCCTAATAAAGTAAATTTAAATTTTAACAACTGACTAATACCAACAAATATTAAATGAAGCAGAATAATTTATTAGATTAAACACATGTTGTGGAACTTGTCCACACTCTGGGGGGAACTGTTTGGATCACACTAACCGAAAACAATGCTTCTCAGCCACTGAAATAAAATGTTACATTATAGTACTATTGTTACGAGTGTAGCCGGATCTTTATCTGACACTGTGCAGAAATACAGATTAAAAAAAAAAATGAATAGACATTTGAAAAAACATCTGCACAGAATTCTATTGTTGCAGAATGGATGCATGATAGTAAGACTTCTACTGTACAATGGCATGCGTTGTAGAGATACCTAAATAATGGGGTATTGATCGCTGGATATGATTCGTTGCAAAATAGTTGGAGACTCTTCATCACTTTAAGAGTTAGATGCATCTTCTTGATTGCATGCAATCTCAAGGACTATGATTGATAAAGACATATTCCTATGGAAGATCAGCTCAAATAATTTAGCTTTAGGAGCAGCACTTCAAACCCCATTACCATGAAGTGGTTGTATTTATCCTGATGTGAAATAGCAGCTACTCTATCAACTCTTACATTTTTACGATGGAGCTCCCTTTCATAATCTCTGCTCTGCTTTAATGTGTTGCCCTAATCAGCCTTAAATTGTCATCGCGCTTTGATTTAACTCAGCCATAATGAGAAATCTGCCTTTAGAATGACAGTAGCCATCCATTTATCCTTTCCATCCCTGTTAATGTGGCCTCTCAACAACTCCCCCAAACCGTCCAAATTGAAGTCGGAGGAGACCGTGAGGCCAGATTGTGTGATGACAAAAAAATATATAGATATTTTCCTGGACAGAAAATTAATCAAATATATTGTAGGTTCATGAAAGAGTGGAGAGAATATTGGAAAAGTTTAATTTAAAGGGTTCTTTGAAATGGATGACTAATGAGCTTTGGTCAGATATATTTGGAGTTTTCTCCCGTGTTGACTTGATGGAAGCACAGAGCGAGGGCAAAGTCTAAGTGGGTGATTTGCACAAGGAACGGGTCCTTTTGTGCTCACCGAGCGTCCCTCAAACTCCATTTCCCTCATGTCTGCAAGTGATTATCGAAGAATGGAAGTAAAATGAAAGCAGACCTATTTCCATTTAGGCTGTGTTTGGTTGGTGACATGTTAGTTAGGCCTTTGTTGTGTTTTAATGGGAAATTGCCACAGAGTTGTGGTGTTGAATGGCTCCTCAGATCTCTGTAGTTCCTCTAACATCACAATGCATGACTTATATTTTGTCTTTTCTGTTGTTCACACACATGTTCCTGCCTACTTGGATGTCACTTACAGTGTCGTGATTCCCTCCTGGATTGCTGCTCTGTGAGTGTGTTTACATGTATGTATTTACTTTTGCTTGTAAATGTATTTTACACTTACATGTAAAAGAATAAATGTGTTTTGTGTGCTCATATTGCGGTTTGCATTCAAAAGGAAACCAATTTGATTGATGTCAGTCAGCAGCAGCTTTTTCTCCTTATAAACACACACGCACGCACACAGTTGCTCTGTTATGCTATATATACAGTATATATTGTAGGTTTTCAAGAACTCATGTTAAACATTTTCTGAAACCTTTTCTATGTGTATATTGTTAGATAATTAATGAAGAACTAGTGTTCGGTATCTTATATAATTACATCTGGTTAAGAAAGTATAGTCATGTGAGTTTGTTCACACGTCCTGTGATGCCAATGTATTTAATATTGTATAAACACATATATATGTATTATAATGTGCTTATAGCACTGTATAATTATGGTAATAGGCACTCGTAAATATTGATAATGCTTTATAACAATAATCATAGCTCAGTATCAAGCATTTTATAATGACTTATTAAATCAAGTTCCTTAACACTTGATTGATGGTCACTCTGACATTACATTTTTTGCAAGGATCACAGGGTATTTAAAGTCCCATAGTTTAAATATATTTGAATATTTAAAAATCAAAAGCAACCAAAATTATGCCATTTGAGTTAAGAGAAAACATTTAATGTTGAACATATGCAAGAGCAATTCTAAACTACTGTCAGCTATTTTACTGAGTTCAAGTTTATGACGTGCAAATACATCCCACAGAAAGAAATACCCCAGGTTTGTAAAAGCCTTTAGTGTCACTGACACCAATAAAATGCAATAATTCATACGTTATCACAGAGATACTGTACTTAGTTTTGTGTGGGTTTTGTTGGCAGTGATGAGCTTCCACGCACACATCTTAAACTGGTCCATCAGGCCGGTGTCTATGGGCCTCTCGCTACACGCTACCTCTCTACCTTATTCATACATGAGCACAGCACCTCCTGCAATAACCCTGAGCATTGTCATTGGACGTAAATAGTGAATCACAGAATCCTACAATATGGACTTTATTCCTGCATACACTGGGCTACTATACAATTCAGGCTTGATAGAGGTTGCAGACTAATGTGTTTGTATGGAAATTAGAAAATTTACCCAAGATTTATCGCCTGCTCGAACATAAACAGATGTATGGTATGAAGTGATTTACTGGTGATTCATTGGTGTGCATAGAATGAATGCTGTTGAGTTACCTTTACTGTCTGCTGTGGCTGATAAATAATTTTTTTAATAAATCCTATATTGACACAGGTGTGAAATTATATCTATATAGCCTGCAGCCATATAATATATATATGTATGCATGTATATATATATATATATATATATATATATATATATATATATATATATATATATATATATATATATATATATATATATATATATATATATATATATATGTGTGTGTGTGTGTGTGTGTGTACTAGATATCTGGCACATGTGATTGTGTTTAGGCAAACAGGATTAAAAAAATGCATATAGCAGTATCAATGACATAATGAATTAAGTATGTGCTTAGGTGCTACCATAGCAACCTATATTTAAAGCCTTTAAATAAGGAAATTGGTCTTTAGTAGACATACTTTGTCAGTCAACTTGGCCATGAACACTGCACATAATGGTAAACTTTAAGGTGAGTCACATTTCTTGCTGTGCCTATAGTTACTCCCTAGCCTGGGTCATCTGCATCCATACTAAATATACATCAATCAAATTGTATTCAAACAGAACAAGTCAACATCACAAGAAGAAGTCTCTTCTTTCAGCTAGATGTCAAACCATATTTCCAAGATATGAATATTTTAAAAACTTAAACAAACATTGTCAAAACGCAGACTCGCGGGCGCCGGTTCGGCAGAGTTAAACTGTCTTTAAATCATGCCAGAACATTCGTCAAAAGTGACATGATGGTGATTGATAAACCACAATCTAAAAGTCTATTCTAAAACTAAAAGATTTGCAATTTTAGAACACATGTTCCTTCCCACAGGCAGCTGAACTTTGTAAAAGTTAAAGTTGAGCTATATTTTTTGGACCACAAAGGAGAGCATTACAATAAGTGAGTCTACAATGGAAGCGTGAACAATTTTCAAAATATTTACCTGGGAAAGAGAAAAGACACACTCTGCCTTTTATCACCTGAAAAACATTGACAATGTTGGTATCAAAAGTAAAATAGTCAATAATGACATCGAGGTATTTGCCTGTGACTTCCATGTAGCTGATGAAGTTCTTAAAGTCTAAAATGCATGTGTGGAGGGAACAATAGGGCTTGTGTCATCAGGAGACACGGCAATGTAGAGCTGAGTACCATCAGCATCGCTGTGAAAATGGATGTCATGTGTCTTAATGACACTGCCAAGGTGCAGCATACAAAGACAAAAGATAACTGGGCCTGTGATTGAGCCTTGTTGTATTCCACTGTTCATCCCACACTGTATGTTTTGTGTTGGTGTTCATTGAGGGAAACACAATATTATCTTCCTGGGAGGATGGATGTAAACCACTTACATAATCTCATAATTATGAGATACCAAGTAAAAATTATGAGATGCTATCTCATAATTATGACTTACAGGATTTTTTTTATCACAGTGCGGAAATGGGCTTCTATAGGGTCATTCATAGGCCGGATTTCTTTTTTCTTCGAAAATGCAGTTTGACGTAAGAAAATCATGTATCTGCTTAAAAAAAACAATCATACATCAATTTCTTGTTTTCAAGGTGTGATTACCAGCTCACCAGTTTGTGTCATCCGTGTTCCCTTGAAGCAATTTAAACACTGAATCCTCAGATTGATGTACTCTTCATACGCCTCACAGAGTGGCGCTCTGATTGATGACGTGTGTTTCCTTGACGCTTCTCACAGAGATGCTGTGGATACTTGTGTGGATACTTGTGTGGATACTTGTGTGGAAGGAGGATGTTATGTCCCACTCAGACAGCTGTGACTGCTGAGCAGGAGGGGGACATCACTGTTGTGGCATTTGCTTCCTAATGAAATTGGTAAAGGTGACATAAACCCTTTCTGACGTGTCACTTATAACAGGTAGAGTTGAGGTTAGCCACCAACTATTGGAATATTCAGATATTTGTCAGGTATTGAAAGCTTCTGTGTTTTTTTATATTATATTCTACATTCTACATTCTGCAACTAGAGTGCTGATAGTGTTATCCTTGTCTTTTCTTAATGTACACACCACTCTAATCTAACTGTACATGATTCTGTCACGCATGTCTGTTTTGTAATGGATGGATTTAAATGCCGTGTTCAGACTGAAGGACATTCCAGAAAGTCAATGTCCTTCACGTATCTTTAGGATTGTATTACTCAATACTTGTTTCTTTTTTACAACTAAATAATTTATTTAAAAACAAATATTCAGTTATTAGTAATTTACATATTCGTTACAACACAGTCCCTATATAAAGTTATTAATAATTCACTGGAAACAAATATAAAATGTTCATGAAAAAAACAAGACGGACAGCTTCTGTTTTAGCTTGTTTGTTAAAAGCCTGCTGTTCTTGAGTAAACACAGCGATGTGGATGAGAGACTGCAGATGGAATTAGGTTCTGCTTTTGTTTGTGTTCATGCTTGATGAAGTAACAGCTCTTTACCCGCAAATGTTGTTTATTTATTGTTAACAGTAAAGAGTCAACATATTCTTCACTTCACCTGGTTCTTCACCTGGTTCTCTCCAGTGTTGCGAATTTTCGCAACACTTTTTCACCTGAGTTTACTCGCTCGACTTTATGTGGTTAATTCGTTTTTCATTTTTTCGCAACCATTCGCTGGGGAAAGGGGGCGGGGCCTATCTCTGTGTCTGTGAAAACATTTACTATTTCCGCCATTCACCATTAAAATAACCACTAGTTCTGCTTCATACTGGTTATGGAAGTCCCACAAACGTGGGAACATCAAACGCCCCCGTGTCTGGGTTCATAATATTATCCGTAGTCGCACACAGCTCCAACTCCTCCAGGACAAGTGGAGTGTCTGAATGAAGCCGCTTCCAGCGCTCCTTCAGCGGACCAGCAGTTTGATTCAGTAATGGCAGGACGGCGGTGACGACAGGCGGAGCTTTTCAATGGCGATTGGCTTTCGAAACTCCGCGTCGGGCGAATTATTTGCTTGAGTTGAAATATTTCAACGCCAGCGACACGGCGAAAAAAAGCAGATTTGCGAATATTCGCAACGGCATTTTGCCTCGATCGCGCCGCCCGGAGAAACATTCTCGTCTGTGCATTGACTTAACATGTAATCTGGTCGCGCAAATATTTCACAACTCTTTTGGTGTAAACACGGCATAAGTTGTAGTCCTGTGTATTTGACTATTCGCTCAGAAACCTGAGCAAAATATTCCCATCCTGTAAAATGGTATTGGGTGAGGCCCCATGTGCTGCTAGTGATGCAGATATGAGTGATCATTTGTAAAGTATGTACATTCATACAGTCTCAAATATTCTTCTGATATCACCTCTTACTCCTTGACCACCTCCAATGGTCTGCCTTTGAATGAACGTACCCTTAGCAGCACTGTATTACGACAAAGTTCCACTCTGGCCTTTCTTACAGGCAGCTATGTCTCCATACGCTCCCAGCGTTGCTTTGATGCCTCATTCTTGATTATTCTCCTTTCACCTAAACACATTTTCCCTTTTAATGCATTTTTCCTTAACGTAACACATTTATTTTCCCCGGGCAGGTTGAGGCATGGGCTGTTTGAGCTCCATGTATCGATTGTTGTGGGGAATTTGATACCTACAGACTCGCTGTTCTCCTCTCCCCACAGGGGAGTTTTAAATGGAAACACATTACTATGAATCACACAGCAGGGAGCTCCATGATTGATAGCATTGCTTACCATTTACTAGTCACTGTCTGGAGATAAGCCCTGAATTTATGGAGTATTGGAAATCCTTGCCGCTGCTACATGCGCATTAGGGTGAGGAACGGCTCCCCATGCTGCCACTGGAGTCACCCGGTTAACAGCATGGAGCCCATTTCATTGTTTATTAAAAATAATATTTAGTGTTCTATTTTCCCCCCCTGGACTGTTACTGTAAATGGAACGGGGAAACGTCTGGAGACTAGTGTGTGTGTGTGTGTGTGTGTGTGTGTGTGTGTGTGTGTGTGTGTGTGTGTGTGTGTCTGTGTGTGTGTGTGTGTGTGTCTGTGGGTAGGTGTGTGTTTTAATGGTGTGTGGTCATTTGCTTTTACCTCTCCCTCCAACTCATTCTAAGTGCATCTCAGTAAAGCATTTGCTGACAAGCCACTGTGACTTCGCTCACCTTAAAAATCGCTGTTGCAAATCAGTTAAGGTAAATGGACTGAGGCCACACACTGGCACTCCGTGTGTGGGGGTGTATTTGGTTCAAATCCAACATGAGTACATCATCAAATAATGTGGTGAACTCAGTCTTCAGATCTTAAAAGTAAATTACAGAAATAAAGGCCTAAAGCACATTTTAAAACTCAATTTTTTCTGTTTTGCCTACGTATACACAGTGATTTTGTGTTGTGCCCTGAGCACTGCCAAATCACTGGAGACCAACACTCAATACCAGGGCTGGTTATTGGCACTGAAATAACCAAGTACCAAGTAGTATCAACAACTTCTGCAGTCAAGCAATCCCTGCATTTGATCCGTTTTGTCTCAAGATCTAAAATACAATGACTGTATTGTTACACTCAAAGCCCTTCACCTAAAGCACTTTTCTCTGTAATGCTACATGTGATTGGCCAACTACTAAAACAGTTGCAGCCCAAACAGCTGGGGATGCCTACACACGGCCCTCAACATGGAGATGGCTGAGCTGGCAGCTAGAGGCTAACGGTGGTAAGGATGCAAACAGCGCTTACAACGGCAACAGTGCTGTTGGAGCTAAAATTGTTAACCTTGGGAGGACCAGAGGGTGGGTGAGAAACTTTTGTGACAACGCCACCCCACACCGGTTGACGGGGCTCGATGGTTTCAGCGGTAACCTCTGTATGAGTGCTGTGTAGATTAGTTTGCCAGTGGGACACACACACACACACACACACACACACACACACACACACACACACACACACACACACACACACACACACACACACACACACACACACACACACACATCCTCCATCCACATGGTGGGTATCGGATGAAGTACTATATTGGTATGCTATCACTTTTAGTGTACTGGTTTTGGTACTGTCATCATTTTTTTCTGTACCTGAATGCACCAGCCTACAGGCCTCTTATTCTTGTGTCGTAGAAGCAGTTTACAAACACTTTTTGAAGAGTTCAGATCAGATTTTATTCCTAAACAGTTGACATAACTCAGTTTTTATGTCACCACAGAAGTTTACAAACTGTAGATTGTATCCCTTAGATGGGCTCGGTTTTCTAACCTTGCATCTTCTTACAGCGTTCCTTCAAGCAGCCAAATGACAGACCTGTTTTTGACTTCAGATGTAGTTTACAGATCTGATCTTCTTGAGCATCTTACAGACCTCAGTTCTTATAGTATCGCAGCATTTCAGACATCTTGGATGTTTAAAGTCAGAAGCCGCTTAAAGAGGTTTTGTACCTAACCACCAACTTGCAGACCTCAGGATTCATAAATCAAGAGGACCTCGAGGTTTGTATCTCAGAGGTTTACGGACTTTCGCTTTCCAAACCACATTTTAGATCTGTGTTTTTATATCTTAGGATCAGTTTAAGGACTCAGTTTTGTAAATGGCAGAGGCAGAAGCAGCTCAGAGGTTTTCTGAGAAATAGCAGAATGATCTGCTTCACCAGAAGCAGTTCAGACAGCTTTATACCTCACACCCACAACCAGCGTGCCCCTCAAAGCAATGTTTATCACTTCTTAGACTTCAGAGAGACTTCTGTTTATTGACCTCACTGTACCCTAGAACTTGCACTTCTCAGTTCTTACAGACCTTTTCCCCTCAGAAGCTTTTCATAGTTTGTATACTTTAGAAGCATTATACAGATCACAGCTTGTATCAATCAACAGAAGCTGTGCTATTTGCTTGTTATTGGTCAGTAGGAGTTCACAGACTACAGAATGTATAACTTTAAACCAGCTTCCGGACTTTAATTGAGATCAAGCAAAGGTCCTGCAGTTCATCTTTCTCACAAACTAGCGTAGCCCAGCACTGAAGGAAAACCACACCAGCCCAGATCTGGTGCCGGTGCAGAAAGTAATGTCCTACAGTATATGTAGCATGGTGTAAAGTAAGGGTGTGATGGTCAGGTTGGTGGATGGCATCTAGCAACACTGTGCCCAGGAAAAACGTGCACATCAGCTTGTTTCTGCAAATCCCCCAAAACTGAATGTTTACATTAAAGTGACAATACCATCCATTGGCTGGAAGAATTATCACACTCATCCATCAAAGGAGGAAGAAATGCCGTGTACTATGAATTCAGAAAGTCCACGGGAAAAAAGTCTGGAGTGATAGATGCATTAACAAAACTCAGTTTTTAATACGGGAAACGGTAAACAGGAAGTGACAGTCAACATTTTTCTTTTTTTTTCTCAACCATGGTTGCAGTTGTTCCCCAACCTTTACCAATACATTATTAATGTAACCAAGAAATTCAAAGTCCCCCAGCCATCCTTTACCCAATCAAGTAGTTTTTGTGCATAAAATCTATTAAACTAATTTGTGATCAGTGATTTGTCACGGTTTTGGAAAGTACAGACAAATTAAGTCATTCTCAAAACTCGCACCTGATCAGATAATGCTAAGGCCTATTATACTGATAATAACAATACAAATAATTAAGTTTATAAATGGAATTACAAGTGCTTTACATAAAACTAACATCATACACAGCAATACAAGACAAAACAACTGTTTGAATTACCAGGCAAGCATGAAGAACACTTAGAACAAAAAGTACACTTAAAAAATAAATAATGGTTTCGCTGCGCTGGATTCTCAATATCTAGAGCGAAGCACACTGCAAATAAAGATCAGAAATAAAAATAACATTACAAATTAGAAGATAAATTATGAGCAAGCCTTTCATTTTCTTGAGAGACCAAGCGTGTGCCGTTAGGGCCGAGGAGCCCGAACAGCACACGGTGGTCCCCTTCAGCCTTTCAGTGTGAGGTATCAGTCAGCAGGTTCACACAGGCTGGTAAGGGACAGCAGGCCTCATATGTACTCTGGTAGTAGTATATCGACATATATATATAAACAATATGTGTCATTCTAAAGGACAATGGCAAACTTCTCCCAGAGGTATGATTTTCAATAAAAACATTAAATAAGCAGCCTGTAACAGACCATATTTGCAGCATGTGTCTGAAGAGACTATTTTGCCTCTAATATCTTCCTTTTTCACACTAGTGGAATGAAAAGATCCAAAATACACAGTTAAGTGTTTACTTTACTCCTTTGTCTATTTACGTCTGTAGATTTCTCCATTTAATAAAAGTTACCATTTGCCTCATTTGCATATTTTAACATTTCTTTCAGAAAAAAATATCGTCATGCACATAATCAACAGGGGGTGTTTCATGGTGTATATATACTGTAGTATATTCCAAATATATGGCATTTTAGAATACATACCTTCAATTTTCTCAGCATCGAATGTTCCAGTTTCATTCCTATCGGAATTCTGAATTCTGTTTTCAGAGGGGTTTGTTCTTACATCACTGTTAGCCTGGTTCATACAACACATTATTAACACAAACTAAATGGATTTTCTTAAGGCTGTTGACAGTATTGATTCCCTCTGTAAAAAACATTGAATGTTGTACAACAACAAAATGTATTTTTAACCTGACTTCATCCAATGTTCAGATTTCTGTTCTGGAAATGTATGCAAATTAACTATTTCTTTATAAGATAATGCATACTTTTCACATTTAAACATACAATTTCAGAAAACGTATCCAACAATAACCGTCTTAATGTAAGTAATCAACTGAGACAGTTTCATGGCAATGTATTTGTTCACATGTTGACCTTATTACAGACCTCTGACTGCGTTTATATATCAGACTCGGTGTTCCCGCCTCAGCAGTTTGCAAAGCGCGGCTCGCTGTGCCTCAGATTTGGTAAATTGCTGGCAGCTGTGTATTGTTTTGGAGAGAGTCCAAAGTTACTACATCTCAGAGCCATTTGTTACCAAGTTACCTAGCTCCATTGCAATTTATGTAATGGTGTGTTGTTCAGGTTGACATGTCCTGTTGGGCGGGGTGCCAGGAGGATGACTGATCAAAGTCTCGCTGTGGCCTGCACCCTGGGCCACCTGAGCCGTTTCATCATATTAATATCCTGCTGCACTGTGACCAAACATTTGATCACATCTACATCTACATTGTGCCAACACATCACAGACAAGCGGGCTATTTCTGTCACACGGGCCCCATTATGGAACATGACTTAATTCTCCTTGACACAAAGCCAATTCAGAGAGTGATTGTTTCACAGGTTCATCCTCTCTCCCATCGCAGGGTAGTAGTGGGGTGGGGGAGGGGGGTTATTAGGAATGGAAAGATATAGCTGTCAGCCTGTGTGAAGGGAGGAAGAGGACACAGTATAGCCCATCACTTCTGCTCCCTGAGAGACTCATTACAGAGGTAGGCCATGGCGAGAGCTGGTAATTCATTTGGAGAGAGCTGATATTGGTTTTAATGCACAAGAGACTGACAACAATGGCTGTCGAGATCATGTGCTGCATACATGGCTGTGTGTATGCATGTGCGTAAAGACGGTAAAAGATCTGAGAGCGATGGAGCTGAAGGAAGCGGAGGTGCAATGACAGAAGCACCTTAGCTCTGGCTTGCAGCTAACGTCAAAGCTCCTGGATAGCCCATGGCGATGGATATGTATGCCTCCTCTCTTGTCCTGTGCCACTCATGTACTCATCTCCCATCTCTCGCTCCCTTCTCTTTCACACCTATCCATATCTGCAGCCCTCACGCTCCCTCTCTTTTTCTGACATGACTGTGTGTCATCACAAACAGCTTTTTCTTTCGTTAGTAATGACACTCTTCTCCATGTGGCAAATTATTAATGTTGCAGGATGGAAATAGGCCTGTTTTCCATCAGTTCATCCATTAAGAAAGCTCCCTGACTAGGGGAGCACAGAATCTCTGCTTTTACTCATGCAAATCCAATGTTTGGGTCACGACTGAGAACAGATTCAAGATGGTTTTGTTGGGACGGAAGAATGACAAATCAAATTGGATCAGGCAAGGTAATGGATTTTAAATATTATATTAAAGCTTTTAGGATGTTCTGGACAAAGGTATGTCAGCAAATCATTAATTTTCAGAAAACCCTTTGGTGTGAAAAAAGCTGATGATGACATGTTTGGATATAATTTGCTTATATGTTCGCCAGCGTTCAGCAGATTCCAGAAGGAAATGATCGTCCTGATCATTCTTCAAATCAGTTTCCTGGGTCCTGTCATTCTAGTACCACTGCAGTCAAGTCACTTATGTAACACTTTGTGGGGTCAGTCAACAGGAAGACACAATTAGAGTCTGTTAAATCCTTAATCACGTGCAGTGAATATTAAAAAGACATGGACTGTTGGAAGGTTGAGAAACCAAAGGTGGATTTCATTATACAATCATTTTGGTTTTGACCTATAATGAGTTATCACTTTGAAAAACTGTATCCAGTTTGTGCCTTAAATAGCCAGACTTAACCGTCGACATGCAGCCGTGCATACTGACTTACGTAAAACACCTCTTTGACTCATTTACATTTCACTCAATTTCTAACTGCGGCTCTTTTTCTCCTGAGGATCTCATGAAGGTCTTTAAAAGTCATGAGTAGTATACAGTATACTTTATATATAAAAACAATGTGTGTCATTCTCGAGGACAATGGCAAACAGGGAATTTGGAGGACTTGTTGGGTGTAGCATGTTTGACTATGATGCAGGAGACCAGAGTTCATTTCCACTCACGTAACGTAACAATGTAACGTAGCAACATAGGCAATAGAAGGCATCGCACATTTCAACAAGGCAATTCAAAGTGCTTCACATAAAACCATCAAAGGATAATGAAAAAGAAAAGAAGATTTAAAACCAATTAAGGACATTCCGTAAAATATTAAAAGCAGAAATTAGAATACAAGTTGCTGTGCAGTTTAAGAAATAAAATGCAGTAGTGGAATTGATTGATATACTTGAATCTGGTTCAATTAAAGGCAACAGCAAACAGAAACGTCTTCAATGTGGATGTAAAGGAGCTGAGGGTCTGTGGAGCAGAAAAGCTGAACGCTGCTTCTCCATGTTTAGTTCTGACTCTTAGAACAGGAAGTAGACCCGTCCCAGACGACCTGAGGGGTCAGGATGGTTCATAGGGTAGCAGCAGATCACAAATGCATTCAGGCCCTAAACCATTCCGTGCTTTATAAACCAGCAGCAGGATTTAAAGTCAAGTATTTGTTGGACAGGAATCCAGTGCAAAGACCTCAGAACTGGAGTGATGTGATCCACTTTATTGGTCTTAGCTTCTGGTTAACTTTTTTACAGAGAACTGTAAACAGTAAAACTGTAAACATAATGTAACAACCTAACGTAATGTTGTAACTAGCATGAACGCAAAAGCAGCTCAGTGCGCCGTGAATCTGATCGTACATGTAGAAATCGCTGGAGCTGTTTCGTGATGAACGCCCCTCTGGAGGACATTTCCACAAACTGCTAACAGACTCATGCGGTGTTTAGACTTGGGAGAAGTAGACATTACTGATGCTTCTTGGAGAGATGGATGCATTTACAACATTTCAACATCCAGCCAAAAATGCGTTGAACTTTCGACTTCAATCCATTTTGACTGCTTCTTGCATATACAGGTTTTATAGGGATATCTAACGGGTCCACCTAAAGCGCTTGAAGTGACCTAGTGGTCATACATCCAGCATGTATCCAACAAGATCAGACAACCTGATTCAACCAGGGACTGTTATTCAAAAGTGGACTCAGTCATCATGACATGAACCATTGGTTTGAAGGCTAGGGTTTTGAAACCTTGAGCTTGGTATTTTGACCATTCCCATCTACCAGGTTAATGGGAATGGAGTTGTTTCCCAGCATGCATTGGGAAAAAGGCCAGCAGACATCCAGGACAGTTCGGCAACTCATCACACACACTTACCTCTGTCTTTCATTTAAACATGAAAGCAACAGAGGTTTACTTGTCTGATTTAATTGACCTGATTTCACATGCTCCAGAGGGACCTTTCCTCAAACTGTACTTTGCACAATTTAAATTCAGTCCCGAACCTTCTCCTCCTCTATCTCCGTCTCTTTCTCCTGCCGTGTCATTCTTTTCTTTTCTAAATTGTGCATCTAAGACTGGGCCCATGGTGGCAGTGAAACTAGGTCCTGGGCTTCAAATAGCAGCCCGTTGTATCCCAGGGGCCCGCAGCCGAGAAAAGGCCAAGAGAAGCAGAGACACACACACACACACACACAAAGGGGGAGAGGAAGTGAAAGATAGAGGGCGAATTGTTTGATGAAAATTAATATTTGTCATTTGGTGCAGCAGACAATACCCCGTGGACACATACAGTACGGCGAGCATTGTTTGAATCCATTTTCTTTTGAAGATATCACAGCGTACCTATGTCTCCAGCACAGTCGGGAGAATTTGGGTATTGAGGGGTGTGTGTGTGTGTGTGTGTGTGTGTGTGTGTGTGTGTGTGTGTGTGTGTGTGTGTGTGTGTGTGTGTGTGTGTGTCGCCCTGTACGTCTCCTTTGATGTGCTCTGGGACTGCTGGCTATTTCCCACTTTGTTTCATTCCTCCACCAGGACCTGATTGGTCCCCACGCTGTGTGGTGTCATGTGTGGTAGCTTCTGTGTGCGAGTGGTTTAATGACCTTGACGAGGGCAAACACAGAAGAAACTGCCTCATTTTCCTTCTCGCCGTCCGTTCTCTCGTTGGCCCAGAACTCATCGTCCTTTCGGCATTTCTCATTCTGCCACCAAACTAAAGCCATCTCCTTTTGACGCAGGATCTCTCTACAGATTCAGGTATTCTATTTGTGAAGGCGGACAAACCGCTGTGGAGGTTGTCAGCACCGTTGATGTCCGCATGTGACTTCTGAGCTATTCTGACAAAGAATACACCAAGAAAAAGAACTATGACACACAAAAGCACATACTAGCATGTGACACATTGACATCAAAACTGAGATGTTAAAGACCTACACTATTTATACTGTTATTGTTTGACCATGCAAGTTTGCAATTTCTCGTGCTTGTGGTTGGTTAATGATAAACTCAGATTTTCTGTTTTCAGCCTCAGTTTGGTTTGGTTTAGCCCAGAAGGACCCAGAGTGACAGAAGAAAATGCTAAGTTTAAAAAGCTTGTTTTTCATTGTTAAAGGTAATATTTACTCATTTTAAGAATTCTAATGCTTAATTGACATGTCCTTTAATGTATTGAACCGCTGTGAGCACATTTCTTGAAGAAACTGATATAAAACAAAGGGACGTTAACCTAAAAATGGCATGAAGAACCCAGTGTGACATATATGCACAATGCGAAAAATAATTATGATCTGCTCAGTTAATTTGGCTGATTCAATAATCTTTAGCTAACATATTTATATTGTTCAATCCAAAGCATATTAAAACAAATAAAAAACCCAAAATCATGTTGTAATTATGTAGTTATTGATACCATGTTTTTACCATTAAGGCCCAATGTGACATATATGTAACATTTCAAATATTTAACACTATTTTGAAAACAATGTCAGAAATGTGTTCTACATAGTCTATTTAGTCTGTATTATGTCCCCCATAATTTTCCTTGAAGGAGAAAGGGGTCCGGGTTCTTATGGGTTAGGCAACACAACTACTTTGTTAAGATTATGAACATATTCATAGTCCTCAGTAGGCTACATGTACACAACGTGCATCATCAGACACATGGGAGCTCGTCTCCACCGTGCTTCATACAGCGGGAGCACAAAGACACATGGGCTGTTCAGCCTGGTGTTGTTAATGATGTCACCTGGGTGCTAATAGCGTATGGCTTTATTGTTTATAACAACCAAACATGATCTGGTTGCATCCTCACAAAAGTGAGGTTTCATCAGCATTATCATTTTAATGGGAATGTTTTGTTTTTGGCACTATCTTGGACTTTTAAAAGATTGACAAAAGTAAAACATAATAAATTGTCAGATTCAACCATGATGACAATACACCTGCCTTAATCACAACTGACCAACCTTACGTCATATTTCCAATAATCCACACTGAGGTAAACACAGGAGGCCTCATGTGTTCTGTCTACTTTTGTTTTACACAATAGGCAAATTAACTGTAAGTTTTCTAAAATAACAATAATTTGCTCATGTTTTTTGTCAGTAATAAGTAATCATGTTTCAAGAAGAAATTGGTGACATTATTCATATTCGGTAGGATGAGGGATAGGGTGGGCAAGTATCAGCAAAGTATTCTAAATAATGAATGAGAGCACATCTCATGAAATAAATATGAAAGCCTATATGGCAGAGGGAATGAGAGACCTTTAGTATGCGTTCCGGCTGGCCCTTGAGAGCCTAAATCGACGGCCAGACAGAAGCAGCTGAGTCCTGAGCGGAGTGTGACGGGTTTGCATTTGCATGTTTACAGTAGCCATCCAAACTCTTTTTCCTGCAATGTTAATACTTCTGGATTTCTTATTTTTTCTCGTAGACTCAATTTGATGTACCATGTTGTTATGCTCAATGATAAATGCGTTAAAGCGAGCTCCTGCATGCTGTGTCCAGTGTGTGATGGCAAACACCACGTAGTTTGAAGACGATTGCTAAACTCTATGTCTGTAAAATGCTCGTGAGATGAGTTCAGCTGTTATGAATGACTTTTCCCCATTTACTAATACTAGATTAACATTACTGCTCTGCTGGATCCATTCAATAGACTCGTCTCGCAGTGGACATTTACACTTGACACAGCAGGAAAAGCACAATAACATTAATGATGGCTCTGGTCCATTTTTCGGTGTCCCAGTAAATCCATGTCAGTCAGCCGGCGTTGCTCACTACCAGAGCTCTGAATGCAGCCATCGTTAATGTTATTAATTACACCGGTGAGGACGGCCTTTTAAAAATGTTTTATGGCAGCTTTCTTCTTCAGCAGGACCAATGAGACAAATCACAATAGGTACCTAAAAATAAAATAGCAGACAGCAAAACAACAAGGCAGCTGCCAATATATAGTAGGACACATCTGTGTGTGTGTGTGTGTGTGTGTGTGTGTGTGTGTGTGTGTGTGTGTGTGTGTGTGTGTGTGTGTGTGTGTGTAAATACGAGCATTAGCTTTGATCACATGAAGCTATTTTAAATACAACACCTATTTCCATTTGTGCAGCTCAACATCCCATAATACCAGCCTGCCTCAGTGTCAGCAGTAGCATAGCAGCCTTTTGAACAGGGGTTGCCGTGGAGACCACAGCGGTGCCACAGGCAGCAGCAGCCCCTTGCTCCAGCTGACATTCAGACAAGCCCCTCCAGCGCAGTACAAAACCCCACACCGGCTCCCACATGTGCTGTATAGACACGCTTCCTTGACTATATATACACAGCCCGGGACACATGCACATACAGCTGGATCAATGACACCGTCTGACCCGGTCCTGCATTATTAATGATGTGGCTGCAGCTTTGTGAGACCTGCAGACTCAGCAGGAGGCGAACACTTGTGTCTAGCAGACCGAACACAGCGCATTCATACCGTCGGTCCGATAAGAATACCCTGTTTTTACGTCCCAAACAGTCTCATTTCCATGGCAATATTCATTGTGTCACATGTCATCTAGTTGTCACTTTAATGTGAGATTCATTTTGTCATTTCCAGGGATGAATGTGGGCTGTTTTTAACGACGTGTTGGAGGAAGAGTGTGACAGCACTGTCAACAGCACCGTTAAGCGGACGCATATCCAATTTGATGCAAATTCTTTCTTTTTTTCTCCCTTTTTTTTTCACGCGCCTCTGTGTCATGTTCAATGCATCTTATTGTTGATAAGAAAATCGGATCATGGAATAATAATAATAATCTATGCAGCGGCATTGAGAGAATACAACAAGATGCTTCACAAGTAAGCATGAAGTGAGAAAATGGAGACAGGAATGGGGATAGACACAGATTAGCATTAGTTGGGAGATGAAAACCGGGGGTGAATCAAGGCAACAAAAGCTTCATTTACAGTGAGGATACAGCGCCCATCTGCAGCCGCTTGGCACCAACGGATCACTGCATTCGTCTGGATTCAGTGCCAAATTACTTTCAATCCTATTCACGCAGGGCCATCGTAGTGGGAGGGTGGGAGTGGGACTGACCACATTTAAATTTAAATTGGCTGTATAAAGTGATTGAGGACTGAACTTTCGATCAAAAAATACAAATAAGTGGAGATTCTCTGAGGATCCTCTCAGCTCTACGTTGTCGTCGCCTCGGTCTCTAAACGCAGCTGCGAGCCAAGTGACTGCTGATGCTGCTGGAACACAAACGACGTACACTAGTCATGTTGATTCCCAAGACAGGGGAAGTGGAAATGTTTACTACGACTAAAAGATAGAAGAAGTCAGTTCAATACACTACTTAGCCCCCTTTAAGTTAAACGTGACATGTTCGGTCAATGGTTGCTCAAGAATCACATGATAGCACTTTTTGCATTAGCTGACAAAGTGAAACCATAAAAAGCCTTCAAAAGACAGTCGTGTTAATGCCAGTCAGATGACCCTACATTATTTACTACGTTAGAACAAGTAAACACATTTTCTTTATAAAACAACATTTGATCTTCAAACATAGTTGTGAAAAATTCTTTATCGTCACATACCGAGAGAGCTCGCCCTTTTCACCCCAATGTATTGTGTGTGTTGGTATTGTCGTTGGTACAGACAGCGTGGTTTTTGTTTCTCTTTCCTCGTCCATAATACAAAAGTAGGACATTAAGTTTGGAGCAAGTTTGGCGTAACACTTAATAACGTAAGACACATTACATCAAGAGAGTGCAAGTAGGGCTTTCAACCCAAAATAAATGTAAAGGCAGATCGCAATATCTATAACTGATGAATCGTTACTGTTTGTACTGCATAACATAGCTTGATCACAAGAACAGTGACACACAGTTGTTCCTCAGGCTAGCTTTGAACAACATGTTCTACTTTTGTGTTCAGTGACTAAATTGAATATGTACTGTGTTGGCACTATGGAGCAGGGGAAATTCTTCTTATTTAAAAGGCGCTGTTCTGGAATGTCGTCTAAGTCTTACGACCACACTTCTAGAAAACACGGTGGAGACGGTTCTGTGTGAGCTTCAAAAGTGAAGAAAAGATCAATGCTCATCCTGAGCCTTAATGAACATATGGCGAAGAGTAGAGAAGGGGGAGGGGCAAGCAAGCTACAGCTAACACCATATGGTTAAATTAAGAACATGCAAGACAAAAGACAAAGGCATCTTAAATGTGTCCTCTAGTTTTACTAATGTCAGGAATGTTCTAATTCTAAACATAGTGGCTTCAAAATGTCCTGTTGCTTCTCAGGCGTGCTTGATTTTGCAGTTGTGACGTTCGCTTTAACCATGTGACTCTAATGGTCAATGTGAGCAGTCATTGTCCAACATCTTTGGGCCTGCAGTGTATCATTTAATTCATGTCAAAGTGGAGGAAAATAACTGAATGATTTAAGTTTATTTAAGATAAAGCTTTTTGGAATGATTTCATAACTTTTGAAAGTTATTTCATTTCTGTTACATTGCTTGAAGAACAAGAAGTGCCAGGGCCACTGTGTAGGATGTAGGTGTCTTTAACAGCATAAATGAAATTACATATTATTCCTGCTTTCATCAACGTATAATCACATGAAAATAAGAATCGGTGTGTTTTCTTTACCTTGAAATGACCCCTTCTTTCTATGGAGCAGGTCCTGTTTGTGCAACCACACCATTCTAGATGCCTTTAAATGAATGAATATATACTTTATTAATCCCCAAGGGGAAATTTGGTGTCGAGTAGCAGCAATTTACAGACAAAAAATAAGATATAAAAACAGCAGGAATGAAAGAACAAAATTAAATTAAACTTAACTAAAACAGTAGAAGTGTAAAAGTGCAAGTATGTATGTGTATATTAAGTGTGTGAGGTGTAAATAAACAAACAATAACAAACAATAGGAGAGTGCAAAAATGCTTTAAAATGATTTAAAGTTTAAAACGTTGACAAAAGTCTGGAGTTTATTTGCCCAATTGGGCATTTTTTGATAGCTAGCACAGTTTCCATGTAATTATTGTTCAAGTTTAGGAAAATGTGGGAACCATTTCAGAGTTTACAATGGGTGTGTATGGGGCAGGTTAGAGCTGTGATGTCATCGCTAGAGCACGAGGAGCTGTGTCCTAACCACCCTTTTTGTATTTGTATTTTGCCATTCACTCCACAATATTGACTTTTGAGGCATAATTTATATATGAAAACGTTGGAAATATTGTGCCGGTGGTACACATGCGTCATGGAATCCAACAAATTTATACTGTTTTGTCAGCAAGTCTGAAAGCGACATGAAGACCGGCCAACTGCTCCATCAACCTCCATGTTAAATCGGACCACAATTTTCTCTCATGACGGAAATGTGAGCACTTTACAAACTGAATTTACGCTCTCATTTATAAATCCTTACAAATATTTAAGTAGACGGAAACGTTCTCAGAAGTCTTGTGCTTCTTATGATTGCGTTATTTTTTGCGATGTCTGTCAAATACAATAGTTTGAAAGGTTGTTTTCTCATTAAATCCACAGTCCAGTCTCCTGCTCTGTGACAGTGTCACAGCTGCTACCAATTAGCCAATCAATCAAGCTGCCACCATGGCAACCGGTGACACGCGGGACAGGGGGCTTTTATGTCTACCTGTCTGTCTCTCTGTCTTCCCTTTCAACATAAAAGCCCCATGATTTAAGTGTATCTTAACATAAAGCTAAAATGAGGATTATTGTATTAAATAGAAAATAAATAGACAATTGTACACAATATGATGTTATGTAATCACGTGATATGTTGCAGCAAAGTGCTGTCCCATTCATATTTACACCATCAAGCCCTCACAGCTAATGTTGGCATATATATATATATATATATATATATATATATATATATATATATATATATATATATATATATATATCCAATCCACACATAGGTGCGCGCGCGTGCACGTGGTAATACGGTCGCATGCACTCAGACTCTTGACTTTTGATCATATTTATGCAAAGAATTAATATATATATATATATATTTTTAAAGTCAAGGAGTTATTGATTCTTTAGAGATCAAGGACAATAGGGGCTGGTATTCATATGTAATCACGTGATATGTTGCAGCAAAGTGCTGTCCTATTCATATTTACACCATCAAGCCCTCACAGCTAATGTTGGCATATATATATATAAATAAATAAATAATGTACCTCAATAACACATCTCACTACCAGTAATGTATATATATTGCGACGTCTTACGGCAGTAGTAGCCACACTTTCAAAATTTCTTGTGAAATTTTCTAGTTATTATTATTAAGCCCGAGCAATACTATGATGTGCGCTTTGCTGCAGGGGTCTATGACCCTGCAGCTGAAGCCACACTTAATAACAGATTTGGTCATTCAACTGTATCATGCCTCAGGCTTTCAGACTTAAAAGTTGTGATCACACACACACACACACGCACAGATTGGAGACACAATGAGAAGATCAAGTGCTGCTGTGCATTCATATGTGCTTCATTTCACGTGAGTCAACTGCTGTACGATGACCGCTTGCTTGTCGTTACCCACTAAGTAGTGCATTTCTGAAGATAGGCATGTCAGCCATATGATATCATTGTGTTAATTGGACTTGCAACAGCTCAGTAATATCCAGCCAGAGTGCTGGGAGGCTGCACGTTGTGCCATGTCTCACTGAGATCATGATGACAGGAAGCGGACGCCTCCGACCAAGACCTGTCTGACAGCCAGCGCACATTACCATCATGCTGATGCTTTAGTAGTCAGGTGATTTCATGCATGTGTTTGTACATGTGTAGAAGCATGGCTGGGGGTGGAGGCTGTCTACTCAGGGTCATTGCTGTTGGTCAAGGCCTGATTGGATGTATGCATGGATGAATAATATCACAATCAAGGTCACCATGTGTCTGCTCTGATGTTGCACTAATTCATATGCATTCAACAGTGACTCATTGCTACTGTATGTCCGTGTGAAACGGATCATCTGTAGTGGCAGACCTACAGAGATTCATCAGGCTGCTGCTTTCATTTAAAAAGGCTTTAGCAAATAACCGACACGAAGCGGCAGACACACAGTCAGAGACCAGCTTGTGGAGAAAGCAGAGGTTAGGTTATTTTTATTTTTATCAGGGGTTAGTGGAGTCCAAAACCAAAGCTCCAAGGAGAGTGAATACTTGGTTGGCGGGGGTTAGATCCCCAGCTCGGCATGTCAACGTGTGCATGGGTGTAAGACACTGCACCAGCGGAGATTAAAAGATGTGTAAATATACGTTTACTTTCCTAACTCCTGTTATTCAGAGGAATTATTTTGATCCAAACCGAAATAGTTTTCCAAGTCAGCCTTTATAAGTCACAGAGGAGCACCTACAGCAGCAGACTGTTAGCACCATGATGCGCCACGTGAAGCCGCTTCTTCCTGTGGCATTGAGACTACACAACTCATCTACCTCATGCAGAGACATGGGCTGCTGGGTGGATCCAGCCTCTGCTCTTTCCGTTTGATCTCTCTCTTTGATTACTGTCTCTCCTTGGATTACAATCATTGCAGCGCTTCGACTTACCATAATGGGACATAATGTGCTTTCTGAATGATACACTTACCTGTGCTTAATATTTTATATTGTACATGCATTGTTATATGCCACTTCTCATACATATATACAGTATGAGCTTTACCATTTACTTGTTTACATGTTAGGCATTGTGTATTTGTTGGATTGACAAATGTATTGTAGTTTTACTCTACACATGCACTCATTTGTATTGCAGCAATTTCCCTCCGGAAATCAAGTTCTATCTTATCGTAGTTTAGCTGCTTAGCTTGTGCCGTTCTGTTACCCTTTAGGAAATGCTTATTTCTTGCTTAATTCTTATCTTGTTTGTGGTAGTTAGTGTGTGCACAGTCAAGAGGCAGGGAATGCAAAGATGCTCAGATGCAAGGACATTGGGATCATGTTCCACCAATGGCTGAAAATGTCATCCTCTAAACAACTAAAAGAGTTCTTGAATAACTGGTGTCAAATATGGTTAAAGTTGTTCATCAGGAGCCGAGGTATTGTGTGCACATCAGTATGTGGGCTGGCCACGCACAACGAGATCCCTCAGGGGCACATTCAACCTTTCAAACACTGACGGTGACAAAGAACCCACAGGAAGACGGAGGAGCCAGTAATAGCACTCACAAAGTCTTGAAGACTCTGAGTCACATCTACAGTGTAATGCCTCATACGGTACATAATGCATTTATCAACATGCATCAGTCGTCCAAAGTTCTCACCCAGTGGGGTTTGAATTGATGTCAGAGCGGACACATGTATTACTTGACGTTCAGTTCTCTGATGTATTTACCTCCTGTCCCCCAGGTGAGCTTGTTGTCCTCTCGACTTTCAGGTAGACAAAAGTATTCACTTCTTCTCACTGGCACTCTTCTCTTCACCTTTTTACATTTTGTAGAACGACCTTGAAGTCTATGAATGCAGATACCTTCAAAGTCCATGCAGTAAAGCCAGCCTCCCGCCAGCAGAAGATTAGTTCGAGCAGACTCAGCTGGAAATCGTCTGCAATCCAGATTGTGCCGTGAAAAGGAGCTTTGCTTTTGGTCTCATTCTTAAAGGCCCAGTGTGTAAGATGTAGTGGTATCTAGTGGTGAGTTGTGGATTGCAACCAACTAAAAGCTCTGGGCGACTGTGGCTCAGTGGTAGAGCAGGGTTCTCTTTCTATCAGAGGATCGGCTGTTCGATCTCCGCTAGTCCATGTCGATGTGTCCTTCGGCAAGACACTTAACCCCAAAGGTAGCTGTGCCTACGGTGTGTGGATGGGTATG
This sequence comes from Taurulus bubalis, assembly GCF_910589615.1. NCBI lineage: Eukaryota > Metazoa > Chordata > Actinopteri > Perciformes > Cottidae > Taurulus > Taurulus bubalis. Next base: position 2,894,656 of record NC_136595.1, read on the forward strand.
ATTGTTAGTTACTCCAGATGGGCAGGTGGCAATGCATGGTAGCTCCTCCCATCATTGTGTGAATGGGTGAATGATGACATGTAGGGTTAAAGAGCTTTGAGTGGTCGGAGGACTAGGAAACCTTTTCACAAGTACAGTCTGTTTAGCATTCACCATTCCTCCTTTCCAAGTGTGTTGCAGAACTTTGGTGGCCTTCAGGTAGAGATAGTTAGGACTTTTAGGATTTGAGTTGAACTAAAAGCTACTCTTTTCAATTCTTTGCTCTTCTACATGATTAAATAATTGCTTTTAAAAACTTATATAGGATTTTAAAAACACAAAATTAAAAACGATGAAACTCCATGGAAGACGACCAACTCCCTTTTTCTAAGCTAACGAAAACACAACAATTCTTAGTTTGAAGTGATTATACACTGATTAAAACATAGTTATGAATATTATGTTCCATTTCTGACATTGGTCCCACTACATGTTACACACGGTTCCCTTAAGGTGTAATATTTCAGCCAGCTGAAGGATCCTGAGAAGCAGAAAGGCTTATTTTGGGAACATTATGTATCTGAATCGACGCTGTTGCCTGAAATAACAACATTCCATGTTAAACCATATCTCTGTGCAAATCAAGTTTCTTCGCTGTTGTCTGGTTCCCTTGCTCACAGTGAGAAGGTCATGTCAGAGAAGATGAATCATGCTCGTGTGACTGCTGCTGACATTCTGCTGTCATTGCCCTGCTGAAAAATAAATACAGAAAGTCTAGTCAAAGTGTGAAAGTGGGATACATTTGACCTCACTCACTCAAACATATATTCATGTGTAGTTACGGCCTGCTTTTACTGTGAGGCAATAGCTCTTAGTATATAACGAGTGTGTCCTTTATGTAGTGAGGTGCAAATTACAAGTGGGAGAGTTGGAAGTACTTGTCATGTCACAGACCTGCAGATAACCTTTCCTTTCCACACCCACGATATGTCCCTAATCGTTAGTAAGATAGTTGTTAGCCATTTGGTCATTTGGCCATTTGACGTTGCCGTTTGACGTGACCTCAAGTGTCAACAAAGACTCTTTTATGGCTTCAGGTGTATTTTTCATGTGTTTCTACAATGACACACACTGAGTTTGGCCAACACCATTCTGAGCTCTACTCTGGCTGAAAGCTTGCAATGTAGACTTTTTGTCTTTTGGTCCTGTAAAACAGCGGTCCCCAACCTTTTTTATGCCACGGACCGATTTTGTGTAAGACAATTAATTGTAACTTAAACCTTTAGTCCAGTCTACTCCGTAACTTAAACCTTTATGCCCAGGATTCTCCGTAACTTAAACTTTTATGTCCAGTCTACTCCGTTACTTAAACCTTTAGTCCAGTCTACTCCGTAACTTAAACCTTTCGACCAGTCTACTCCGTAACTTAAACCTTTAGTCCAGTCTACTCCGTAACTTAAACCTTTCGACCAGTCTACTCCGTAACTTAAACCTTTAGTCCAGTCTACTCCGTAACTTAAACCTTTATGTCCAGTCTACTCCGTAACTTAAACCTTTCGACCAGTCTACTCCGTAACTTAAACCTTTAGACCAGTCTACTCCGTAACTTAAACCTGCTTCACAAAGACAGGATGTTGGAAATGGAAGCAGGTTTTTAGAGCTTTTTGGCGATCAGGATATTCTGCCTCAGTGGCGGGCCGGTTGTTTTCGACCTTGGCCTTCAGTGCCGTGTGTCCACATCACACGATTAATACGCCGGGCAATAAATCGCGGAGAAAAAAAAAAGAGCGGAGCAGAGCAACTGGCCGGCCAGCGTTTCTGAGATTGGAGTGAGACAAGAGAAAAGCTGAGGTCGTGATCTTCTCAAAAATTGTCGAGCCAATCAGCGTCTTCATGTTCCTCAAACTTGTTTTTAATGGAAGCTAGTCAGCTTGCTATCACGTTAGCTAACGTGTTTGGGTTGTGTATTGTCGTTAAAGTTCCGTTATGTTCCGTTGCAGTTCAGTCTTGCTTGTAAAAAAACGTAACGTGGTGAAACATGCTGTCACCCCCCGGTCTGGTTCAGTTCACGCTGTCACTCGTTAACAATAAGCTGCAGGTTGTTTTTTTTTTACTCAAAGTAGAATGAAGCAAATCACGTAGTTGGGCTTAGCCAACAACGTGACGTCGTGGTCATAAGAGACCCAGAATGAAAGAGTTTAAGGAAGAGGACGCTCTATATGTAGCAGTACAGCTTCCCTCTGTCCAGTATTTCATACATATTGATAAAGCAGCGTATGCTAAATGCAGCCTCTGGAGGGATCAATTACAGTAAAAAGGGCTCACATTTGGCAGATGTAAAACATACATGTGTATGTTTTTAGTGTTAGTCCATTTTATTGTTTTCAATTAATAGCTCAGGGATGTTCAAGAAGCAACCTGTTTGTGCACTTTCTGAAGATGTTTTGCACTGTCACTTCTGTTTTTAAATAAAGGGTTGGAAATTAATGCTTTTTTGATATTTTTTTTTGTTAGCCGATTCATCGATTAATCGAAAAAATAATCAACCGATTAATCAATTATTAAAATAATCGTTAGTTGCAGCCCTAGTGTGAACCGACCTGCGGATCTATTTTAACCTTATAAGCACCGCACCTATTCTCGAAAAAAAGGTTTCCTTAATTATCTCCGCAACCACATTGTTGTTTAACTTCATTTAAATTCCTACAATACCGTAATCCTTGTGAGAAGAGACAATGATTTGAAAAAAATACTTCCCCCTATTAGTACCTGTAAAGTCACAAAACGGCCAGAGTTTTTTTCCTTTCTTTTTTCAGAGGACGTTTCTGAGTCCTTTGAGGAGTGAACACTACGTGGAGCAATCTGCAATTACGCAGGTGCCTCCAACCTCGCCGTTGCTGCGTCGAACAATGCATGTTGTCCAAATCAAGCACAAGTCACATTTAGTAATAACAAAACAATCCAACAAAACCGTGGAACTGAAACACTGCAGTGCACACACAAGACATCACCGGCGCACCTTGGCGAGGGAAGAGGCGTGGGACCAGCTACGGTCCCGCGCCAGTCACTCTCTCGCGTCAGCCAGTTGTTGAGGTATAACCTAAGGAGTGCCAAACTCGTAGTCCAAATGTCCCCCATCTGGATGTGGATGTGGTGAACAAAGGGTCGTGCACTATTCAAAATTGCGGGACCATCAAAGCGGCAGCCTCAGAAAGGCTTCATTAATCAGAGCATCAGAACATATTGTATTATGAAATCAATTTGTATGCCAAGCCAAGAAGACACATTGTTTCAGCTCTTTTGTCTGGTGTTGAAAAAATGGAAGGTCAAAAACGAGAATATGGATCAAGGAGCAAAACATCAAACAAACATGATTGGAATATCATGGAATGTCTATCACAACCAAGACTTGACGAATCAGAATTGGCAATGTACATTCTTAGGGGCCATTCACACCAGACGCGACTCTCAAAAACGCGTCGCTAGCAAAACCATTGTTTCCCTATAGTACGGCTTTTTAAACGCCGCGCGACGCGTTTTTCTAGCGTTTTTTCGGCGCGCTTAAAAGTTGAAATTCTTAACTCGGCCAGGGCAGCCAATCGGATGAAGCAAGAGGCGGGCTTTATTACTTCACCACATCCTTCCTGTTTTCGTGTGGTATGAACTCTGACGAGGCATTAATATTAGCGATCTTTAACTACCGCCTGGCAGTTAAAGATCGCCCGGCAGAAAGATCCGGACGGTAACCGGGCAAAAATCACCCGGCTACCGCCCGGCAGTTAATTATCGCCCGATTGCGCACGCAGACCCGCTCCACAGGCGCACCGGGCTGTTTTTGTTTTTTTGGCTGGTGCGTTTTTGCCAAGGCGTTTTTGAAGCGGCTGCGCTTTTAAAAGTCGCGTCTGGTGTAAACGACCCTATAGTCCTAATTTCAACATTGCTGCAAGCTGTTATTTCAACATGTACTCCATGTCAAATCATTGCTAAGCTGTTACTTAGTCTCTCATATGTGCTGTTTTGCCATCTAATCCATATCTGAGTTACTCCAAATGCTGCAAAGCTTGAGAGCTGCACTGTGGAAGATTGCAGATATTTGAGAGAGCCGGTCGTAATATTTTGTCATTTCACATTAAACGCTGTGGTTTGAGATCATGGTTGCAGTCAAGTCAAATTAATGCCAGGCAGCTCAAGAAGCAATATGATCTTTCTACATCATAGGACTGATATTTTCTGTTTAAATTCAACACAATGGCTGCTGTTATTCCGGGACAGCTTTTGAATATTGAATTTCAAAGCACAGCCGTCTCCCACTGAGGCTGAGCTGCTCGAATTAAATCAACGGTGTTTCAGCGTTCACATTCTTTTCTGTGCTCTCTGATAACGCTCCTAAATTAGCACCAGTCAAAGTGTTTTATCTTTAGTGACCAATCATGCGTCGTCTGTTTTAATTTCCAGCCCCATTGTGATAGTGTAAGATCCATTTCACAGAGCTAAACATTTAGAGATGGAGGGATGAGAGAAAGAGAGCGAGGAGGAGAGGGATGGTAAATAATTTCTGTTTCAGAAGCAGCAACCTATTTTATGAGTGCCACCTACTGAGCACCCTTCATTCCCTAATGTAGGGTGTATTTGTATTGTCTGGCCTGCTATGTCATTTTGTGTGCACAGAATATAATGTAATATTTGTATTGGTATGTATGAGGAGGAATTAAATTAGTATGAAGGAAGATGTTGATACTAATGTACGATACTAATGCTGCCCATAAGTGTGTGTGTTATTGGCTGTTATTTTCTCAAATATGAATTCATTTTCAGCCTTAATTAATAATAGCATGTAACAAGGGAAAGTCATGCTTTAGTTGAATGTGCCACTCTGCATCATGCATGACTGATACAGTACACATTACTATATTTATTCTTCTGATTTAGAACATGGAAATCACATCTCTGCAAAACTAAAATGGCAAGTGCACAAAAAAAAGAAATTACAATACCTACCAGCTGTTTGATTCACAAGATAAGTGCAGTGCAAAAACACCAACTTTGTATTGGGATCAAGTTACTGCAACTGAATTACTGAACATAATTGATGAAGCTACAAACACTAATAACATGATTGGGGACCAGGATAAAAAAATACCATAATATAGTGACTATTTCACAATGATATTTTATGAAATTTGACGTAACTTTATAAAATGACCTGGTCACACCTCAAACTGTACAGCCTTAAGCTAGAGACCCTGAGCATTGAGAGCATGCATGGCTCATAGCTCCTAGGCTCATTCACAACAAGGGGCTTTCTGAGCAGTTTGAAGAACAGAAGTGCTTGTCATCCAATCACAACAAAATTCAGAAATCTCCAAATGTCAAAGTTTTTTCTTCACATATTTCTTCGATCAACAAGACCATCGTTAAATGAACTGCTTCTAGCAGCAGCCACCATTTAATTAGTATTCATTGATAAAGCTGCTGTTACAAAGTTTAATATTTATATTTGCTCATTTTGATAAGATTTATCCCCAGTAACCAAACGGATGGAAGTCCCTCTGTGTTTGCATCTTGAAAGAGAGGAAAGGAGGATGTGAGGAAGCTCTTGCTCAGTGCAGCTTTAAAAGAAGCTGCTGCTCTCTGCGGCTGTAGTCTCAGCTCTTTCTTGCTGTCCAACACTGGAACAGATGCCCTATTGTAACTTTACCCTATTGTCGACCTCGCTCCTTCTTTTTCTCCCCGTCTTTCTTTGCCACCCTCCCTCTCCTTCTCTTCGCCCTGTTCTCTTGTAAGCCTTTAATGGTGATTAGCTGTGCCGCGCTGAATGTGTCCCTGTGTCTCCTCTCTCACCGGGAGTACAAGTGCTGTCACTGAACTCAGTCCTGCACTGTTAACGGAGCTATTGATTCAACTCAGATGAATGGTTGGGATACAGTAGGGAATGTGGTTCTGTGTGTGTGTGTGTGTGTGTGTGTGTGTGTGTGTGTGTGTGTGTGTGTGTGTGTGTGTGTGTGTGTGTGTATGTGTGCCTGACTGGACTCCTGTTACTGATGACAGAGCCATATGTGACAGGGCTCTGGCTCCAACACACTGCTTGTTTCTTAACCTAGAGATATGTTTGATAATGCACACACACACACACACACACACACACACACACACACACACACACACACACACACACACACACACGGTGCATTCACCCTGCTAGATGCCCATTGAGGAGCCAGCACAAAGGTTTCCAGTACAATGGTCTCTGAAGCTCCTTGAGCCACTCTTCAATGCCCAGCTTTACCCCCTCAGATGCACTGGTTTAGCACGTTGACTGCACTGTGTAGCTGTGAACAGTGGACCAAATGTACAGTTGACTTTACAGCTGACTGAATTACCATGGTGTTGTTGTTGTCCTTTACCTTCCTCTTGAAGGCACACAGCACAGTCTGCTGTATGATCTGGGGGAACAAATGTGTGTGATTAACAAGGCAAAAGAAGACATTTCATACCAGTAAGTATATGTGTGTTACTTCCATGGTATTTGCCCAGTCCCTACTCCGCTGTGATTGGTCGGCTTTTACCCAAGATTGTTCAACTCCACCACAATACACGTCAAGCATGCTTCGCTCAGCTCAGAATAGATGCTCGGCACATTGTCATTCCAAGCTTTTGTAGCATGAAGGCGAATTGCAGCGCTATTCTTGCAAAGACTTTAAAAAATACGCTTGTCTCAGAAAAACGATTTGTCTGAACTTCAGCAGAGACTCTAACTTTGGAATGTTCCCTGCGGGTGACAAGACACCTGTGGCCACCATGTTGGCTGCTCCTGCTATACATCATGCTGTGGACAATGTTCATCAGTAATGTCGTGTTTATACATGATCTTTATAAAAGGATCCCGTGGGTTACATCGTTGAAGACAATTATTTCTAGCTGGCCTCAAAGATCTATTTGTTAGTTGTTATTACAACTTATGAAACCTGATGTAAGAACCCTTTCATAATGACTTACTAACATTTATATTTACAGATGACATACTACATGTTGCTGATGGCTTAATAGATCATGAGTATTTGTTATATTATTTTTTATTATTATTATTTTATTAGTATAGTGAAGCAGCATTTATGATAAATGAACCATTGATGAAGCCATTAGTTACAACTCACACACATTTACAATGGGCACCTTTTCAGAAAGTGTTCCCACTTTATGGTTTCTTAGCTTCAAGGCAGCTATTGGTTCACATTCAACTGAATAATTAAATCAAGTCGTAGAAATGTAAGCCTTGCTTTGGCCAGGCAGTCGCTCACAGTGAGCGTAATGTCCGAGTGTTGGTTTGTGGTAATGCGTTGCCGACTTTTCAAATAAATGTTCACCTACAGCGACGCTACAACTCCATCATCACCAACAGCGTTCTGCTGCTGAAGGCACGTGTGCGAGCAGCTCGGCGTTAGTGGCAGTCGCCGTGTCATTTGGGTCTGGTTAGGGTTTGTCACCACGCAGATCTGTTGACAGAAAGCCGCTCACACTGGAGAGGCCTGGGGCCGCCGCACTGTTGGACCAGATGTCAGACCGCCATTATGAGCCAGCTCCACTGTAAAACATCTAAAGTTGGAAAAAATACTAATTACCTCGTTAATTAGCTGGCCTCACATCCTAATGGGACTCTGGGTGTGTAATAAAGTCTGATGCACTTGAAAGGTCAACCAGCTTTGCGTGTACCTGTACAATTAGGAGAGGTGCTTAATTCTAGCTAACGTGATACGAGTCATTCGTAATAAGACCGTAGTTTCTAGTACAATGAAAGGTCACACAGTGTTCTGTTAACTAGTAGTTAAACTCACTATTTGGTCATTTTAGAATGTTTAACCTATATGCTGTGCTAGAAGACAAGGTGTCTAGTAACTTCTGACTGGTGTACGGATTTAAACCTTTTAAAATGACATTAAAATGTCATTTCTGCCAGTTAAACCACAGTGAGACGGGCATTTACAGACTAATTTGGTTACTTGTCCATGAGGCAGAGGAAGACAGCCTCCTCCACTGTTGGCCCATTACATAGTCTATTTAGAAAATGATCATCTTGGTGTGTAATGCATAAAAGGACAGAGGAGCCTCCTCCACTGTTGGCGACCCGTGGCTGACTTGGCAGCGTGAGAACAACTCATCATCATCGCTTCCTTTCAGCTCGGCTTTTATATCTGCATGGCGGCACCAAGTCTTTTCTTTATTTAATTCGTGGTGATTTTTGGACTTCGCACATTTCACTTGAAATGTCGACATCTTCAGGCACCGGAGGTCGAACATGGAGGCAGATGTGTTGAATGTTCATTCAAAGTGTGAGTATATGCCCGTCCTCGTGCCCAGTGGCATTAAGATGAGAAAACCGACTCCTACAGAGCTGGCAGTCCACGGCCTGCTTGGCAGCCTGACCACAGCACATGATCCCTCCTTCAGCTTCAACAGCTCTCCTCTTTTCAGGTTGTTTGCTTATACCTTACCCTGCGGGCTCCTTTAATGATGCATACTTGTTATCCATCAGTGTGGCCAAATGTGAGTTCAAACTGAATTAATTGATTTAGTTGATTATGCAAAAAGGCAAAACAAGATGATCTACCTGAAGTTGCCCCCTAGCTCGCGTCTGTAGTTTATATTCCAGTGAGCGGGAAATGGTGCTTTGCCATCTTCTGCTTGTTAGGGCAGTAAGAAGCTCTGCAAGGTGATCCTTGAAAAATATGACCAGAGCCCTCGTTAAAAGAATACGTTGACATTCACACATTTAAGAGTGTGATATCTCATCAGGCCTGTGCCTTTATGTGGCAAATGGCTGCGGTATTACAGCACAAGAGAAGTGGAAAGGCATTTTGACATGTTGACATTGTTGCATTTGTCATGGAAACCTTCAGGCGCCTCTAACCACATGCTAGCTCATCATCTCACAGTTCGGTGGAAATGAGAAATGTTGACTGGGAATTGTAAGAACCTCAAGCAGAAGGACACATTTTTTAATCCAGAGCTTGGCGAAGGAAACTGACCGGCTAAAATTCAAAATGTCCCTTAAAATGTATTTGAGTCAGCATGATAAGGCGGCTGTTGGATGATGAGAAATCCTAATCATGCACAGCCTTCGGAATTCCAAGCTCTCACTCAGACTCTCATCTCTCTGTTTGTATTCCATGGATTCTACTGCACCTCAAACCCCAGCTTAACAGTATTATCCCCCTTTCATGTGAAATCTCATTAAATTAGTTATCCAACTGTGTTTCTTATATCGTCCATTTGCCGAATGCTTTTAGTACGTTATCATTACCTCTAAACTTCAGACCTCTAAACTTTTTTCCTCTCAAAACATTGTGGGAGCCGGGCATCGAGTGGCTGTCCTTAGCTGTGAGGTTATTGATGAGCTGCTAATGAAAGGCCCATTAAAGGCGAGCAAATTGATCCACTGAGGGCCTGATGACAGTATCATTGCAACAGGGACACAATAGAGGAAGACATGCATTGCCACGAGGCTGAAGAGCAAAAACAGAATAATAATGGTATATGCTGCGCTTCCTGCGATCCTGTTATTCATATGTTTAGGCAATATCTGTGCAACCTTCGTCCTTTTTTTCTTCTTAATCTCACATTTAAATGCAAATGACATGTCATTACATGTAAAGTGAGTAACACAGAGTTAATATAAATGTATATTGTCCTAGTTTACAGTGATTTATGCTAACCTGATTGCCTTCTGTCCCATAATTGGTCGCGGTCGCCCTTTAGGAGGACCCGTTATGTCATCTCACAGAAATACGTGAAATGACCATGACTTCTTGACAGCACATTACCAGGTTTCACGGAAACCATTTAACATCTAGGCAACAAAACTAATGTTAGGTTCAGACAAAAACATCATGGTTGATCTTAAAATTACTACGTGCCATGGTCTTCTCTCATCTCAGATTCCTCCTCTTGTAGGGCTGATGAATATTTGGGAAAAGGAACTAGGTGTTACACTAGATGAATTCTGGTGGAGTGATGTTTTGCTCAGAATTAATACTACTTGTATTTGTGCACGTATGCGTCTCATCCAATTCAAGGTTGTCTTCAGAATTCACTACACAAGGGCCCCCCCTCCCCTTTTCATTTGTTTACTTGTTGTTTTTGTTTTGTTGTTCATTCTATTCTTTTGTATTTGGGTTTTAATTTACTATGTAGTTTTATTTTCCTCTGTCTGCCATTTCCTTTGACTTTGTGGGTTTAAAAAAAAAACCCTGTTAACTACAATCACAGCTTGTATCACTTTTTTCTGAGGTTTGATCAATAAACATATTAAAAAAAAAAAATTAGTACATGCACATATTTCCATAACTCAACCACCTTTGGGGCACAAACACGGGTCTCCTGGTTGAGTCCTGTGTTGGTTGGACCACCTCTCCCCTCACCCACCATATTCTTTCTCACTGTTTATACTGCATCACTAGCTTTGCATTGCATATTCACATGGATGTGTTTAATTAATTCACATATCCAGCACAGCAAAGGATCCTAATTTACTTCCATTTGCATAGTTTCTGTGGCGCTGAGACTCTGGCTTTGAAATGAGCTCGCACATTCTAATGCCACCTTTCCATCTTACACGAGAATTAGGCCCACACAGTCTGGAAATAGTTGTTGATATTACACATTTCTGGTACATTCTTTTGTAACATGAACATAGTCGGTCTAGTTTCTTACCTACCGGCCAACACAAGAAGAGATCAAATATGAAATAAATACATTTCTGCCATGTAAAATCCTGTCTCAGACTTTGCAGTGTTTTTGTGTCTGAGAAGCCTTGCGGGCTTTAAAGTTAAGACTCCAACTGGACTTCTTGGTCCCATTAATGCAGCTCCTTGTGCTGTTTTAAAGCTGGCCAGGTTTCGATCTGAACGCCTGCTTACAGACTGCAGCCCTCTGTAATGTGCTGCATTCACACTGCCCTCTACCTTTGCTATCTTCCCAGGGTCTGGTGCAGAGAAGCATCCTTGCAGAATAATTCTGATCACTACTCTTCCTGCTGGAGATGATTGAATTGGGGAAATGTAGTTATAACTGGTGTGGGTAGAAATGGCAGTTCAGCAGCACAGATCTACACACCCATGTATGTTATTCAGTACATTTAATCATACACATGATGTTTTATGGGTTGTAAAAACAGATAAACATACTTTGAATGTACCTGTGTAATACAGACTGGGGCCATGAATGTCTTATTACACCACATTTCACACAGCTGTGAGCAGCACATGTCTTAATGAATGTGTTATGGAACAGTGTATCAATGTCCTCTCTTGCTTTGCATGTGAACAGATTGCTGTTAAATGGCCGAAAAGTGCAATCTAAGACTTGGTCTTCTTTTCCTTTCACCCTTCAGAAATAATGACATCACCTAAAACCTCTCATAAAAAATGAAATTGAGTCTTGTAGTTTTTTTTCTCACGTCTGAAAGAGATTATTTGGGTTTTCTCGACCGCAGCAGTCAAAATGAAACGTCCACACCTGCAGACTGATATCTACTTTTGATGGAAGATCAACACTAAAAAAATATTCATAAAATAACACATATGAAAAATATATAGGATACATCAGTATACAAATAAATGTATACACGCTCCTAAGGAATAGGGATAAGAAAGAAAGTCCCATTAGAGCACATCTGAAAAGGACCGCCTCCCTTCACACATTGTTACTGGACTACCACTGCCATCTTCTTTCAGACATATCCAGAGTCCAACCTGTAACAAGGAGCTGTGAGCTCATTGTATGACTCACTCTTCACAGCTCTACAAAGATTGCTATTTCAGAGCCAGATTGCTGAGATGTTGTTACTGTTTATCAAACCTGCTCATGTCCCAAGGAAGAATGTCATTTATTTAAAGATACAAAGATTATGTGTTTTTTTTACGAACTTTTCAAAGTAAGTTTGTACATAAAAAAATAAATAGTGGCATGCATCATACCAATCTGACATCAAATAAGTATCTCCAAGCTATACATATGAATTCTAGCTATATACATTTCACTATAATAAAACAAGATGCAGTCCTTAACGTGCAGGAGTACGTTTTTGTGCAGGTGACACTTTACTTTAGTTCAACCTATTTATTTAATTATAATTCACTACAATTTATAAACACTATTCAATATAATATATAGTTAAATGATATCAGCTGATTGAATATCAGCTGTTACCAGGCTCAAAGATATGGGTTAGAAGGGTTCTGCTACACGACTAGTAGGTTCAGAAGACTGTTATCCTCTCTCACATGGCTGAGCACCAATAGAAGAAGAGGACCTCTGGTGGCTGAAGTTATTATGACAGTAGAAAAGAAGAAAGCCAGGTGACGTGATGTAAGGAGTACACAGACGTGTAGAGATGGTCGGGTCAAACAAACACAGGACTTTCACGCAGGAGAACGCTGTTTGTGTACCGTGTGAAACCATCTTTTAACTTCTCCATTTCAGGTTTTCTAAAACACCGGAGTAGTGCAAAAGACATGCCCTTGAATACAAAAATGTATTATTGTGGATGTGGGCACAGTTTATGCAGCATCATATTGTAAGCCTCAGCTGCTTATGATGCGCCTTCACCAAAGTTTCAGAAAGCTTTTCTAACAATTAAAATGGTTGACTGGAGAAGAAAAACATAAACAAGTAATAATCCAAACGAATATACTTTCACAATGGCACACTCGGTCACACATAAACTGAGAGTACAATGGCATTTTAATTAATTTCCACAATGAATAAACATGTGCTTACAATACCGTGGCAACAGAGAGCCCTGTGTCTGTCTGTGTGTGAGAGACTGGTTACAGAGTGTAAAACCTAAAACCGTGAATTACAGCAAAATCCCAGTGCCAAGCACGCACACACTCAAACACACACACTCTGCCAAACAGGTGGGATGGGTGCAGGTTAAGGAGGAGGAAGGGCTATGCTAATGTCGGTACACACAGAGAGAGAGAGGGAAGCTGCAGTTCAACCAAACACAGTCAGGGCAGTCTAACAGGTGTAAAGGTGAGACAGGACTGTAGTCTGAGCTGTAAGTAAACAGTCGTACGAATAACCAAGAAGTGTGTTTTGTAGGCAGGCAGGTAGACAAGCGGGCAGGTAGACAAGCGGGCAGGTAGACAAGCAGGCAGGTAGACAAGCAGGCAGGTAGACAAGCAGGCAGGTAGACAAGCGGGCAGGTAGACAAGCAGGCAGGTAGACAAGCGGGCAGGTAGACAAGCGGGCAGGTAGACAAGCGGGCAGGTAGACAAGCAGGCAGCGCTCCCTGTGCTGCAGAGTGTTAGCTGGAGAAACAGGCAGCATAGAGAGCAAGCTGGTAAAGCGGCCTTTATCCTCTGCTGCCCCCTTTGAGACACACACACAGAGACTGAGGCGACCACTGGGGCGTTCAACCAGCTCAGCTTTGCAAGGTAAATGTGTAGATTCAGTTTGCTCGCCGCTCAAGTACTTGAACAGGGCATGTGAATGTGTATGCATGATTTTGTTTTCCCTAAATTGACATCATTAGTTTATTTCTATCATCCATCACTGGCTGTGTTTACATGCTGCTGGTGCTGCTGGTGAAAGAGTCGTTCAGGTTAATCACTGTACACAAAGCCTTTGCTGCTTTAAGATGGAGTCCAGTGAACACGTTAACAATGCTGATACTTGATCCTTCAAAAACATGTCAGGGAAAGGAGGTGATGGATGCTGTCATGTTTGACATCAACATCTGCGAAGGAGGAAGAGACTGAACGTTTCCTACAGTTTCTAGTTAGTCTAGTAAGCAGGTTACTGCAGTTCAGCTTCATTTAGTTCCTCGGTAAGCAAGTGATGGGAGCCGGTAATGAGTGTGGAGGTGCACCGGCTACCATGCAACCCGCTGCGGCAGGCCGGCACCGCCGTCACTGTGTGCCGTGCTGTCTGGATTTGTGCCCCTGTCCTCCAGAGGATCCTCCTCAGTAACATTCATTAACATAGGGCCAGAGGGGAGAGTAAAAGGAACTGCAGTACAATGTGTCCTACCTGCTGCGGTTTTGTCTTACCGTGTGCTGCGTGTGTCAGGGGTAGCATGTACACACATATACTACCCTGCACCGCGCACAGAGAGCCGGGGGTTGGTATTTAACAGGTGTTGTGGCTGCAGGCAGCAGGTAGCACTGTGTCCCCTCTGTGAGGGCTCTGTGTGTGTGTGTGTGTGTGTGTGTGTGTGTGTGTGTGTGTGTGTGTGTGTGTGAGAGACAGAGGATCTAAAATATAACTAATTCATCTCAATGAAACTAGCACAGAGGACCGATTCCAAAGTAATGAGCACCAATGCGTACAATTTACCCAAGAATTTCCCTTTTTAGCAGCATGATGTGGAGGTACTTGTTCAGTTTATACATCTATTCCTCCATCTGCTCTGATCAGTCGGCATCTTATCGTCAACCACAGCCGCGCCGTCGTCGTCTTCACAGTATATAGCATCGTGAAAGGATGCATTCTGAACACAGAATGCTTTTATTTTTGAGAGTACACTTTGCTTGATTATACCACTCTACTGTAACTTACAGGGTCTCTCTAGTGATGTAGTATTGCTCTTCCATAAAGTCATGGTGCATTGCAAGTGAATTATTAGTTTCCCGGGTCACAATTGATGCAGCTGAGGCTTCCATACGCTGACTTTTAGTCCTAAATATAGGTCGAGCAGCGAAAGTGCTTCATCCGATCTCTTATTGTGCGACTATAGTGTCTCTTTACCAGACCCTCTTCTCCTGCTAAATGCCTTTCCGTGTCTTATATACTTGTCACTTTGTCGTCTCCAAGCCAAGCCCAGACAATCATTCTCTGACTTGACAACGCTCCTGCAGAGCCACAGAAGACATTAATGAGTAGCACTCCCCGTGGCTAGTGCGCTGACCTTTTGTGGTGAACTTCATAGGACTGATTGTTCCATTGTTACAGTTTGAACTCAATGCTATGCTGCTAATAATACCTTGATGCACAAACAAACATGGTATGGTGGGTCAAAGTTGGGTGAACCAGGGCTTTGAGCTAAGCGATGTTATGGAAAATAAAACCCAGTGTGCAATAAACTTAGTTTTTGTTAAAAGGGTCTCTACAGCGATCCAGTATTGCACCTTCATATTAAATATATGGAAACCCCAGAACGGCCGTGTTATCTCAAGACAAGAGTTAATAATCTTGTTATCTAATGAAATCTGCCTTTAGTTTTTTTCACAAGAAAACACACTTTCTTATCTTGAGATAACGAGCTATTCAGCTCCAAAAGGTTATTACTTATAATATTAAACGGAGATCCGGGATACAATGCCAGAGATGACTGTCGAGCCGTCGCTCAGCTTCTCCGTGGTCAAATCAGCTGACTGACTCTACAGTTGGATGTATTCAATCGGCCCAGATCCAGCTGATCAGAAAACCACAATAATAAGCAAAAGCTTGTTTATGTTTACTTCTTGTCAGCTGAAATAAGCTGAGACACATTTGGAAAACACCCTATTTTAAAAACATGACCTAGTCACATGTAAATCCTCCCACAACTGTCAGCTCTATAGACTGTAAATAAAGCTTTTTTGAGTCTTTTCATATTATACTTGTTATATCCAGCATTCTTACAGTCAATGGGCAGGTGATCTGGACCTATTGTGGGTACACTACAATTTGGCTGATTCGACCACAAATATGCACATGATGGCTCGACCGCAGTCGTATAAGCATTGTACTCCGGATCACTGATAAACATCATCAAGTAATAAGAGGAAACAACCTTTTGCTTTTTATCTAGTTTGTTATCTCGAGATAACGCAATAATTAACGACATTTAATGGCATTGCACTGTGTATTATTGCTTTCTAGAGTTCTGAATACTTCCTCCACCACTTATCTGACCATGAAGCAAAGGATCCTTTTGATACCATTTACTGTGACCTATACAACTGATATCTCATTATTTTTCGGTTTTGTTCTTGGCTTGGATAACAATGTTATCAGTATTTGTCAAAGTCCAAACTCTCCAGGGAGCCACCATGTCACCCGTTGAGGCTGCTGGGAGTTTTGTGATGCGACACGAAAGCTTGAGGAGGTGCAAGAGCGAGATTAAGATGCATGGGGAGGGAGGGAGGGAGGGAGAGAGAGAGAGAGAGAGAGAGAGAGAGAGAGAGAGAGAGAGAGAGAGAGAGAGAGAGAGAGAGAGAGAGAGAGAGAGAGAGAGAGAGAGAGAGGGAGGGGGAGGGAGAGGGAGAGAGAGAAGGGATACAGCAGTGGATTACTAACGGAGCTCATATACACTTCAAGGCTAGAAGCTCTTCCTGAGAATCCGTTTGTGTAGCATCAGGACAAGGTGGATGCACAGGTACAGTAGGTCACCTTTATATGAAGACTCAATAAATCCTCAGACAGCTCAGTGCAAACGTATCCTGAATGCCCAACGCCTGTTGGAAGGCTGAATGAAGAGAGAAAAATCTGAGAATTTTGACAGTTACAATAAAATAATAGACTTCTCAGTTGTCTCCTCAGTAAATAGTAAATCTCCTAGCAAGCACAGAAATCCATTGCAGAAGTTGCTGTAGCCCAGTGATTTATCAGATTAAAGAGGTATGGCTGTCCATTTGGTAATGTCTCAGTTGGGGTTTGATATGCTAGCTGTTTGCCATGCTAGCGACAGGGCTAAAGGGATGCACTCCACCACTTCAGTGTAAAATACAGCACGTCTTTGGCACTCCATGAGTCACTTTTCAACCAAGGCAAACGTGCCTCAAACAGCAGGTGTGGTTTTTAACAGGGACTCAATACAGCGACTGGAGTTTCATGTGCAGTCGTCCTAGTTTTATCATTCAACATTCATGGTCCCCAGAAGATGATTCCTAATGTCTTTAGCACCACCATGAGGTTCACATGTATGGTTTTGAGTGAAATGATCATGACGCTATTGAATGGGTTGCAATACAATTTGGGATCGGAAGGACTTCATTGATTTTCTTTTTAACTTTAAACTCATAGACTACTGGATATATCATAGACTATTGGATGGATTAATTATTGGGTCCTATTTGATGCACCCTGAGCACTTTCAGAAGCTCACTGTTCACATCATTTAATAAATCATTAATACTCAACGTCAGTAGGTTGGTTCTGTCCAGTTCAAAATGTTAAAACTATTGAATTGATTGCAAAGAAATATGGTACTGATATGTAATATCACCAAGAATAAAAAAAAAATCGGCACAGCTGGAACAAGTTGTGCTTGCTTTCATGCAAAGTAATAATAACACTAATTGTATTAATATAGCACCTTTAAAAAATGAGTTTACAAAGTAGCAAAAGCAAGGCAGTAAAACAACAGAAGCCTCATCGATGAGACAAACAGACCAGAGATTGAATGCATTTGTGCATCCAACTTTAGAGCCTGTCAGCTGATTTGACCTGATACAATATATGAAACAATTAAACCAATCGATACGATAAAAATGGATATTTTGTGAAATAATTGAGTAAAATCAATAACAAACAAAGCAGTAAAGCGACAACATCACATAAAGGCCTCTTCGTCTTCTTAGCAATAGAAGAGTAAAGTGCATTTTAAGGAGGTTTCAAGGTGAAATATAAGGAAGGAGGGAATGGCGAGTGACTCCAGGTGACTAAAGATAGCGAGGTTGAGCAGCACAGCACCAGATATGATTGAGCAGCTGGGCTCATTTACATAATTTACTCATTTCCGTAGCCATGGGGTCTGTGAGGGTCCACGTGACGTATATCACATTATCTGCATGCCCACGAGGGTCCCATGGATGTCTGCAGCCCAGAATGTAAGGGCCGGCTGCACATTTGTCGAACATGTCCACATCCACAGACACTAATAAAGTAAAAGTATTTAGAGGTCCATTTAGTAAATATAATCGAAACCCTAAAAGTCTTCTCTGGTTGTGGTTTGGCACGAGTCAGCACAACACTAGTGGGTGTTACATCACCTGAACAGCTGGCCGCTCATTATAACACAAAATGTTTTATTTGATTAATTTCCACCTCACAGCAGTAAAATATGAGCAGCTTCAGTTGTTGAGAAACTGCATAGTTCTCCCTGTTGTACTGGGGTGTATGTGTGTGCTGCATGGAGTTATTAGCATTATTATTATTATTACCTTTCTGACACCGTCTTCCAGTCTCTTCATATGGATATTTTCACTGAAGCTTTCTATTATTCTGTCTCATGTCGACCTGTTATCTTAGTTTTATCTTTCAAAAACATTTATCCATTTTTACTTGTAAGTCTTTTCATGTACATCTTTCCTCTATGCCTTCCTGCAAAGCATATAAAAAAGATCCCCTTTTCATGCAAATTATACATTAATATTTCCAGCTTCCTTACATTGTTTTGCACCTGCAGCTCTTTGATTTTCCCCAGCTCTGTTTTCTCTCTCAGCTTTTTTCTTCTCTTAATACCATCTGACATTCCTTACCTGCAAGCAGACGCGGTATCACCTGTCGTCTCTTCGCTTGTTTCTTCTGCAACACGATCTGATGTGTCTCTCAAACAACAAAAGGGAACAGAGGAAAAGGAGGGGAGGGTGGCAGGAGAGAAGGAGGGAGGGGTGGATGGAGAGGATGGGAGGCTGGTCTGCGGCATGGTATCTCAGACAGTCCAGCACTTTCTTTGTTATCTGCTCTCCATGTGGGAGAAAAGCATCCCACCTTCTTTATTATCATCAAGCATGATAAGGACGGCCCTGACGACTCATCTCTGCACAAAGGCAAGCTGATACCTCACTGTGTGTGTGTGTGTGTGTGTGTGTGTGTGTGTGTGTGTGTGTGTGTGTGTGTGTGGGGGAGGGGGGCGGGGGGGGGGGGGGGGGGGGGTGCATATCTGACACCATGTCTTGAAGCCCAAAAACACCAGGGCATATCTGTTTCCTTTTATTCTCGTATGAGTAATGGTGTTGGTGTGATTTTCTCCAGGTTCTGAGATATCCGCTTCAGCTCACCTCTGTACAATGCACCTCCATGCCACTTGGGTGGTGGAATCAAAGGCATTAACAAATGCCTGAGTTAAGTTGAAAGTTAAAGTAAAAAGCCTTTTTCCAACATAAACTGCAGACCTCGTTGTTCCATTCCTCATGCGTGGAGACAGACAGGAACGCTTCAGGAGCAAGTAGTTCTCCATGAAAGGCTCCACAGTGAGGTCTGTATCAGGATATCCATCAGCTGGGCTCTCATGGCGCAGCTGTGAAATCAGACATAATGACAGATAAGAAATAATCAGACAGACGAATAAACAGACGGGAAAGTGAAAATGCTTGGCCGTGTCTAATATTGTGAATCTAGCTGTGGAGCTACGCTGATAGCACATAACTCAGACTAGTCAGCCGGCTAGCATTGATGTTAGTAGATGAGAACCCCGGTTTAATTCCCACCATGGAGCATATGCAGTCTGCCACGACCCTCCTCATCTGTACAATAAAGGCACAGTGTAATCTTAAATGGAAATTAAAGCTGCTCGCAGCTGTGACTGGGCCCTCGCTTCCAGCACATATATATGTTGTAACTCAACTGTACTTTCTCACAACTGTTCCAAAGTTAACATGCTTTATGAGAGTAATGGCTTGAAGACTTCTGCAATATTAACTCATAGTCAAAGCGCCACCTACTGGTAAATGGCAATTTGAACTAGAAATGAATGAAGAAAATGAAATTAGCCGACTTGTGGTACGGTTTAGAGCATGGTCCCAAGAGACTTATTTGTAAGTGTATATGTGGTATATAAGCCCATCAAATGTTGTATATCTATGTTGAACGTACTGCGAGGGCTGCTTTGTTGAATTTAGTGGAATTTCTCCTGAGAAGTCCATTGGTCCTTTTCTTCTGAACACAATGAGATACAAACAAGCTTTTGATATATTTGCATAAAATTGAACCATTAATGATCCACAGAGAATTTTGTACAAATTGAAGCCAGCGTTTAGGAAGATTTGGGAATAAAATTGTTTTTCACAAAATTAAAAATAGTTGAAATTCTAAGGCGGAGTTAAAGACGACCACATACTTTTTTGTAGAGCAGACACAACCGGACATGTGTGCCAAATTTCACGTCAAAAACTGTGGGCTATCACATCTCACAGGTTGTCAAAAAAAACATGTTTTTTATGGGTCGCTATCTGACTTCCTGTACGGTTTAGAGCATGGTCCCAAGAGAGTTTTTTTTAAGTTTACATGTGTTACATATGGCTACCAGGTTTCATACATGTAGGTCAACCGTAGCGCTGGGGCTGCTTAATTGAATATTTGTAGGGGGCGCTATCGAGCCAAAGTGCCATTTTGAGTCATTCAAATCACATCAGGTAACTACATCTTTGCCTTTAATTGTGTGTGCCAAGTTTAGTTACGTGTCGAGGATGCCTTGTCCCTCAAAAGTGACTTTATTGTTGACCGCGAAGGATGGGTCGCCATGGCAACAGCGTTTCACGAAACATCACACGCTTTGTGGGCTGGCATCATGAAAGTCTTATATTTGTCTAGAAGGAATTGGAAGTTGATCTGATTGACCGACTAAGAGAAGCAAGCCAAAGTATAGAAATATTTACTTCCTGTTGCCGTTAGGTGGTGCAATGCCTCTAATTAAAAATTAGACTCCACATGTCTTCAGGCCTGGAGGCTGATCAAACATGTGAAACCTGGAAAGGATCTTATCATGTGGATTCGAGTTACATCGGTTTATTCGGTCATGGCGAAGGATCAAACTTCCGCGATGCTTCAACGGATCCTTACAATCTTCAAGGTGATGCATTATCAATGTCTTAAGTCTGTTCCGACGCATTTTGAGAGGGATCTGAATAATCTGTGAGGAGCACGGTGTACAAGTAGAAAACATGTAACTTCCTGTTGCCTTTAGGTGGCGCTATGACTAGGATTAAAAATGATCATATGGATGTCTTCAGGGTCAAGAGGTCATGGCATATGAGAAATATGGAGTAGATTCCATCATGTACGGCCGAGTTAAAACAACTTCCATTTTCATGGAAAATGGTGTCTTTGCCGCTGCTCTGCGCTCACATAGTTCGATATTTTAATAATCCTGAAATAACTTTTCCCTGCAAAGGTCTCAACATCATATTGCCCGAATGTGAAATCAGTCTTGTTTAATCTCTAGGATTTCGTCAGAATACAACGCCTGAAAACAAGGAAAAGGCCAAAATTGAGCGGTTCACTGCAGCGCCCTCTAGTGTTTGAATATTATGAAACGATTTGGGTACGTTAAGGGACACGATGCTGACATATGCTGCAAAGTTTGTGAAGATAGGCCAAGTAATTTGGAAGTTATGTGTATTGACATATTGAGCCACGCCCCTAAGAGGTTAATTGGTTAATAACTTCTGAACGCAATGAGATATCAACACGGTTGACAACAGGAAATTTCGTAAGAAATGAACCCAGCGTTTAGGAGGAATGGGCAAAAATGTGTTTTTTACAAAATTCAAAATGGCGGAAAATCTAATTTGCCGCATTTTAATTTCACAGATGAGTTTTTTGTAGAGCAGTCCCACCCAAAGTTTGCAAAAAGGGTGGGCTTTCACAACTAAAGGGGGCGCTATAGAGACATTTTCTCAGACTTTTGGCCGACACCCAAATTATATTAAAATGTTTGCCGAGTCGGATGGGTGTGCAAATTTTGAAGAATGTAGGTTTATCCCAAGCACCTCTTTTCCCTGCGCATTGGTGAAGAATAATAAATAAACATTTGAATAACAATAGGTCCTCGACTCTGACTACGTCAGTGCTCGGGCCCTAATAAAAGTCCTGTAAAATAGCCCCTAAATACTAGTCTCAGTTTAATAAATGACGTACATCAGGCATCTCTCACATATCACAGCACTGCAGTGTTAAGAATGCGTTGCCTATGGAGAGCCAGTTTGTCCCTGGAGGGATGTCAGTGGAGAACAGTTGATCCTTTGTTGTGCTAATTAAAACTCAATGTTACACTGTAGATTGGGAGAAAAAACAACAACAACAAATGCGTGGCCAAAATCCTGAGCGATACCTCTGGGAGTGTCGGGTTTTCAAGTTGTTTGTTTTGTGAACACAGAAGAGTACATTTTAAAGCACGAGCAACATTGTAATTAAGGGAAGGTCTGGATTTTTGAGGCTGGCGTACTAATTTTGATGTGCGATCTTGCGTCTGTGGACGAGGGATTGTTGCGTTGTCACACCGTTGCGTGTGAGGACTGAGGCAACACAACTGCATCTCCCTTATACGGTGTTGTCAAGCCCCGACCTTTCCTCTCCTCATTAATTCCTACGCTGCTCGGTGTCCCCTGCATGTTAATTCAGAGGCCGCGTCCCATCAAACAAAGTAAATATAGAACACTACGGAACACACTGTACGTAGGAACCATACAGATGGTTGAAGCTGCTCTCCGGTTCCCCAATGTGACGAGTGAAAACCAAACAATCTAGAATGTAAAAATGTCAACTTTCTTCTCTTTCCTGTGACATTTCCTCCGCTTGTTTTTAGAATATGTGATTGTCGTTGAGGCAATCTCTCTGATGCGTTCTCTCTTTCTCTCAATTCCCAGGTCACAGAGATGTTATCCTGTCTATGCAGATACTCTCCTCTTTACCGCCTTCACATTCTTCATATTTCTTTTGTGATTATGACAGAAGGAAGAATGATACTATATGAAGACTGAATATTTAACCTGGCACTGTAATTTAACTATTGTCACCCCCCATTTACACCTGTCAGTCAAAATGTATCCTATTCACAAGAAAAACACATCATTGCATTTGAATCCTTTTCATCTGAGCCACATACTGTCTGTGTCTCTGTGAACCAGACCACAGGTGTGATGGTCCTTCTTGCTTTGTCCCTGCCAGATAGCATTTATGCATATATGCATTTATGCATTTATGCATGCACACATGTGTGTGGTTATGAGTCCATATGCATGCTTTCTATATTGCTATCTATGATCTCTTTTATATCAGCACTTGCATTATATGATTAAAAATGTAGTCAGCATTTTCATTGCTTCTTCTTCGCCATGACAGCTGACCGTACAGACAGAGAGGGACTTTCAACCACGAGATCGGGATTGGAGGCCGGCGTGGTGCAGACATGTAATTGTAACACATTTACATGCCACCGTCGCTTAACGCTCTGTTAATCAGTCGTGGTCATTCCAAGTATTTCTGTGGGATCACATGATAGCTGGCTAATGTCTACCTGCTGTTAGCTGTGAACAGTCTGCCTTTGCGTTCATTATGCGTCACCCGAGTCTTCCACAATTTAGCGTGCCCTTGCTTCCTCTCACACCTCTTGTGATGACCAACGCTGGCTTTAATTCAGAAGTAGGTTGACATGTAGACAATGAACCCGCTGCATTGGCTTGGGTGCAAAAGAGTTTCCAAAAGGTACCTTTAGACTGGTTAAGATGTAACAAGCAGTCAGCGTTCAGATATAGTCCTGACTCCTAGTTGTATCTTCATTAGGCTAGTTTGTTTTATATTCTTGCTGAAACGAGATTAATGCCACACGAGACAGCTTGAGCGTTTATTTGAGTTCCACTCAACGTTTTACTCAACAAAAACAACATTCAAAGAACATTGTCTAATTATTTAAAGACTGAACATTTTCTGCAAAGTGTCTGATTCAGACCTCACCTCAGTCCGAGCTGACTGAATATACTTTTCCATTTTAAATTCAATTTGAACAGGGAGAAAAAAGGGAATAAACCTTTGGGAGCGCAACAGAGGAGGATCCTCTATCAGGATGGACAGAAGTGCAATAGATGTCGTGTGTACAGAATGAACATCAAGAGAAACTACATCATTAGATAATTGATTTCTGAGGTGTTCAAAACTTCAGTTTTGTCTCGGTTTAACATCAAGGAGTTGGTCTGGCAGTCTTTCTCGCTGCTTTTCTCTGTCTGTAAATTGCTGTCTTCAACACTGAGCTGTAGGCAAGAAGTAAAGGAGAAAATGAGCTCTGAAATTCTGACTCCTTGGTAAAACACACTCGACGTGACCTTTAGTTAACGGACAAATTGAGCTGTGGCCAGAGCACACTTCTGACACTTGAGTGAACACTGTGTGTGTGTGTGTGTGTGTGTGTGTGTGTGTGTGTGTGTGTGTGCGCGCGCGCGCGCGTGTCCGTGTGTGTGTGTGTGTGTGACCAGTCATCATGAGGCAAATTTCAGCCTTAAAATACATTAACTATCCCTGAACCTGTCTACTTTATACAAAATATACAAATATCTATATATGTGAAATATCTTTTTTGGAGCTGGGCAAGCTGGGTAAAGTGAGTGCATTAGTGCTCAACAAGGTGTTTCTCCCTAATTACCAGCTGTGAAAGTGATGCTGGTATAATGTTCATGCTGTGTGAGTCATCTTGGTAAAATGTGTTCCTAGAGAACCTCCTGCAGAAGGAACCAAAGAGGAGGCCGCTGTTAATATTTCAGATTCTGTATGAACAATATGCTTTAAGGTGTGGTTACCCAAGTATAATATGAGTAAAACAAGAGCCGTTATTAGTTCAGTTGGATTGGTTAAAACAGAAGCAACTGTGAGTATTTGATTATTATATATTAGTATTGATTATAATAGTGAGTATTTGACTGTATTTGATAAATCTGCTAAATTCCAGATTATGGTCAATGTCTATGGTGTTTAAGGCTGAATGCCAACGCTTATGAAAGGCATTCTTTCTCTGATGGCAACACGTATGTTTAAGTATGGGAAAGATCAGCAGATGGTTATGTTGATGGTATGTTTATGGGTTAGCTGGTTAAAGTTGTGGAAAGATAGTGGTTGCTGTTAAATCAGTGATTTATTGATACCCTTGTGCAAAATGGCACTATTGCCTCTATATGTTGTGGGTATTTTAACATATCAATCTACAGTACATAGATATTAATATCTATGTGAGTCCTACTTTTTTTAATGGTAATTTCATTTTCCTATCGCTTTTTAAAAAAGTCATAGGGGACTTGTTTGTTTTCCCCTTCCCCACTTCCTCCCTACGAGGGCTTTGAATATGTATGTCCACTGCTGTGCAGCATCCTACTTGACCTGTTGGCAGCATGCGATGTTAACACATCATGCGTCTCCATCACATGATGCTCTGAAGAGCTCGTGGACGTTGTTCTGTGAGATCAGGCTGACCGAGCCATAAGCTTTAGAATGCGGAAGCATTATAGATTAGAGACGCTACTTCCACATCTGACCACATTTCCTGCGCTTCTGTAACTCTGGATTGGCTCAACATTGATTCAACATTTTACTGATCACTTTCGAGGTTTTGCATTGGACCAAGTTGTCTTTCTGCTTTTTAATCCTGAGTTCAGGCTACTTGAACTCTTTTTTAGTTTCTAAAGGCATCCTGAGTCTTCTTTTAAATCACTTCATTCAACACACTATTACATACCAACTAATAATAAAGATGACGTTCGGAGCACTTTGTCACGTTTGTCATCAGAGTTTGTGTTGGTACGAGGCAGCTTTGCATTCTGTTTTTAAATGTTTGACACCGTGTTGGGTGTCAGCTCCTGAGATGAAGCGTGTAATTGTACTTCAAAGAAAATGGAAGTGACTGACGTACTATGTGACAGCACACGCCGCCATGTGTGACACGGAGCTGCTCGTCTCAAGATGTGAAGCTTTTCATCTGTAATAACTTCCACCTTATAGTAAATTATTAAGACGTTAAAACCGCCATATTTAGAGAAACCTAATCTTTTTCAAAGGATGTCAGGTTGAGGTAAGAAATACACCAAGTGGAAAGTGACAATTAGTTTCAGCCTAGCTCTCTTGTTGGAGAAAGACTGACTGCTGCTGACAAATGAAGACATAGCAGATGGTTAGCATGCATGACATGAAATAGGTCCACCTTTCACATGCATGCTCTTATGCACATACACTGATCAAACACCACTTATATATATATATATATATATATTTCCCTCCTCTCCTCCCATCAATTTACAAATCCATTAGGGATCCATTAAAGAGACTTTATGTAAAGCCACACCAGTATTTGTCTCCCAGCACTGAGAGAAGCATCATGAATAAACCCAGTGTTGGTAATGATAGTTGGTAATGATAGCCCTGAAGGTGTGTGTGTGTGTGTGTGTGTGTGTGTGTGTGTGTGTGTGTGTGTGTGTGTGTGTACACGTGTGCCTGGGTGACATGTGACCCTGTGTGGTTGCGATTGCTGTTTTTCTTATTTGCTACATTATTTATTCTTTTCATCCTGCTGTTTCTTTCACAGTCCTTTCTCTGTGCTAATCAAGACATTGAGTTAAAGGGCCAGTCTGTGGCATTGCTGGGGATCCATTTTGCAAAAATGTGATATAATATTCAGAAGTATGTTTTCATGAATCCTCTGAAAGTAAGAATCGTTGTGTTTTCATTTCCGTTAGTTTAATTTGACCTTTCTATATGCAGGCAGCTGGTCTCTTCTACTGTTGCCCCCAGTGGACAAACACCGGCTCAAGAGAGAGCCAGTGTTACCTGCAGGCCTGTAGTTCCCCGACACGCTTGTACAGCTGGTAACGTGAGCCCAGAGTGCTGCGCCGTGGTCAGTGCAGTCGTGTTATGTTGGCCCTGACGGCCTCTGAGCGAGGCCAACTGCTTTAGTGGCTCACAGTACTAAAGTCTTAGTAAGAGACAAGGTATATTTCTGTCTGGACTAATTCTGTCGCCGCGATTGCGTCACAACCGTAATCACAAAATGTTACAGGTGTAGTTGAGATCAAAATGACATTTTATGATGGGTGTGGTCCAAGCAAGGGCGCCAGACGTAGGCCAAATGTGAGTGCAGTGACCTGTGGGTGTCCGGTACATTTGTCCAATAGGACCATCATTTATTGGAGACTGGGCAGCAAGGAACAACAAAGGACATTTACCAGCTGGAGGAGGAGGAGGGCAAGATGTATCTCAAGAAAAATAAAAAAGGCCTATCTGTCAAGGGGGCAGCAGGGTGGGTGGTGCGCAGAAACCCAGGTGCAGGAGGAAGAGACTGGAGGCAGGTTTCAGTGGTAAAATCAAAAACGGGCTTTAATTAGCATAAGGTTCAAAACAAAACATTTCATCAGGGGCGGCACAAGACATGAACACCAAGGAACAAAGACAATCCGACAAGGGGGCAGAAGACAAACAGGGTTTAAATACAAGAGGAGGGTAACGAGGAACAGCTGGAAACACCGAGGGCAGCACAGGTGAACAGAATGCACAATCAGGGAACAGGGCAGACAGACAATCACAAGGGAGGAAGTGCAGGACCACAGAGGACACACAAGACAAGGACTTCACAATAGGAAAAGACACCAGACAAACCAACATCGTGACACTATTGTGTGAAAATAAAGATGTATAATCAACTGCAAAAAGATTAATAACCACACATTATATGTAAAGAAAATGTCACTACATTATGTATTTGCTGCATTTTGTAATACATTATTACATATTGTAATGATTATGATGTGTGAGTTGCATGTAACATTGATGTATTATGTAATAATCAACCAAAAGGTAATTCGTAAAAATCATGTTGTGCATTCAGGTATGAATCATTCTGACTCAAAATGTATTTAAAAATATGACAATTAGTTACCTAGATTATCTTTCATTGACCCAAACTGCATCATGTGTACTATTTCATTTATTACATATTGCATTCAATCTGCGTGTTACAAAATGCTGCAGATTATTGCAAAATGTTCGTGTTATGACATAATTAAGTGAAAAAAAATGACCTTTTGTCTAGTTATTAGATAATTGGTTAATATAATGGTAACCACACACACACACACACACACACACACACACACACACATAGATGGCACCTGCTTGTGCTTTTTTTCTGGTGGAACAAACAGGATCACAGCACACACAAAGACACAATCTCACCCAAACACACACAGGTAGACACAGATGTATATACAAAATACCTCTGTGCATGAAAATGTGGGGGGAAATGACACGGCATAAGTGAATGGATAAATAATAGTCAGACTCAGGCAGGTTTAAAATTAAGACGTGTCTTTAAACTGAGAAGTTTTGCACTCAAACCAGGAATTCTCACCTTTCTGGGGTTGAATAATCCTGCCACAAACAGAAAGTGGGTATTACTGTAAATAAGCTGACAAGCTGTCACAGAACTCTGCTGAGCTGCACTTAATGTACCAAAAGGAAAAGGCCTAAAGGTTTGTCTTCTTGCCACATTACTAAGACTGGTGTTCATCTGAATCCCCCACTATCTGCCCAGCAGTCCTCCAGATGTTCTATCAATGTATTTGTTTTCTCCTCCCTGTCTCGCCCTCCAGCTCCATCAAAGTCCATGCCTTCTGCTCATATGCCACATGCTATTACAGAAACCAAAAAAAAGTCAAACGTTCACCTCCCTGGGGTCTTTCTTGCTGCTTTTACTTAACTTGACAAATAGCTTGAGTCAGATGGTGCGTTAGCAGTGATCACCAATCCAATGTGCAGGAGACTTCCCGTTGCTACATACATGGTCAATTGAACTGCCTTTATTTTCATAGCACAAATGCAATGGGGATTTGGCAAGATTCAGAGCCATAATTAAGATCTTTATAATGCAATTTACCAAGAAGAAAATATATGTTGATAGAATAACATACCAGAATAACAGTGCTGAACCCACAGAGGGTTAACACTGAACACTGAACGCCTCCTTAGCTCTATGAAGCATTTAGCTTTCTTCAGCCAGCTGTTTTGGTTTCACGGCTTCAACTTTACTCTTTTGGTTCTGTCTTCATGCTGTCAAACTTTGTTTCAAGCCACAATTCAGCTGTTATCGGCCAAAAAGCTCATACAATCCCACAGTACACTTTCTGCCCAGGACGAGGCAACAGACGGCAAGCTGTCAACAAGGTGGCGCATCGAGCACCGAAGGAGACAGATTGTCTAACATAAGCCGAAACCACTCTTTATGCTGTCCCGTAAAGGGCCAAACAAACACCTAACACACCTTTAAATACATATATTAAAGCTGATCTGCACATTTTCATACAACAGAAACCATACCCCCCCCCCCCACCCCCCACCACCACCACACACAGACACACACACACACACACACAAACACACAATACATTGAGATTACGTGTGCTACTGAACTCAGGGAAAAGGAAAACTTGCCAACGTGCAGCATCTCCCCTCCACGCCCCCACACCTGGCTGAAGTTCACAGACAAAATACAAACAGGATCAGAGAGAATAAACATTTCTTGAACGCATGAGTGCACATTTCACTGCCCAGCAGGTCCTCCGTCGGATGTGTTCGAGGAACAAGGAGACAGGGGACAATTGTTATATCTTGCTAAAAAATGCTTTGTCAAGCCGGGTCATTTTTTAATCTTAGGAGTGGTGTATATACAGAAAGTTAAGACAACACAAATCTTAATTTACGCTGTGTTTGTGATCTTGCTGATTGTGATGCCACACAATCAAGATGCTTGAGTGAAGCCGTTCCAATGAGCGCCACTATACTGTTGGAGAATTATGAAAAAAGGCATTTCTACAGTGTCATAATGATTCCTTGTGATGCTTCAGAAATGAAAAGAATCTGTTTAATAAGAGGGTTATTTCACGGAGTCAGCCAGCCAGCCAAGGTTGAGATACCACAAATGTAAAACATTAACATAGATATTAAGTTTATTCTGCTAAAAACTGTGTTTGATCCTGCTGTGGCCTTACAAAGCTTGTGTTCTTTCCCTTTGCTCGTTCTTGGTATTCTTCCAGCTTCTTCTTGTCCTGCTGCAGAGTTCAGGACCTCTGACATCAGATGTATTAAACGGAAAGTGGACTCGAGCTCATGCTGTGTGTTTTATTGCACTGTACATAGGTGCAATTGTGTGCATACGTGTGTGTGTGTGTGTGTGTGTGCGCCACCTACAGCTGGCCACATGGTGTGTAATCAGCACCTGTACCTCATCGTGGGGTCACAGGTCAGGGATTGGAGCGTTAAGCTCCCACCATCCCCACAAACACAACTGACACAACCAGTGGATTAAGACCTAGTCCCAAGGAGACAGACTCTTACTTCCACTCCGTTTGTGTTGGTCTTACCACCAGATCCGCACTGTGTGTCCCATGTACACAGAGGGAGTTTGTACAGTTGGTCCAGTGGTTCTGTGCACAGTACAGTTTTAGGTCTGCAAACATTTCCTCGTGGGCGAGCTGCTCTGGACGCATCCTCTCATTGGCTGACTTAAGCCTCAATGATGGCACAAAGAACCACATTTATAGGTTGAAGAAGTGCTTCCCTGTACTCTAATATAGATTCATGAAGTAAATATGTGTATTGTGGGCACTGGGCTCGTTCCATAAAGCAAGTTTACCAAATATGCTTGTTCTGTTTGATTGTAATAACTGTAGAGAGCCTTTCCCTTGTGTTCCATCATCACTGTGTTTGTCAAATATGTTTGTTTATGAGCAAATAGGTTTAGCGTTATGTGTTTAATTAGCAACATTGTTATCACTCATGTGCTGTGTGCATGTTTGCATGCTAGTACTAGCATGTAGCTCAGAACACACATTTTTTAGCATTTAAATGTTATTTTTTATTAATTTTCCTCCTGAGTAGAAAAGACAAGTTGAGCAAGGTTAAGAAGTAAATCTGGCTTTAAAGTGATTTTGAGTTATTACTGTCGGTCCTGTTTGACCACGGTGAAGGAGCCAGGTGTCCCCATAAGTCAGTGACCAGTAAGTAGCACTATCACTGGAATAATAGCAGTGTGGCTATTCGGTACTGGCACTCTGTCCCTTCATTCTCCATGGTAACACACTGATTAATTCACAATTAGCTCCAGTGTTCAAAGTCCATCCTTGTCATCTTCTACCAGTGGGGAACATCTGTTTCTTGCACACACACACACACACACACACACACACACACACACACACACACACACACACACACACACACACACACACACATATATATATAATATAGACACACACTGATGCTCAAACACACATGCTCACAGATACACGTAAACAAATCGAGGCACACAAACACACACACACACACACACACACAACCTTTGTTAGGGGGGAAAACATCTGCTGTTTGTTGTTCACAAATTATTGATAGTAGTAAACAGAAAGTTGAAGGGAAAACAGGCATTTCTCATGCTGATGAAATTTTCACGACCTGTCAGCCCATTCAAACCAGCGCTTTGTTACGGAGCAGGACGGCACGACAGCAAGAGCCACATCTCCACCGCATATTTCCCACAGCGAGGCGCAGAGAGGAGAGGAGTGACAGAAACATAGAAAATACACAGTGAGGACAAAAAGGACAGATGGAACACTTTCTGTTTTTTTTATTCAATTTCTTCCCTTTGTCCCTCAGTGAAAAAAACAACTTCCTGGATCCTTTTCTTGTGCTTTTCACGCTGTAAATGGAAGTGTAATGTAAATAAAATCCAGACTGATGTTTATAGATTCTTTAGATAAATATGCTTATTTCCTAACTTATTCTTACCGAACATTATCACCTTTTTTGCGGATATTAATTAAATGATTTAATAAAAAAGTGCAATGCTTTGGAGTAAATAGAGGGCAGCAGTTGACCTTTTCTACTGAGTCCATACAATTTAAACACCATTCACACTTAAAATGATGAAGGCACTTGCAAATGATAAGGTAGTTAAAAATGTAAACC
The DNA here is from genome assembly GCF_910589615.1 of Taurulus bubalis. NCBI lineage: Eukaryota > Metazoa > Chordata > Actinopteri > Perciformes > Cottidae > Taurulus > Taurulus bubalis. The sequence continues at coordinate 2,926,327 of NC_136595.1, forward strand.
ATACATTGGTACATTTTAACCTCTTTTTATTAATGTATTATTACTTTTTACAAAATGCACCAAAGCATGTGTGTTCTTTACTGTTCCTCTAACTGGGCTGTGCCATCCGTGTATTACTTGATATTTGGTTTAATGGATGAAGTCACAGGGGGCTGGTGTAGCGCTGGGTCTAATATGTGTAACGGCAGCAGCACAGAGTGGACCAGCTTGGAGTCGGGCCGGCTGAATGCTTGTTGCTGCAGCTGCAGGTCCGCCTCCCTGCGAAAAGGACTCTTCTGGCAGCGGAGAGGACAAAAATACAAGTTGTTTTCTTCCTTCTGCCACTTTGGATTCCATCCAAAAAGCAACTCTCACAGCATACGCAGACCCTGTACCTTCAGCATGATTGATAAGCCCTCGGGGGCAGCTCTACTTCTCCGTCCTCTCCTGTGGGACGGAGGACAGACTGGGCGCTGCAGTGGCCCATGGTCTCTCCCTTTACCATCTATTACAACAAAGGACAGGCCGGCACAGCGGGTGAACTCATTTCAGTAGAGATCTCTGCAACACAGACTAGACAAACAACTATACAAACAAGTCTCATCAACACTGTAACCTCTTCACTTTCTGTTGATGAAGAATGTCTCAAACTAAAATATTGACCAGTATGGCCACGTGAGTGTGAACACGTAGAAGGAATTTGACGCCGGTATTTTCTTGCTCTTACACATTGCACCTTGAGAGGTGTGTTTTTGTGGTTTGAAGGAGAAAAAACATTGAGCATCTATCATGACGGCATGCTTGATATTTACACATTATGTGCGCTCGGGAGACTGCGTCTCAGTGGTGAGCAGGGTCGTCCTTCAATCAGAGGGTCGGCGGTTTGATCCCCGGCTCCACTGGACCATGTCGATGTGTCATTCGGCAAGACACTTCACCCCAAATTGCTCCCGTAGCTGTATAATATATATATATATATATATATATATATATATATATATATATATATTAATTATTATTATAATAATAAAATCCCTTTTCTTCAAAACGTTCTCTTGTGGGTTCTCTTGTGTCGCTCTCTCTGAGCGAGATGGTTTAGCTGTTGCTGGCCTCTTTATTGAATCCTGCAGCTCCTTTGTTATCTCCCCACTGTGCTGTCTGGAAAAGTGGCCACCTTAAGTGTTCTTTAGTGCCACTCCTGTTGTGGAGGTTTTTTTTTCGAAAAACAATGCAGGATAGGTATGCTACTTACGGAGCGTGGAGATATTGCAAGACTTTACAGAAGAAATCACTTAAGTGCACGTGTGTTTATGTGCCTTTTGTTTACAGCCAACCAAACAGAGCATGAGGGCACGAGGAGGAGGGGGGCATTTAGGGAAGATAGGTCCTTTTACTTTATTGATCTAATGTGAGAGCTTCAGTAAGGATCAGGACACCCTGTATAGACTGGGAGTTACTGCTCATTGTAGGAGCCACGCAGGGCATTTTGCAAATATGTGACATCTTTATAGATTGACCCTGAGCATTAGAAAGTGCATATTACTGAAGACCATTAAGTAAAAGATTAGTAGATTACTGTGACGCCTTTAGTCTCTCCTGCCTGCCTTCTCTAATACACGTCATTAATATTAATGTAAGGACATTGAATGGGGAATGGGAGATAATAAGTAACTATTTACACATAAGGGACCCATTCTTATAGAAATATTTGCCCTGTAAAATAATATTCTATAAATTAAAAGATTTAGAACACTTAAATATGTTTCATCAGTTGTGTTTGTTCACAAATAATAATAAAAAAAGTTATGGAAACAGTTAATTAATTACACATTAATTACATTGTATTGATAAATTAAAGCATCCTTGTGCTTTGCTTTGCTGCTCTGTCAATGGTACCGTCATATTGATGATGAGTATAAAACACCAGCAGCTTGTGAGAAGTGTGTGAGTCCCGGCCCACTTCCAGCACTGCTCATCACAAAAATCAGTCCAACGGCATCCACAAATAAAGCTGCGCAAAATGGCAATTTTGGGTAGCTTCATATAATAATTGGATATGTATATATATATATATACATTTAGCAAAGACCTGCCTTTAAAGGCTTTAAGAAACACACATTAAGCCGTGAAGGCTTTATTTGCTGGGCGTTACATTACATTAATTTGAAAGATTTTGTCCAAAGCAATATAGACATTTTTATTTCACCTCGGCAGGAAGAAAAAGTAGATCTCATCAACGGTTGCAAATATATCCATAGAAAACTTGCAAAGCAGAGCCTGTATGGAAGTGCAGGCGGTCATTCTCAGGTCATACTCGTTTTACCTCATTGGAGTTAAGCTGTCTGGTCTCTGCTCACCTCCTCACCTCCTCCTGCCGCACCGCTCACCTGAAAGCTAGGCTGCCTGCGTAACATTTAAACCATCCTCCACCCAGCATCCACCTCAGTCTGTTTCCTTAGAGGGAAGATGTTCTCATCACTCCTGACTTTGTGCCAAATATCAACTCTGTACTGCATTCACATAATACTCTGCGTATGCTAGTTGGTTGCCTGAAATGAGCGACTGAAAAAAAAAAAATGAAAAAAGATCACGAATTCAGAAAGAGGAACGGAGAGGAGGACATGAGGTTCACCTCTGGTCGATCCGCATAAGGTCAGAGGAGCTCTTTTTATATGAGCAGCCCTCAGAGAGAAGAATCAGCTTATCCTGATTGGCTAACCACATATATTGTATTATGCAAATTCCACTGAGCAGCTCAGCTGAGATGTGAGGTCAACTCTATAGAACCAATGTGAGGCTCCACATATTACATAGAACAAAGGATCGTAGAAGAGCCACCATGATTACAAATTGGACTTAAATGACTGACCCACTGTAACACATTGACTTTGGTGCAAATCCTTCCAACACATAATGGATTAAACTCCAAATTAGACTCAAAACAGCTTTTTCTAGAGCACTATGTTTAATTAGTTTATCATGTTAAGCCCTCTATAATACTAGTATAATATGTGTGAGGCATTACTGCAGGAAGTAAGTAGCCTGTAGGGATTAATGAATTGATAGGGACCTAAACATATTTAGCAATAAGGAAAAGTCTTGTGCCTTTAGCCTAGAACACACTATTAACAACCTTAAATTAAGGAAATCAACATCCTTTTTTGAATTTTTCCTTGTAAATTTTGCACTTTTATCTCAGAGAAAAAAAAATCCTTGTAATTTTACAACTTTAATCTTTTTAAATATACATATACTGTATATACAATATTTTTTTTATATATCACCTCCTCAAGGCTGTTTTTTTCTGGGGGAGCCTATTTATATATGTTCGAGCCTATTATGGCCTTATACCTTCCTCCAAACTAAGAGGAGCCCATAACAACTGTTTGAAATACGCTGTGGCTCTAGAGGAGTTTGTTATATGTGAGAGAATGTACCTGATGGCGTCACTATAGTGATTTTTGTTGTCTATTATTAAGCTTGGGCTCAGACAAAAACAAGCCTGTGTTACAAAGTGGTTTATGGTTTACTTAATGTTGAGCACTACACTGAGATTTACTCATCATCATTATTTTGTGTCATTACTCCTGGCTCATACAATAGTTTTGCATTCAGAGATTATGATGCCTTAAAGGATTGTTAGCAAAGCATGGACACTGCTTGTTTATATTATTTGTAGAATTGAGGGCGCTGAAGAAGAAGAAGAAGAAGAAGAAGAAGAAGAAGAAGAAGAAGAAGAAGAAGAAGAAGAAGAAGAAGAAGAAGAAGAAGAAGAAGAAGAAGAAGAAGAAGAAGAAGAAGAAGAAGAAGAAGAAGAAGAAGAAGAAGAAGGAGGAGGAGGAGGAGGAGGAGAAGGAGAAGGAGGAAGAGAAGGAAGGAGAAGGAGAAATCCCTATTGAGGAAATTCATTTTCTTCACTCCGTTGTTCTTTTTTCATGACACACACACACACACACACAGGCCTGAAATACACACACGTCATGCATTATTTATGGGGAGATGTCAGAGTGGTGGGGCTGCCACAAAGTCAGGTGGAATAATGTATTTGAAAAGCCATTCTTACTTACAATGGTCATTTGGGTTATTTGACAGGACAATGAAAAAGCATGACTTGTGTCATTTAGGTAAGGGGACCTGTTTGGTGTTGCAGTTTCCGAGTTAGGCTTTCTAGTAAGTGTGAGCCATAGCTGCTCCTCTAAAGCTAAAAAAAGGACCGGAAATTGAACCAACAAACCTCCCACTGGCTCAGCACTCTTTCTCCTTTAACCTCCATTTCCTCTCCCCACTCCTCTCCTCTCCATCGCCCCTCTCTCTTGTGGACCCTGGATTCTTAGGGATGTGTGTTGTTAATAATTCAGCCTGGAGGATGGATTTTGGTCTTCATTTGGAGCAGGAAATACTTTGCTCCACTGAACAATGCACTCTCGCCCAAGCCCCCGATGTGTCTTCGGAGGCAGAAATAGGAAAAGCATTTTCCCCTTAGATGGCTGCTTTTAAATGCAGGGTGAGGAAAAACTAGAAAAACAGGCAGGAGAAGAAAGACAGTAGCATTGAATGTATCTTTATATTCTTTGCATGAAGTGAAAAAAAAGAATAAATACTCTCACCTTCATTCTCTACCTTGGTGTTTCTATTTTTTGCTATGTTTCTTGACACATTTTCATGTGGTGACATATTAGTATCCATCAGTTTTGAAGGGCGATCAGGGAGGCTGCTGTGTGCCATACATTATAGCACAGAACTCATTTCCTGAGCTTCACAATGTCTGTGTCCTCGGAGAGGTGAAACTATATGAGGAACACGCTGTTCTATGAGGGTGTGTGTGTGTGTGTGTGTGTGTGTGTGTGTGTGTGTGTGTGTGTGGAAAGAAACAAGACCAGAGGAGGAGGTGGGACAATTCACGAGTCCTCCAATGTGACATTCATTGTCACTGTGGCATCATACTGTGTGATTCATGTAACACATGTTGGCCTGAATTTGGTCCTTGTGTTTTATTATATACGGACAGACTGTTTTCATGCACAGTTCATAGTTGTAGCTGTGAAAAGCAATGCACTATAATTTGTAGTATATATCCTTTATAATCACCTTGTATGTGACCAATGTGAGCCAGGTTGAGGTTTTTTTGTCCACAGTTGTTTTAGCGGTTGCCGTTACCAAAGTTGGATCACGGTTCTGTATTGACTCATATTTGACACATTCTAATGAATGCATGTTATTTCTCGGTTCATTCATATAATCCATTAAAAATCTTTCTTGCAGCTACACAAGACCATCTTCCCCCAAAAACTAACCCATAGGTCTTTTGCACAAAGATTTATTATGCCCCGTCTTTACATTCATTGTTCAGAGGCAACCTCTAGTCGGTGTTGTAATGATGACGGGAGCAGGTGACAAAGTATAAAGAGTGACCATGTGAAACCAAAAGTCAGGTTTAACTCTTCAGACACTGAGGTCATTTTCAGTCGATTTTCTCGATTTTACATAATTTTTTTAATTCACCTTTTAAGGCACTTGCATATCAAACTGTTTTGGTGATGGAAATTGGTTTACCAAAGGTCTTATGTTCACAAAAGCAGTGGAATATATTAATAAAATGGTTGATACATGTAAATAAATGTCTAAAACCACATTTTTTATTATCGTTTTTTGAGTAGAAATGTGGTCTTTCAAACCTTTCACCAAGATTATAAAATTGGGACTGAGAAATGACTTCATACTGCAGATCAATCTTCATGAGGTGTGTGCAAATGAAAAATTACAATCACATTTATTTTTTTTTCAAATAAAATATGTATTATAAATATACATGTTCAGAAATAGAAAACGGACCCAGGCTGGTGGGGATGGCTGTGCTAGAGGGGCTGGTGGTGGTGAATCCTCTCTATAAAATAAATGACTACTAGTCAATACTAACTTGACTTTACACAGTTTGAACAGTTCGCAGGTGTACATGTGCAGCTGAGCTGTGTACCTGGTGAGCAGTGTCCGGGTCGTCAGTCTTCCACGACAGCGTAGGTGTTGGTGGCTGGAGCGAAGCTGCATGTTGTCCACTGCTGCAGATATGAATCCTCTCTGTAAAATAAATGACTACTGGTCACTACTAAGTTCACTGAAAGAAAGTTACGATTGCACACCAAAACCCGTAACAGAGATCCAGCAGGGACTATGATCAGGGCATGAGCTAAATGTGCTAACGTAAACAGACTACGTGCGTACCTGCATTATGCCAGACTCTAGCAGAAAGGGACCAGCTAAATGTGCTCACTCTGCTAGCGTAAATATACTATTGCAACACAAAGTGTAATATCTGAATACACTTACCCATCTTCAAATGGATCCCTTCTGTCTGCATCTTCCTCTTGGAAGGAGTCAAAGCCTTCAGGGTCGTCCTTGTCGGGAAGATCGGCACCACAGCTTCCTCTGTATCAAAGTGCGTCCTTTACCATTATCTCTCTCTTCTTCATGAGGGAGAACACCAGCGTGTTTACAGAGCTCTGGTGTGTAGTTACATGCTGGTTCTTTGTGAGTTTCTTGAGTGTTCATTGGTTCGTTTATTTCACAAAATGTCGACGGACACATGATTCAACAAATCATGGTGAAGGATTTTCTGTGACGAATACTTTTTTGGCACAGCGTCATATGACACGCTGATGCCCCTAACTCGATGGGGGATAAGATATGAGGATGTGTGGAGCTGCAAAAACAACCATGAGCTCTAATTGGTTGGAGGACTTGTTAAACTATACACATCGTTATCACTAATGGCTGGCTTACCTGACAATTAAAAAAATAGCATCCCATATCAGTGCAATTTTTTATTAATGCTAAATAGAGGAAACTGCAATCTGAATAAAAAGAAGAAGTAGTAGAAGAAGTTGACATTTGTGTTTAAATCATCAATACTTGACTGAATTATTAACCATTTATATTTGTTTTCCATTGACCACAAATCTAGCAAAGAAAAAAATACGCATGAAATGATTTTGCCAAAGGGGAAAACTGGAGAGAAGTAAAACAACATGCTGTGCTCTTTAAAGGGTGATGTGGTGAGAGACCAGAGGAGTTTCTCTCTGAGCTCTCTGGTGATTCACTATATCTGAGATAACATATTCATGCTCTCAGCAACAGAATAAACAATTGCAGCATTTCCATGCCATTTGCTCCCTCTGGCTATTAAAGACAGCATCCAACAAAGGGCAGATTTCTTGCATCATATGAAAAAGTGATCAATTATGAATCAAATTTGTTGTTGCGTATTAGGGTGCATTGAACTTCATTCATGAGATTCATGAAGAGTGAGTGATGCAATAGATGTCATGCAGTGCCCATCACCGTATCCTTGGAGAATATGAGGCTGATATATGAATATGAAATTGACAAAGGCACAGTGTGATGACAGTTTAATCAATGAACAGTTTGCCTGCCGTGTTGAAATGAGATGTTATGAGCCTCATGCACTTATTTACAGAATATTGTGTCATTTTACTGTTTCAGACTCACTGCATGATAGTGACACTGATGAAGGCCGGTTGGCTGAAAATGTTCCCAGATTAATTAAACAAAGTAACGTTTTCTCTCTTCAATAAGCACTAGTGCAGTGTCCGTTATAAACATGCTCAGAACTGCTCACACAAACACACAGTGGCACGGTCCTTCCCTGGATCTGAAGCACAATGCACCCAAGTCCGGCTCCTCGTAGATGTATTCATTTTTAAATAGTCATATTAGTTGCTTGGCTTGACGTTACCAACGCGGTTATGAAGTAGTGCATGGATTTCATTTGTGCAGGTATGATTAGTACGGCAAAAACGTTGCATTTATTTCACAGCAAAGGTGAACTGCAATCAGGGAGCTGTGGCATTTAAAGAGGTACTGTAGTTGACACGCTCATGTGTCCAAATGTCACCAAATTCAACACCCTGAGGTCCCTAGCAACACACCCGTCAAGTGTTACACAGATTGAATGAGTGCTTTTGGAAATAACCAGAGGACACGCAGACAGACAGAGATGTCTTTATTGTCAGATAAAAGATCACAAACCCACCCATATTGACCAAAATAAGACTTTTGTGAATGTGACAAAAGTATTTGGAACATTAGTTTTATTCTTCAGCTAATGTCCGCAGGGTTTGAATTACATACTGTCATACAAAATAAATAACTTTAATACTTAAAACATGCTTTAAAGTGGTGTTTCACATGCCAGCGAGATAGATAACTCACCACTCTACTTTCACTCACTATATTGCTCTGTCTATATCGCCCTCTATTTATGACTTTTTAATTCTACCTCAAACGTCTCCACTCTGAGATGACAAGTCCTCCCTCCTCCTCTTCCTCCATCATTCTTCCTCTCAGACACACATCTGTGTCTATATATGAAATGGGGGATGACTGACAGGCCGGCTGCTGGAAATACCTATCACCCTTTTTATCCCCTAGCGGCTAAAGCCCTTTAAAAGTGTCAGAATGGGGGGGGGCGCTGGTAGGCAGATGGGGGTCTTATCTCCCCCAAACACCTGTACCTGCTCCTAGTGCCATTTAAGGCCTCATCGCTGCATAAATAGGTGACAATGCTGATTTTGGTGTCCCTTTAAGAGATGCTGCAGGCTAACCGATTAGAGGACACTGGGGATTGTGGACGCCCTTTCCCTCCAAGCGTGGCTTCCTGAGTCTAAGATACTTTTGCTGTTTTTTTTGTTTTTTTTTATCCTTGGCTCCCGTATTTGCAGAGACGTTTTGCTCTTTTGAAGGGCCTTCTGAGCTTGTGCAAGCGTTTTAAATGTGTAAGATATGGTGTGTGTGGAGGCAACTGAAAACACAATTTTATTTCCTGAGAAGCTGAGATGTATATGGTGGTATTTGTGAATGTGAGACTGACGTTGTAGAGGAGGGTCTTTATATTCATTGTTACACCACAAACTGCTTTTTGGAAAACACCTGAAACACTCATATTGGATCATATATTTTCATTGTTCATATAGAATCATCCCATTGAGATGTTCAATGTCATTGTCCAAAGCTGTAACCTTTATTATTATAGAAGTTTTGTATCATCATTATAGGCAGCAGATATAAAACAAATTCAGGTGGATGCAGTTCAAATGCAACGAACGATAAAGAAACAAAGAAGGGGTTTGGTGCAAGCGAACATGATGAAGAGTAGGGTGCAAGCGAACATGATGAAGAGTAGGGTACCCGCTCCTTGTCATAGATTTACTCCACGTCTGGAACATATACAGAAGGGATGGACGGCATTGTTCTAAAAGATATTCCCCCCGTTAGTGTTTTAATGACGGAGGTGGAAAGTGCTGCCTAACACTCACAGGTGTTCAGTTGGGATGAGACCTGCAGACTGAGACAGACATGCAGCCGGGACGTTGACACGGAGAAGCCTTTTGTAGAACGTTTTTCGTTGGCAGGCGTTTTAACATGTATATGGTTTTTGCAGTATAAAGAGAATGTGATGATACTGAAGACCTAATGGCATGTTGGGATGTCTTGCTGACACCTGCCTCAAGAGACGAAACCTTTCTGAAAAACTGAAACTAAACTAAACTTTAACTATCTACAATTAAACTTAATTGAAATAGATAAGTCAAAAATAAAATAAAAACTGACTAAACCATTACAACCTTGTTCTTCGCACATTAATATTTATTTATTCTGTTTTTTTCCACTCAGTTTGTCAACCATACAGTTTCTAGGTCATTTATAATCACATCATATAAAAACCCCATTAAAGTAGTAGTGATGGAGTTTCTGCTTTCAGCTGAAACCTTGACATTATCATTGTATACAGACTTAATTTTTTAAAACCTATGATTCATATGAATACAACTTTTAAAGTAGTGCCAATGCATTTTATTAAAATGTAAAAAGGTTTAGTTTGGTAACTTGAAATCTCAGGGACCGGCACATGCAGTGACTTTTATTCCTTACCATGTTTCCACACAGCGTTACACAGGGCCGGAGTGGGGCCAATTTTCAGCCCGGGAATTTCAAGCTCAAGAACGGCCCACTTTTTCCATGGTAGTGGCAATTGGATAAATGAAGCAACAGTTCAGCTCTTACTATCCTGTATTTTTTTTTTTATTAATACCATGATCCAACAAATAATGTAAAGGTTAAATACAACAATAATAATCCATTTAAGATGAGAAGTTAACTAAAAAAATTCCACTATTCCACAAGGATAGGTTGATAAATAAACAAAAGCAGAAATAAATAAATAAAACATTTGAAACGTATCCCACTCTTCAACAAAGAGGCATATTGAACTAATGTTTACAGTTCAACTCACAGTACAGTATACACTTACATTGTGAATAGCCCCAAAAGCATCTACAGCATCAGTAACCGCCTAAGCAGTGCACTGGTTTCAGCCACTGGATCTATAACTGTGTCGTTGCTTATAGACATGAGGATTTCCTTCTCTGTGCACATTAACATGAACGCCTCCAAGTTGTCCTGCCTCAATGAGCTTCGTAGCATATTCTTCACACATTTTAAGGTTGAGAAGCTTCGCTCACATGCAACCTGTGTGATGGACAAAGTCAACATAAACTTATATGCTAACCCAATGACAGGATAAGCATCTGTGAGGAGGTTGTACTGTGAGAGTATTAAATGGACACAAATGGGCACATCGTATCTGCTGCTCCGAAGCTACAAAGAAAAATTAAGAGTTATATTACTGCATGCTTCATTATTTATATATATATATATATATATATATATATATATATATATATATATATATATATATATATATACACATATATATGTATATATGTATATATACACATATATATGTATATATAAATATTTGCATAATATTTGCAAAGTCTATGGATCGCCATATTTTTGGTGATATACAAAGGCTAATATTTTAATCCAATTTAATGTTTTGATTGGGAATAGGTTGACAACGCTACAACGATATTAATCAAGGCTACAACGTTAGCCGAATAGTTACGTTGCTAATCATTAGGCCTTTAATTCTCTTTACCAGTTGCCACTTGTGTTTGTCCTCTTGAAAATAAATCGGTAAGCTTGGCACATTTGGCAGCATTCTCCTCCAATGCCTTTCTTTTTTTCAACCTGGCTCTTTCAGCCCCTCCTGCCCTCTTCCTCCCGTCCATCCTCCCTGACGCATATCGTTGCGGTCGGGCCGGCCCAGCTATCGGTAGCCTATCTGAGAACACTTTTTTGGAAAAGACGGGCTACGGACCGAACCAATTCTATTTTGGAGGGGAGAACTTTCTCGCATCCTCCCAAATAGAGTTGGTTGGTTCCATAATGGACCGAACCAACTCTATTTGGGAGGGGTGAACTTCCTCGCATAGTACGACCCATGCAGAGGCTGCGGTGTCAGAATGTGGAACGTGTGTAGCCAACTTTAAGAGAAGATGGACTAACGTGACAAATGTCAACAAATAAAATTCTCGACCGGCCCAGAAGTGAAGTGGCCCACCGGGAAAACTCCCGGTACTCCCTGTGGCCAATCCACTGCTGGCGTTACATTGTGTACAACTGAAAGATGAACATTACTTATTCCATCAAAGATTTTAGTACAGAGCAAATCATTGTGCCTCCTCTTGTAGTGGCTGGCTATGGTCAGGTGAGGGCGCACTGATATATGATATTGTGATATACGTGTGGGAAGAAGTACTATTAAAGTTGTCGAGTTGCATCCTGATGGTTGTGTCCTTGAGTACCGAGTATATAGGCACAATACATGGTGTCATGTGATTTTTAAACGAGCCAAGTTTAATAAACTAAGTCAGGAAGTTGGCGAATCTGCAGAGAACTTCATCACAGTAGTGCACAAGCTAGCTGAACATTGCAAATATGGCGCCTTGCGTGAAGAGATGATCCGAGACAGGATTGTTGTCGGGATACGTAATGCCAAATTGTCAGAAAAAATGCAGCTCAACCCAAAATTGGATTTAGCGACAGCCATAGTTCAAGTGAGGCAGCACGAAGAGGTGAAAAAGCAACAAGTTGTTCTCCGGGCAGCCGATTCACTGGAGCAAATGGATGCAGTGGCTTACAACAGTAAGAGACAGGTTTATCGGAAAAACTCTGCTCAACGCGTAAGCCATTTTCAGCCTCAGCCTGCCTCAACCAACCCAAAACAGTGTGGGAAGTGTGGCAGAACCCCTACACATACATGGACTGAATGCCCAGCAAAAGATGTTGAATGTAGAAAATGTCAAAAGAGGTGACACTTTGCATCTGTGTGCAGATCATCCCAAAAGCTAGAATCCATTGAGGAGGATTATGTGGCGGCTTATTTGGGAGCTATTGACCATCCACAGGTGTCTACATGGACTGAAATGCTTACCATTAATGGTGGTCCGGTGTGCTTTAAAGTGGACAGAGGGGCATCTGTGACTGCCATCCCAGAAACAGAATCCACGCAAGAGAAATACGGCGGTGACACGCAGACCTCTGCTGGGCCCCGCCAGTCAACCTCTGGAGGTCAAAGGACAAGTGCATGCTGTCATTCAGAGAGGCGACAGAAAGATTGAGGAGGAGGTGTTCATCGTGAAAGACCTGACGACACCCTTATTGGGCCTGTCAGCTATTCGCAGACTGCAGATGATTCCTCAGCTCCATAGCATAGACAATGCAGAAACACACTTCCGCTCAACCTACGCAGATGTCTTTACAGGGCTAGGTAGGCTTAAAGGTGAATATAAAATTAAGCTGAAAGACAATGCACCACCCTATGCCCTCTCTGCCCCACGACGTGTAGCCATCCCACTCCGAGCCAAAGTTAAAGAGGAACTAGACCGGATGGAGAAAATGGAGGTCATGGCCCGTGTTGAAGAACCAACTAAATGGTGCGCAGGCATGGTCCCTATTGTGAAAATGTCAGGGAAACTACGCATTTGTGTAGATTTAACCCATTTGAACGAGAGCGTCATCAGAGAGAGACACATCTTACCGGCAGTGGACGAGACGCTGGCCAAGCTGGAAGGGGTCAGAGTTTTCACAAAGCTTGACGACATCAGGCTTTTGGCAAGTACCACTCCATCAAGACTCAATGCTGTTGACCACGTTCATCACACCAGAGGGCCGATACTACTTCAAGAGGTTACCCTTTGGTATATCATCGGCCCCTGAGCACTTTCAAAGGAGGATTTCCCAACTGATTGATGGCATTGACGGAGTGCTATGTCATGCTGATGACGTCCTTATCACAGGAAAGGACCGGGCAGAGCACGACGATTGGCTGCACAGGGTGCTACAGAAAAGGGCTCACTCTGAATGAAAAATGCCAGTTTGCACTGACAGAGGTCCGTTTTCTGGGCCACGTCATAAACTCACAGGGCATCAGAGCAGACCCGGATAAAATAAAGGCGATCCGTGACATGCCTGAGCCAAAGGATGTGGCAGATGTTCGCCGTTTCATGGGCATGGTGAACTTTGTAGGAAAATTCTCACCACGCCTGCCCGACTTGACAAAGCCCATTCGCGATCTGTTTAAGACAGAGAACAGCTGGACATGGGGAGCACCCCAACAGAAAGCATTCGTGGACATTAAGAAAGAATTGGGGTCAGAGACTGCGTTAGCCCAATACAGCCCAAGCCAGGAAACCATGGTGTCAGCGGATGCCTCTTCGTATGGACTAGGAGGCGTCTTGACACAAAAACAGCTAGGCGGTGAGTGGAGACCTGTGGTTTTCATTTCAAGAAGTTTGACCAAAGCCGAGTCAAGATATGCCCAAATAGAAAAAGAGGCTTTGGCTACGACCTGGGCATGTGAGCGCCTGCGCGGATACTTGAGCGGCCTAGATTTTACTATAAGAACAGATCACAAGCCACTCATAACACTCCTGAAGTCCAGAGCACTGGATGACCTTCCGCCGAGGATTATCAGATTCAGATTGAGGCTGCTCAGATTCAATTTCAACATCATCCATGTGCCAGGTAAAAACCTGATAACGGCTGATGCTCTGTCCAGAGCGCCTCTTCCAGCCACAGCCACGGAGGCGGAGCAAGACCTGGAAAAGGAATGCAAAGCTTACTTGGACAGTGTAGTAGAAAGCCTGCCAGCCACACCGACAAAGCTGGAGCAAATTAAGAGAGCACAAACCTCTGACAACACCTGCAAACATCTCAGTCGATACATTGCAAACGGCTGGCCTGAACACAGACGAGATATGCATGAGCTGCTGTTGCCCTACTGGCCTGAGAGGTCAGTCCTGCATGAAGGAGGAGGACTGCTCATGAAAGGTGAGAGACTCATAATCCCTGAACACATGAGACCTGACATCCTGCAGAGACTTCACCAGGGACATTAGGGTATCAAAAAATGCCTTGCAAGGGCTAGAGAATCTGTCTGGTGGCCAGGCATCACGTCTTCCGTAAAGCAAATGGTCGAGAGATGTGAGATTTGTGCACGTGAAGCTCAAACACCTGTTGAGCCTCTGCTCACGACTGACCTCCCAAGCAGACCATGGCAGAGGGTCGCAGCAGATCTGTTCCAATGGCAGAATGGGAACTACTTAGTAATGACTACTTCTCTTGCTATATTGAAGTTTGCACCCTACCTGGAGGCACAACAGCTAAACAGACTATTGCAAGATTTAAAGCTGTGTTTGCTAGGTATGGATGCCCAGAAGTGCTAGTCACGGACAACGGTCCTCAGTTTCACTGTCATGAATTCTCTCAGTTTGCAAGAGATTATGACTTTTAATGAGTTTTAATAAGGATTTGAGTGAACTCCTGAAATTATAAGATAAGTTCGGAAACTGGAAAGTAGCTATAATGTACAATGCACTTTGTCATCTTGAGATTCTGACAAAGCAGTTCAACGTTCAAGGATGATTGAAGGACGAACTGCTCACCACTGAGCCACATCTGAATAATGAATCCCACTGAATCCAACATTGGAGGTGTGTGGCAAAAGAAGAAGAACTTCAGCAGCAGAATGTAGATTCTGTTACATAAACTTAAACTTAGTAAACATGTATTTCCATGAGGGTCAGTGATGGAAAATTACAATAAAACATCAGAGAGCAGTATGGAAGTCATGCAGAAGCTGAACCAGCATCATCCAAGGTTTGTATTGTCTTCATTGGATCAATGGACCAATAGTATTTCTTAAATAATCCAATCATTACATATCATAATCTAAATTAATATATAATATTCATTAATTTGTATGTTCCTCAAATTTACATTACATTCTCTATGGGGGAAAATTATACCCACAATAAAACAGGTCAATTGTACCTGTTTTTTGGTAGATAACAAATGTGAAGACATGTATTATATATACTCATGCTAACTTTCAGCTTCAAACAAAAGAAACAAAGCTAATTGTTTGCAGTCGTCAAAGTCAGACATAAGGTGAAATGTAAGTCAAACAGGTCTAAGTCAAACAGGTCTAAGTCAAACAGGTGCAAGTCGCGCAACAGTTGTCCCTCACAGCAACATGCCTGTCCATTTTTCTTTGTTGAAATCACACTTTAAAAAAAGACCTAAATCATTTTTTCTTTACCACCATTATTTCATTAAAGATTAACGCAAAACTGCTTTGAAGCAATATCATCAAAGTCGGGGAGTCTGTGGGGAGAGAGCAGATTTAGTGGATAACAGGGATAAGAGGCTCTTAATGGAGAGCAGGGCTTTCTGTTTTGTTAGATGCAGTTAGATGCCAAAGCCTGGTGAGGGACTGCTAATGAATGACCAGACAGGTCACACACACACACACACAGACACACACACACAGACACACACACACACACACACACACACACTCAATGTAAAACACAGTGAAGAGTTTCAGTCTCTTGTGTCTCTGGTGTATTTGCTTGTTGTTGTCTTTGCTTGTGTCTCTGGTGTATTTGCCTGTGTTTTTCTCCTGGCTGCCATGACTGTGTGTTTCTCTACATTTCTTTTGTTCCATGCTAAGCCAGCGTGTCCATGTCAGACTGAACGATGCAGAGAACTGCACTTCAGCAGAACTTAACAAACTCACCTCACTTAATGACACAAAGGGGATCATACACTTAGTGGCCACTTTATTAGGTACACCCATGCACTCATGCACCACTTTGTAAAGGTAGAAGCTATGGAAGAACTGCTGTATTGAATTTTGTTAGATTGTACAGGTGTAACTTATAAAGTAGACACTGTATTATTTGTTTACTTGATCGGCACAGTTTACTTTGATAATAGTCGCTTAACTCAATGTCAAGAACATGTTTGTGACGCCACATGAAGGGTTGAAAAGGTTGAACTCCAGACAAAAAGAAGTTGCTCACGTGTGAACATCTGTCAAGTCATGTCAATTTTAATTATATAGCCCAAAATCATGAATATACATTCATATCCTAAAGGGGCGTACATACTGTACACCATACATCCAGTCAATGGATTTTCTTTCAGTTCAATTCTAGCTGGTGCTTCTAGTATCATTACACCTAATGAGAAATACTATTAATCACAGCTTCTGCCCAGTTATACTACTCTCCAGTGGCCCTGCAGAGCAGCTGACATGTAAAGAGTCATCTTGCCTGTAAGAAAGTGTGTCCAGGTCATAATTAACCAATCAAAGCCTAAGTCACGACAGAGCACTTCTCATTTAGCTGCTTACAGTGCAGTAGATAAAGAGGTGATCATGTACATGGCATTAGGAAGTGATGCCAGATGATTTTATGCGGAAAAGTGATGTGCATGGATTAGAAATGCGTATAAGTAAAATATGAAACGATTACACGTACAAAATCAAGCTTTTCTTTCCCGCAATCCACGTTTTCTTTACTCCATTACTTATGGATGGGGAACATATGGCACCCTACCTAAGATTACATCTTCCCCGATGTCATAGATAGGGTGCCATATGTTCCCCATCCATAAGTAATGTATGTTTTCTTTCTGACGTCTTGTATAATGTTTCCCTGCTCCAGAGAAAATTAATTCCTGACCAGTGAAAACGTCTTTCCTGCAGAAAAAGACCTGAGACCAAATCAAGTGTCACGGATGATGAGGAGCTCAAAAGACAGCCTGGGAAAAATGCTAACGATGACAGTGTGTGAGTCTGAGACTGACGAGCTACACACATGTGGGGTTTAGGTTCTGCTTTATTGGAAACATGTTGTCTTACTTTGACACTTAATCAGGGTCGTCTAATATTTGGGTCAGTTTCTGTGTGTTCTGGTAAATTACATTTCTTGTATATAGCTCAAAATCACGAATGATACATTATCCTCAGAGGGCTTTTCAATCTGTACACACACAACATCCTCTGTCCCAGGACCTCACATCTGTTCAGGAAAACCTTTAACGGGGAGAAAAGGGGAAGAAACTTAGGGAGAGCAACAGAAGAGGATCCCCCGGTGAGGCGAGGCCATTTGAAAACAATTTGAGATGTAAAATACATGAGAATCAACACCGTAGATCTCCACAGGTCTGTCTCTCTGTTTCCCTGCTCGTCACCTTCCTCTCTGTAGCCATCTGTATGGCAGCCTCACACTTGACATCAGCATCCATAACATCCTTCATTGTGTGAAACGAGATGGATCAAATCAGGTTCTTCTGCAGTTCCCCATTTTGGGTTCTTCCCTCTCTCTCCCTCTCTCTGATGATGTGAGAGTGTTGGGCCCATTGCCAACAGTTAGATCTCAGTGGGGCCCATCCATATGGCCAACATGTTCAGCAGTCATTACAGGGCCATTTAACACAACTAATTGTTCAACATTTGACACCTTGTCAAGACAATTAGCTCAGATTATATCTGCATGAGGCACTGAGATGTTGGTCTCGTCACAAATGTATGCAGAATGCACAACTGCCTGCCTTCTGTATGCGGCTGTAAATAATCACATGCTGCCTTTTTGTTCCTGGCATGTTTTCACTATTTTTCTGCCTGTTCATAAATCACAAATCTCTGTTATTCTGCCAATATGTTTTGATGCTAATGTTAATTCACGTCATGTCAACGATCCCACTCATAATTTCTGCATATTTTATTACACATTTGAAAGGGGTTTGAGATGGAGGCCAGATTGATAGAGACAGAGCTGACCTTGTCCTTGCTCTCTTTTCCTCTCTTTTGTGCCCCAAAGGCTAATTATTGAGCACCACTCTGTGATGGACTTATTTGCGTATACTTTTAAATTGAAAAATATCTGTGTATTCATGGATTCTTGATCTTTAAATGAGGTAGAAGGATTTTGTTCCATGAATTGCAAACAAGATTAGGGAACTTTTTTTGGTGTCAAAAAAACGTATGATAATAATATTATCTCCAATTATTATTGCCAAGGAGGTTATGTTTTCGGGTGTTTTTTTTGGTTTGTTTGTCAGTTTGTCATTTTGTTATGGAACAATGCTGGTCTGCTTTTCTTAAGACGTGGTGGACGGGCGTATCATGGGCCATGGAGTCCGACTCATTCCATTGTGGAGTGGACCTGCATCCCAGGTGGGATGCGGTCCTTGCTCGGTGCCGGTAACCATGGTGACAGCGCTGCTGCAGATCAGCAGCCAGCAGGCGGTGCTTGTTGGAGGCAGCTCCAGATGTGAGTGTGCGTCACTGTCAGTGTGAACATGACAACATATTAAAATTAAAATGACAACATTTAATAGATAAGGTGGCACCTGACAATTATTTTCATTATTGATTAGTGCAATATTGTTTTGATAAAGAGATTTATTCTTTTGTCTATAAATTGTCAGAAGGTTATGAAAAATAATTTTACCCAGCTGTATCCTGGGTGAAAGTCCTGTGTTTGTTTTACCCATCCACCACCTCTCTCACCACCTTTTAAAGACTTTATTGTTTGTTATCCTTGATATTATAAGACACAACCTTCAATAACGGATGCTCAATAGACTCCATCACTTGCTCTGAGCATCACTCATTGTACTACATCACTTCCTCTGACCAACGCAAAATGAAATACACACAAAAATGTCCACATTCAACTGGTTTCAGTTTTCCATACAGTATGAATTTTTCATATACTGTCATACTGGTTGCCGCTGTTTGGCAGGCAACAACATTTAATGTTCACAGCTTGAAGCTGAAGGAGCAGCGGACTGAGCTACTTATGTCTCATGTTAACTCACTTGACACATGGTGTACAAGAAATGATATCGCCAAAATGCATGCTGGGTAAATGACACCGCCCATACAGGAAGACTTTTCTTGTGCAGGAAGAAGTCTTTTCCTGTGCAGCTAAGTGGGCGGGCGTTACCCATCATGCATTTTGGCGATGAGTCAACTTCTATCCGTGAGACGTAAGTAGGTCAGACCGCTGTACATGTATCTGTGACTGTAAACATTAAATGTTGCTGACGGCCGAAGAATGACAATAGTCGTTACGGCCGTGCATGCGCCACTAGTATCAAAGGATTCCCTTGGGTCCTAAATCCCTCCAAGTTTAGCTCCCTATGTAGCAATCAAAACAGCTGCCGGACAGTTGCGAGAAAGTGGTGAATAACGTTGGCGGTCCTTTTAGGCGTCAATAAATTAATGTGTTTATTTGGAGAAAAAAATACCGTGATATACCGTGAAACCGCCAGAATCTTACAAAATACCGTGATATGAATTTTTGGCCATACCGCCCAGCCCTAATATCATGTATGAACTGCTTCTGCAACACCCTGTTTACTAAAGAGATGGTTCAAGTTTCACACATATTCCTATGTTTCTTTCTGTGCCATTCTATGTGCATTCTCTCTGAGTGTGAACAACATGGATTATCATAATATATGCGCTGTGTGTGTGTGTGTGTGTGTGTGTGTGTGTGTGTGTGTGTGTGTGTGTGTGTGTGTGTGTGTGTGTGTGTGTGTGTGAGAGAGAGAGACTGTTTGCACAGCTGTATGGAATGTACTGTGTCAAGGTATGTCTTTCTGTTTGATGTCACAGTTTGTGTATGTATGTGTGAGAGATATTTGTTCTACCTCATCCTCATATTTAATCCCATAAACACTTCCATCATCCCCTTTTTCTGATCTACTTTCCTGTCTGTTTATCTCACCCTCACTCTCACTATCTCTTCATCTTTCGAGCATGTTTTCTTCTGATTTCCACATTCATTCCACCACATTGTTCTCCTTCCTCACATGTCTGTCTACCCTCCCCCTCATCTTATTGTGCAGCTACAATCTGTTTCTATGTCATTGGGAGTTAACAGGTCAAGCGTAAAGGCTAATCTAAATTGCATTCATTCTGTCCCCAGGGAGTTTATAATAATAGAGGAGCAGGGGAGACTGCCTTTTTCTTTAACCCTCTCTCTTTATTTCACTGTCTATTCTTGTCCTTTCTCTTTGTTCTATGTATTGCTCTGCTGTGTCAACTCTCTACTATTGCTATCATGCTAGTGAAGGGCACCGTGTCAGCAGGGCTGCAAGCTTGCTCTTCACACAAGAGTGGTGACGTAATCAAGTCAGTTCATAGGCTCTGTCTTCTACATGTAACAAGGGGAAACCGCCTTCTCTGTCAAGAGCCTCACGCTCATAAAGGCGTGTAAAGGGTCTGGAAGTGTCTTAGGGGCATACTGTCCATTTTAATATTTAACAATGTTCATTCACACTGCTTTGAAAAAGACTGTTTGCTATCTTCCTTTCACTTGTGTTCTGTAATTGCATTTCAAACAATGCACCTCCTCATTGTTGGAAAAAGCTGCTGTAAACCTGCAAAACCTTAACTCTAACACAGAGTGATGAGTTGTCAGGGCTGATTTTTATTTAGAGAAACCTTGTTTTCATTCTGAGGGTGTACATTTAATAATGAATGCCACGGAGCGGTTGTATATCGCATTCTCTTGTAACTAAAATGACCCTGAATGTTGTCACTTTCTGTGAACCTTCCACTGATTATCTAGATGTGTCTCTTGCTGACGCCTTAAAGACATACATACACATACGGCCCAGACCAGTGACGAGAAGATTCTGACCCTGATGTAGTGTTGTTGGTTATCAGCTCAGGAACTGTTGACGTGTGTGGACTTGTGTAAAGGGCATGTTGAGTGCATCCTGCACCTCTACCTCTGAGGAGCATACTTAATCACATGCACTTTAGAGAGACCGTGAAGGGAGACATTGTGACACTGCAGGTCACAAAACAGTCACGTCTTTAAAAAGTGTCTCTGCTCCGGGACAGAGGTGTGAACAGTGTGCATGGATCCTTTCTGTTGGCCTCCTTGTGCCGTGTCGCCTTTCTTTAAGACGGCCCTGATGAACCTGTTGATAGACCACTGAATGCCGATTCCTGTTAAAAGCCACTTCAGAAGAAGAAGATAACCAATCATGAAAATAAATCAAATTTGAGACAGTTTGAGACATTTTCAATATAACATCACAAGTTTTCTACAAATTGGTTGACGGCATCTTTTCCAGCAGGG
This sequence comes from Taurulus bubalis, assembly GCF_910589615.1. Lineage (NCBI taxonomy): Eukaryota > Metazoa > Chordata > Actinopteri > Perciformes > Cottidae > Taurulus > Taurulus bubalis. The sequence goes on from NC_136595.1 coordinate 2,947,677, forward strand.
TTTTTCTATCAATGATAATCATAATATTTATAATAGAGGCCAGGGGTAAAGAAGATAATTTCAGCATATCGGAGACTACGCTTCACACAGGATGGGCCCTTGCTGATTCTGATTGGCTAACTGTGTTATTGTTAATTATATTGGCCCTAACGATTCAAAAGAGGTGTCATTCACTCAAATCGCATAGATTGTGCCAAACTTGACTTTTTGGAGACCTCGCCTGAACTGTCTGTACAAAAAACTCTCTGATTTTGTTCTGCTTCACTTTATCAAAGTCAACCTTTTCAGAGAGATTGTTCACATATTGTGCCATGATTTAGGAGAGGTTTAATAAACCTGCAGCTGCATCATTCCAAAGGCATAATCATCCTGGAAGTGCTTCCTATTTTTAGGCGAACCTTGTTGTATGCTATCTTCATTTACTCTTAACTAGTAACATATATAGTGATATGTACACATTTTAACACATCTCACAAGTGTTGTCTTTATTAGAACACCTGACTTATTAAATAGACTTTGTGGTTGCAGAGATATACTCTTTTAAGTATGGGTATGCAATTTTTGAGCGGAGGCCTAAAAAATAGGTCAGTTTTGAATAGGTTAAAATCTCAGACACCTCACTTATAGAGCAGGTGCGATCTCCAAAGGCTGACTACTTAACGCAGTGGATTGTGTTTAAATCCAGACTGTGGCTCTTTCTCCCCTTTCTATCTCTGTCCTCTCACTTAATGTAAAAAATGGCCCACAATTCCTTTTTTACTTCACAGGAAAAAAAACTGAAATCTGTGCAGGTTTTCATATTGAAGGGGAGCTTATTCCTTTCTTTATATGCTTTAAAAGAAAACACAAAGGTAAAGCCTCATTTTGGGACGCTACAGTCTCCCCTTGAGGCGGACCTTGACTCTCTGCTTATTTGCTCAGAAAGGAGCTGAACAAAGCTCTTCAACAGCGGAGGAGCAGGATTACGAATTATATTATGCACGGCACGGTCATCTGAACACAAAATGTAGTTGTCAATGCGTAACATTTTACATTTAAGTATATATATATATATATATATATATATATATATATATATATATATATATATATATATATATATATATATATATATATTAACAGTCAGGGCCATAAGTATTTGGACTGTGACACCATTTTTTTATTTACCTCTTCACACAAATATGTGGTTTAAAAAGTGTAGACTTTCATCTTTGATTTAATGGATATAAGTAAACTATCGCATTAACCATTTAGGAATTACAAGCATTTGTACAGTCCCCCATATTTTCAGAGGCTCAAAAATAATTGGACAATTGTCTAACAAATGGTTTGATGGCCAGGTGTGGCCTGTTATTTCATGACAAATTAAGCAGATAAAAAGGTGTGGAGATGATTAAAAATGTTGAATTTGCATTTGGTAGTTGGTCCAGGGAACTCAGCATGAGGACCAAAGAGCATGTGAAGGAGTACATTAAAAGGCTGACAAACTACACAAACCTATCAGACAGATAGCAGAAACATTAGGATTGACCAAATCAACAGTTTGGTACATTCCTAAAAATAAGGAATGTACAGGCAAGCTCACCAACACCAAAAGGCCCGGAAGACCACGAACGACATGTAAAGTAGATGTAGCAGAATTGTTTCCTTGGTGAAGAAGAACCTTCATAACATGAATACTAAGGTCAAGAATACTCTGGAGAAGGGAGGTGTGTCTTTGTCAAAGTCTACAATCAAGAGATGCATTCATGAATCTGAATTCTCTCTAGTCCACCTTAATCATTTTCTACAATAATGATATGTATGGTGTACTAATAACACTGTCATATAATTATGAATTATTTCAACACATCCATAAGTTTCTTAAGCGCTAAATAAATGTTACGAACAGCAAGGCATGCAGCGGCTTTCCCGATGTTCTCCACATCGCAGGCACTGTACAGAAATGTACCGCTCGCAAAAAAGCGCAAGGCTGTGATCCAGTCTGTGATCCAGTCTGTGATCCAGTCTGTGAGACACTCTGTGATCCAGTACATGAGACAGTCTAGTATGTATACAGTATGTGATCCAGTCTGTGAGACAGTCTATGCATACAGTATGTGAGACGGTCAATGCTCGGCTGCGCCGTGTGGTGTTCAATGTATGGCTCGAGAAGCTCTCGTAAATAAATTATTCCTTGTCGGCAGAATCGATAGCGCTCGTACAGGAAGTCATGATGTGAGAACGGATCTTGGCGATCTCGAAGAACTCTCTCCCTATAAAACTAATATTGCTCCTTCATCTCTGAGGAAGGGAGCTGCCTTTTTTGTCCGTTGGGAGTGGCTAGCTTCTCCACTGAATTTCAACTAGCCTGCGCTGGAGCAGGTTCAAGGATTTGGATGTGTTACTGTTGTGATCTTAACCCAAGTGAGCATGCTTTTCATTTACTTCAGATAAAAGTGAAGGCAGAAAGACCCACAAACAAGCAGCACCCGAAGAAGGCTGCAGTACGGGCCTGGCAAAGCATCTCAAGGGAGGAAACTCAGTGTTTGGTGATGACTATGGGTGTAAGACTTTAGGCAATCATTGACTGCAAAGGATTTTCCTCCAAGTATTACAAATGATCATTATATTTACTATTATGTTAGTTTGTACAATTACTTCTGAACCTCTGAAATTGTGGGGGACTGTGTAAAAATGACTGTAATTCCTAAACCGTGAATGCCATATTGTTGTTATATATATATATATATATATATATATATATATATATATATATATATATATATATATATATATATATATATATACATATATATATATATATATATATTGAAATAAAGCTGCATGTCTACACTTTAACCACATATTGACTGCTTTATTTCAAATCCATTGCAGTCGTGTAAATAGGCACAATTAAAAACATTGTGTCACAGTCTAAATATGGCCCTGACTGTAAGTATTCACGGTGATTATACTGTTGTGACTTCCTGTCCAGGACATTCAGGGCTTGTTTATGAAGTGATCTAATTGGTTTGAGATATAAGGGGGAGGCAGGGCCGTTGCATACTTTTTGGAGCCCTATGCAACTTGAGTATTGAGTTTATAGAGGTGCTTGGCTCTCTTGTGGGACATTTTGAGCGCTCTTCGGGATCCTCTGGTGGCCACAGCGGCCCCTAAGCAGCACTGAATGTGCTGTTTTATCAGAACGGTCTCCTGCCAGAGACGCCATCAGAGTAGAAAATAGTTTCTCGCTGTCATACACTAGGGTTCTATAATTTACCCCACAGTAACGATGATTACATTAAATAGCAATCATGGAATATGTCGTAGTTCTGAAAAGCAGAAGATTATTGACATTTTCATCAACTTGCGTTATGACGCTACAAGTTGTGGGTCAAAACATATTAAAATACTATAAAATAACAATGAGGACACACTGCAAAGACAAAGCGTGTGAAAGGGTTTGCACTGTAAGCCATCAGTGCAGCTTGATTAAGTACAGGTCAGTTTGTTGCACATTTTCAATCGTCCAAATGAATGTAAACAAGATTCAGGCTGAGATAATAATGTGGATGGTTCCTGCAAATCCCTGGGGTGACAGAATGAGCATTTACGTGACAGGAACTAGTCATTCTACCTCGCTTTGTTCGAGCTGACAAAAACTGCTGCAATATAAGAGCTTTTATTCAGTAAACACAACATGTGGTTATCTAGTAATGCACTCGCATGGAATGTACCTACTCCATTAGCTTCCTCCCCGAGTCCCTGACCTGAATGACCTTCTCAGTGATTATGTGTCATGATGGATGTGGCCAGGTACCTCTATTTAATCATACTGATAGTCATGATGGAGAATTTACTACCTAGAACTGGCAGCATGGCAGTGACATATGTTCTCACACACACACACACACACACACACACACACACACACACACACACACACACACACACACACACACACACACACAGTGCTCTGCCAATACGCAAGTCCCTTTGGAAACAAAGCTAGTAGTGCTACGGAAAGCTAGCCATCATATGACAGAGCACTAATTTTACGGCCCTAACTGCCTGCTGAAATGAGGCGACAACAAGAGTCTCACTTTGAACCAAATAATTAAAAAAGTGTTTAAATGAACTGGTAAACTGAAAACTACTAAACCATCTATGCCCAAAAGATTGCAAAGATCAAAATGATCCAGCAATGTATGTGCAAATGTATGTGCAGCCTGATTAGCTAAACACAGGGTAACAGAGAAATACTATAAAACCCTTAAAAAACCCTTTACATTTTGCAAAAAATGTTTTGTGCTACTAGGTTTGCCTTTGAGGGTGAACTGTGCTTGTATGTAGAGCTATGCACCAGTTCCAAAGGTCCTGAAATGCATATTGTTCTCTGGGCGAGGACACTCACAGAGACCCTCTATTATGCATGACGAGGGTGCAACAGGAGCTGAGCCAAGGTCAGGGTGGGCAGGTCGGCGAGTGGAGGGCGGTGGAATGATGGCAGAGACCCATGCCTTTCAGAGAGAAGAATAGCACAGAGAGGACGTCACCTGTCTAAGAAGGATGAGACAACAGGTCACACAGCAGACTCGTAATACACTTCAGGACATAACCACAATTCTAAACCATGGCCGTCTGAGAAGGAAGAGCGCACAGATGTTGTATATTCAATCAAGAGCCATAGTAGCAAACAATGTAGTGATAGTAGAGATTAAAAATGGACCCTAAATTCTGGATATTGGGCCGTTAAACTATAACATCACTACAACATCGGGCTGCTACGAGCATCTTAGAGAAATAACTGAAAAGTCAATCAACACAGCAGCTTAAACACTGGCTGATCAGAGGTTCCACGACTGTAGACTCGTTCTCACAGGAACTGTTCCACTAGCCAACATTACCTAGGAAGCAAAAATACTTCTTCTCGGCATTATGTGGCTGATACTGCTTGACAGTCCTAATCTCTTACTTCACCTTTACCTCCCATTTTCATAACTTGTTATGTGGCCTGAGCAAATTCACATTTGGCCAAAAGAACCAACACTGCACTCGTCTGCTGGATATAGTGGGACCATACGTATATACATTACCTTGTGAAAAGGTCATCTGCTCAGTTGTCCAAAACAACTTCCAACAGGTTGATATACAGGGAAACCCTGCAGGCATGCAACTCAGGCCATTGTACATGCCTGTCTTGGCTTCGTAAAGAAGTCATAAAGAAAGCTTCAATCTGCTGAGCCTGAACATACTTGCTACTATCACTTTCGAAGGTCAGTGTCTTTGATCAAAAATGTTGCAGAATGCACTTGATCAATGTAACATGAGACCATGTAGAACTAGAAGGTTCAGCAGTACTGTTACTCAAGGTGTGTGTGACACAGTACTGTGAGTGAAGGTGTTTATAGGCTGAGGATCCCCACCATCAATATTATGCTCAACGAGACGTGCACCAGATCAGAAAACAGCAGTGGATAATTCTCACTGGGATTTATGAGCTCGGAAACAATTAGTCATCCAAATGTCATAAATATACAGATTCCCGAGTCTGAAAGATTTCCAGATCAGTTCGGAAAACGAGAGCTCAGTAGACAAAATCTCCTGCGCAGGTGTTTAGTTGGCATGGCATCCATAGTCAATGCCTATTGATTATACAATGATGTGTTTGTTCATCACTGCTTGTGATGAACACTTCTTGGACACTGGAGGCTACCTTGACCTAAACCACTGCATAAGGGATATGAATGCACAAATGTTAAAAAATTATAATGAAAGCATATCAAGGCTTTCATACACCACTTTTCACTTCAGATGTGACACAATGTGCTTCACAGATTACACAGTGTCACAAACAACCAACAAACAACTGAAATCGACAAATGCAAGTAAAGTCAACCACTTCCAAACAGAAGTCCTCTTGTTGTGGTATTTCTTATCCCCGAGTAGCACGTCTATGAAATCTATTGAGTGAATGTTATCTGATAGAATGGGCAGAAATTTTAAAACAAGAAGGTTAAAGATTTGACACAGAAGGGAAAAAGAAGTTTAGAGGTTAGGAGCGAACAAAGACAAACAAATAGGTAAGCAAGAGAGAAATTGTGGCGAGTGGTTTCGGGAGGTAAAGGCGCGTGGACCTGACAGATGGAAAGTTCAGACCTCGCTTGTTTTCACTGAAATGTCACAACTGTAAAAAAAAAGGTTTTATAAAGCATCAATCACAGTGGAGCTGCACCTCCCGGAATAGTCATGGGGCTGCGGAAATGAGACCTCGCATTGAACTGCAGAAGCAATCACCGCCGTCTAGTTCAGGTCACCACGCTGCTCACAGAGCGAAGGCAATGAAGAGGAGAGGACCTGAGACATAAATGAGGAGGGAAGAGAAGGAAGGGAGGAGAGAAAGGTGAGAAGGGGCAGGTGGGCATTATACTATTAAAGCTGCTAGTAGTCCTTATTTTGTTCTGATGGTAAAATGTAATTTGACTACCTTCTGTAACTTTAGAATTTGGACTTTAGACTTTGGACTTTAGACTTTAGGTGATCATGCAGATTTTACAGACTGACGTAGCTGGAGCTGTAAAACTTTTCTCCACCACACTTAAATGAACAGCCTGGTCACATGTGATCAGACGTGTGTTAAGGTTTCGTGGTGCAGCAACGGAGCCTTTGACATGGCCATAGTTACATCATAGCAGATGAGAAAAGTGTAACTACATGTCCGGGCTACTGTGTCTACAGAGACGACATGGAGATTGGTCAGATTGGTAGCCTGTTTATTCGTCTAAAAGTTTCAGATGCCAACCAAGATTGTTGTCAGTGAAGCCAAAGTGACACAAGTTGAAGACATCCATCGGTCTCTTTTGAAGAGCTGCAGGAATGAGTCCTAAAACCTGAAAATCAGTCAACATTGTTGCACTTCTGGTTCACTTGTTTCAAAGTCAAAGGGTTTTTTGAATGGGTTTTTGGTTGGATGCCTCTTGATGATGATCTATGGTCTAAATGAGACGCCTAAACGTCATCACGAGAACACTAGTCCTCAGTTAGCTTAGTAGAGGTGATGTGAAATTGTGCGATCATAGTGTAGTGAGTTTATAACCTAGCGTTAGCTTTTTACGCTCCAAAAGCATTGAAGATTATCTTGTTGCACAAAACATGTAAGTATTATAAACTTGTGTTTGACAGATTATTTTAGATTAGATTTTAATTATTGCAGATTATCTGCAATAATTCAAAATCCAGTGGAAACATCCCAGGAACCAGGGAGAAGATTACTTCCGGTTGGATATGAAATACGCCAACCCTGCAGCACTTTATCCTTGATTTCAGTAAGACACCTCATGCAAAGCCATTTCCAATGCAAACCTCTTGCTTACTGTGTTCATCACTCATAGGGATTGACATAATATAAACAAATACTTTGGTAATTGTCTCCTATCACAAAGTAAATGAATGAATGCAAGCACAATAACCATGTGGTATCCTGTATAACTAAAATAGCGCATAATACATGCAGGCTGGGTGAATACATGCAGGCTGGGTGAATACGTGCAGGCTGGGTGAATACGTGCAGGCTGGGTGAATACATGCAGGCTGGGTGAATACGTGCAGGCTGGGTGAATACGTGCAGGCTGGGTGAATACGTGCAGGCTGGGTGAATACATGCAGGCTGGGTGAATACATGCAGGCTGGGTGAATACGTGCAGGCTGGGTGAATACGTGCAGGCTGGGTGAATACATGCAGGCTGGGTGAATACGTGCAGGCTGGGTGAATACGTGCAGGCTGGGTGAATACGTGCAGGCTGGGTGAATACATGCAGGCTGGGTGAATACATGCAGGCTGGGTGAATACATGCAGGCTGGGTGAATACATGCAGGCTGGGTGAATACATGCAGGCTGGGTGAATACGTGCAGGCTGGGTGAATACATGCAGGCTGGGTGAATGCATGCAGGTACATTCATGCCTGCCTGAATGTTTTTTTCTTTTTCTTGTCTGAGCGTTTGATTAATTAAGTCTGAAAATGTTTTTTATTTTGATCCAATTTCCAACAGTGAAGTCATCAAGTTCCACATCTGATTGTTTTGTGTATTTTGCTTTCAGATACTGCTACATATAAAACAATCTTCAATCCATATCAGCTATTGTGGAACGTAGTCTTCTTTAGTGATTGAATGAGGCTCTCTATGGCCTCTGTTACACAGATTTTAGGCAGCGTATGAAATTTTATATGACATGCAAAGTGCTTCCAGTCCCCAGGCTTTATGGACAAAATATTTTAGTCTGACTTTGCAGAGGTGTGAGAAGTGTGAGCGCCTTTTATTGGAGCTGTGCGTGTGTGTGTGTGTGTGTGTGTGTGTGTGTGTGTGTGTGTGTGTGTGTGTGTGTGTGTGTGCACACCACCTTTTGTTTAGAATCTGTTTGTGTGTTCTCAGCTTGATTAACAAGGTCATTTATGTTGGGCTAACAAGACAACAAGGTTGTGTTGCTGATTGTACATTCACTAGCGGTAGCGGCAGCTGATAAAACGTAAGGAGAGTGTTATTTGTTGTCCTTTTATCGGTGCATCTTAAAAGGAGATGTTTAGGGTTTTGGGAATCTTGTTTCAGAAAGTTAGATAGTAACTCTACTTCATTTTCTAGTTGGAAACATTTGGGTTTTCTATGGTACATGGGCTTTTATTTATTACCAAGATGTATCTTTTAATTTGTTTGATAAATTAGGCTGCACCTCCTGTGATCAACTTGTCCCAATACCTACAGTTGACAAGCAGGGTTTCAAGGTCAGGTCGCTTGTACTTCTTAATCTCGGTCTAAAAACAATGTTCATTGTTTTCCATATTAATGACTGCGTTTCATCGCCTGAACCAAAAGCAGTTTCCAGACATGGTTTGCCCCTGTGACATTTTACTCTCTGTGCCCTCAGACGGCAGGAGAACGTCCAACATGTAACAACTGTGAATGTTAAAGGGAGACACTACAGGCGAATGAGCTAAAGGAGTTAGATATCGGCATTAAACTTCCACCAGTGGATTTACTTACATCACATTTAAATAATTGTTTTCAGATTTTCTGGAATCTGATGTCTAAATATGCAAATGAAGCAAGATTATAAAGAAGGGAGTATCTCCTTGTTCCACAAACATAAAAATCCATTTTAATTCCGTTTAAAAAAATAAAATGTTGTTTTATTCAGGTTATGAATGATCGATGAACAAACCCCTCAGTCAAAACCTATACATATATGTTTGGTGTTATGTATTATACAATGTAAACATTTTATAAAATATTGCAGATGAATAAAGTAAATGTTTAACTAATAACTATCACGGTGAAACATCCCCAGTTGATTACGTACAATTACAAGACAATTATTTTTGGATTAGAAGTATATAATTTTATTTTCCAATATGCAAATGAGACATCATCAAATGTTGACTTTGGTGAATTTCGGAGAAATGTACAAAAACAAGCCTTCAATGTGTATTTTGGTTGTCTTCTTTCCGCTAGTCTAAAAGCATAACCCACATCTCTAAATGAACTCCCCTAACTTCACTGCGGTTATTGCTGACTGGATGAATCTGCAAATTGTCTTGGTTTGAACATTTCATTGAGTTCTCTCATTCTCTAAGAACATGAGCTGAGCAATTTGATGAATCCATTCAGTGGAAGCAGTGCTGATAGAGAGCGCCTGCATGAGACAATATCTGATCTCAGTCATTAATGAAGTTATTAAGTCATTGACATAATTGTTCAGGACAGTCAGGCTTTCTATGGAAATTACCTGAAGTAGACGAAGAAGTTAAAACATGAAGTAATATATATATATAATATATATATATACTCACTCAATGAAATAATGGATTCATAATTAGTATCAGAAGATTATAATACAAGACAATATTGAATGCAGTTCAAGGGGTTCGAAGATAAGTTTCAGAATAATACAATTACAAGAGGTAAAGATTTTGTTTTTATTATTATAGAAACCATTCATTTATTGTGAAATAGTTGATATTGTGATGTTCCTGAGGCCTCTAAAAGTGACTTTAAATTAAACAAATACAGCAACCAAAAATTCTCAAGCCAAAACTACTTGTTGTAGCACATTGCTTCATTTTGACGGACCACAAACCAAAAGGATTGGGAACCTCTGCTCACGCAGATACAGAAGACAATAGAGACAATCAGCCGCTCACAGTTGTGTTAAATTACAGACCGTGAAAGTCTGATTTAATTGTCCATGCATAATGAAGTACAGGTCAGGGGACGTATTTAAGCTGTACCATTCATAGAGGGACTTGACAACAAGCGCGGGCATATGGATTGTTTCCAGCGTATAAAGTCCCACCATATGGGAAATAATATTCAAGACAAATGAGCATATTTTTCTAAAACCTTTACTCTGGTTCTAATGTTGAGACTGTGAAAAACAAAAGGATTAATGAAAATGGGCAGTCAATAACGGGCCAACAATGTCCAACAGAAAAAAGGCATATGTTATGTGTTTCTTGGACTTTCAGAGTTCACAAACATGCAAAGCCTTCAGCATGCTCCTTTGAGTGCAGGACTTAAGTCTTTTGTGGAAGTCCTCCACACCGTATCAGTTGAAGTAAGCCATTCATTTGGGTACATTTAGCCTGTGTCAAGATGAAGAATGAGTATGTGTCATATTGAAGGAGCTGCATGCTGTTTAGATTAATGAGTCTGAGTGCCTCCCCCTGATGAACCACACCCCCCTCTGCCTTTACAGCGTATGCACCAAAGTGCAACCCAATACACGTTCACCACAAGGGGGCACTTATCTTTTCTTTAGTCGTGTATTGAGGTCGCACTTCCACCCGCAATCAAAGGTTCACGGTCACCTGGACTGCCATGGTAAATTAACCGTAATTACATGGCACTTTTCTCGTCTTCCAACCACTCAAAGCTCATTAACACTAAATTACATTATTACATTACATTTCATTCACCTGACGCTTTTATCCAAAGTGACTTACAATAAGTGCATTCAACCATGAGTACAAACTCAGAACAACAAGAATCAAGAAAGTACAATTTCTTCAATAAAGTTAAACCACAAAGTGTTATCAGTAAGTGTCAGTACCATGTCCTGGAGATTGGACCCGATCTGTTCGCAGCACGGTATGCAAGTAGCAATGTTTTGAAGTAACCAGTGAAGGGCGTGGGTGAAGTTCGGGAGGTTGAAGACCAGTCGAGCTGCTGCATTCTGGATGAGCTGCAGAGGTCGGATGGCACTAGCAGGTAGACCTGCCAGGAGGGAGACGATCAGAGCCTGGACGAGAACCTGTGCCGCCTTCTGAGTGAGAAGAGGACGTATTCTCCTGATGTTGTGATGTTGTATTATTTTCCCATGAATACACTGATGGAAGGGGCTACCATGCACGGTGCCACCTGCCCATCAGGACTCTACCTCATTCATTCACCGTAGAAAAAGCGCTGCAATTTTCCCAAAGACACATCGGCATGGTCCCGTAACACTACGGCCCTGGTCGACTTCTTAAAGGGTAACTTTGGTATGTTTCAACCCAGACCCTAAGTGACCTTAAGCGTCTTTGTGTACTTAGAAAAGCTCTATAAAAGTTTTAATTATTATTATTATTTATACAACAATTTTGAGGGAGAACTGTGTGCATTAAGCGTACTGCAATGTAATCATATTGGGGCAGCTCCTCACGGTCAATGTACAGCCAATTACGTGCTGTTTTCACACCATTATGGAAAGAACCCTACAGAAAATCAAATGTTTAAGACAAGCGGTCTCATCATCTGACCGCTTGTCTTTCTCCATCGGTTAGACCTCGTAGCGATGTTGCTATGTTCTCAGATCTCAGCAGCTGCTTTGTTGTCTAACATGGTATCTGAAAATGAAAGCAAAAACGAATGAAATAACCCTCATCTTAATTTAGACAGTTACTGATGTAATCATGTACAAACCATTTGTTGTGCCTCTCTAGGTGTGTCGCCTGTAGTGTGTAGTCTTTTTGTAGTCAATAGAATAGGTGTAAATGTGTACATGAGTCATACCTTATCCTTAAAGACATCTGACTGAAGAGGAAAATATCAATTACAAACCTTCAGCGTGCTGCCAGGCGAATTCAAAGGTGAAATGTCCCGGCTTTGAAATTAAGTTATTACCGAGGCAGCCGTTTCAGCGCTCAGGAGTAAAAATTAATAATCGAGCCCGTCGCTGCGGGAGAAAAAGAAGAAGAAAAGAAGAAGGAGAACATTTGGGATGAAAGACAGCTCCAGGTTAGGCAACGGCGAAAACTCTTTCATTTGGCCCTTGTCTCATCTCCAACTTGAAAGCAGGCCTCTTTTGTTCTGGTTCACCTCCGCCCCAGCCACATGCCCACTCTTCTTTTTCTCCTTTTTTTAATTCACGCATAATTACAATATTTCTCTGATGGCCTTCCACCATTACCAGGATTTACAAATGCCCCGCAGGGAACGGAAATGAAATGAAATGCAATTCACATATTTAGTCTATAGCTCCACAGGGGTGTTCAATTGCACACAGATATATTTTAATGATTGGTTGTCAGAGCTAGCTCAATTTTACCATTAAGGAAATAAGTGGTGGAGAACAATGGATTCACTGATGGCTCGGGTTATTTTCTCCTTATTTTTTCAGAATGTTTACCCTCTCGCTCTGCCTGCCTCTCTCTTCAGAGTGTACCTTATTTTTTTAAGAAATAGTGAGGGCATTTTCTGCACTTGAGTAATCAATAAATAAAAATAACTTCACTCCACCACTCTTTTTTTAAACCTGTAATTCCCGATGCATGCGGGGCTGTATCTGAAACAAAACAGCACGACCTCTTGTTTCGTCTCCGTACGGCCCACGCACATCTATAATTAATACAGATCCAGTTTTAGCTCTCTGGCGTCTAATAATTGCTATTTTTGTGAGTGGGAAAAGAGTGTTAAAAGGACTGAAGGAAAGTAAGACCGGGACACGGACATGAAACAAAAGAAGACTTTTAAGGAGCTCATGCTTTCCGCCCACAGGCACCAGGGTCTAAATGACGTTCCATGGACATTTTGGGGAGAAAGTTTACCCCTCAAACACTTTTGAGCATGAGTTGCAATGATGACCATCGCTGATAGGGCAAACACACAGCGCCGTTTCATTCATGCATTTCTCTTCGTTTGAAGACATTAAGTAAAGTTTCCTGACTCATTTCATAATAAACAAGAGAGACAAAAAAGGGAGGTTGTGTGAGTGGGCTGAGAGGGCAAGTCATAGGAGGCAGAGAGGTAGAGAGGCAAAGAGACAGAGAGACAGAGAGAGACAGAGAGGCAGAGAGGGAGAGAGACAGAGAGAGACAGAGAGGCAGAGAGGGAGAGAGACAGAGAGAGACAGAGAGGCAGAGAGGCAGAGATACAGAGAGGTAGAGAGGCAGAGAGGGAGAGAGACAGAGAGGGAGAGAGACAGAGAGGGAGAGAGACAGAGAGGCAGAGATACAGAGACAGCGATGCTGTGAAATATAAAGATAACAATCAGAATGTTTCTTGGCGGTTACGTTCTAAAGCACAAATAAATAACCATCAAACACTCATGAGCTGATTTATTGTGGAGACGCCTTTAGTTTCCTTTTCCTCCTCTGCATTTCATTCATTACATCAACGTGCAACAGTAAATTCTATGGAGCAGTAAATGTCGTCACAAACCTAATGTTTGTTTTATTTTGTTTGTGCGTGACTCTAGGAACACTTTGACTTTGACAACTTTGGTTTTGGGTGACATGTGGGCAATACCTGTCCCAGCATTGCTTGTAATGCCATGACATCTGATGCAGATGTTCTTGTTCCCAGAGGGCGACTTCTTATGACATTTTCAATCAGCAGAATCAAAAGTAAAACTTATTCACTTATCCGGTGAAGATTCTTGACATTTGCAGTATACATTGGGAAATTGGTGCGGACATTCAATATGTTTTCTGATGACTTTATAATTAGTTAAATTGTTTCAGAGGGAAACTATTGCATGGATTGCCGTGTAATTTGGTTTAAACACTCATGTGCCCGAACGCATGAATATTAATATTGTTGGTGATCTCTTGATCAGCACCATCATTCAGGTTTGAATTGGTCAAATACATTTACTTTGGTTGATGACCAATTTACAACCTTCGAAACCCACCCTTTCAAATAAAAACGCTTATATACGAATACATTTTGACAGCAAATAGCATGTTCGTGTCCCACCTGAAACCAAAAGTCAAGGTTGACTTATTGTAAATTAGGAAAGAAACAAACTTATTGTAACCCAATTATCTTCTTCTGAACTTAACCAAGTTGCTGTTGTTACCCTGTGTTTAAAACTGTGATTGTTACCGTGTTGCCCCGTCGCTCACGGTCATACAGTACATGCCCCTTTAGGAATCATTGGCATACGACCTACTCTGTCTGTTAGGTACGATGATGTGTTGGTTAAAACATTACAAAGCAAAGTTAGTATCAGTGGTGATCAGAGAGCAGTCACCTAAATCATTTTCAATGACAGCATTATAGTCATACTAATTTAGGTAAAATCAGAACTCTGTTTTAGAAGGACATTAAATGCCCTGTTTTGTTGTTTAGATTGGAGTAATTGTTGCATTTTTAAGCAGGAAAAGCTAATAGGAGGCATCCTAGATAAAGTAATAAGAATAGCTCTCCACTCCCTTTTTATTATCTCTCCCCGCATGTTTTCTCTCGTCCATCTTTCAGTCTGTATATATCAGTTGCTCTCTCTCTCTCTCACACATATGGCAGATTTACCCACTTTGTCCTGCAGGATGTTGAGGATTCACTGGCTTACTCTCTCTCTCTCTCTTTATCTGTGCTATTTTCCGACGGGTAAGTAAGTGAAGTATTGTGAGAGGTGATACAAAAGCTTCCTTCTCAAGGGAGTGAGAGGCAGAAGAGGGAGTTTGTAAAAGATGCAGCTGACTATTCAGCTCTCTCTTCCTTCTCTTGCTCTTTCCAGGCGCCAGGAGAGGCCACTTCATATGCTTTGGACACAAAGAATGTTTTACTGTATTAAATAATGCAGGTAATCCACAATTCCTCCATCTCTCTTTTCTTTTCTTTTTTCCAGAGCCCTTTTGAAACACCAGATCCACTCCAGCACACTTGCTGTGAGTAACACATGTGACACATTATCATAAATGCATTTGTGTTTTTGCTCCTGTCCTGTTACGGCCTGAAAGGACCCAGCAGAGCTCAAACCCAAAGGCCCTTTGATGCCATTTGGCAACGGAAATGCTCTGTTTGATTGTCCATGGTGTCCAATACATGACTATTAATACAAGGTGGAAATTGTTGCTCTATAAATAGGTCATATGTTTCCCCAACTCTCCTATTCAGATCAATGTCCAGTCGAGATAGAAACATTATCGACCTTAACCAGTATTGTTCCTTTACCGTCTACTCTCTGCCCACATTGTTGCATTATATCAAATTATCAAAATCTAACACTGGTCGGTGTTAATTGATGGCTGAATAACCTGGTCATGAAATAAGTGATGACATTATCTCTGCAGGTGAAAAGTCACCTGCAGAGATAAAACAAAAAAAATATAGACACTTTATGCACTACCAAGAAACCAACCTGTCACATCCCATCAATCACATCTTTGCTTTCTGGCATATAAATCTAGCTTCAATCAAACAATACAGCAAAGGCAGAGATCTGCACTCTCCAGAGTTCACCTTTCTATGGTGCTTTGTTTCTGTTGTCTTTCTTTTTTCTGTGTTTGAGAGTATCTGTTTTGCTCTTTGTGTCCTTGTTTACTGTGGAAAAGTAAGGCCATTAATATATTATATATTCAACCAAAGAAATTAAACAGTCAACACATTATTACTAGCATATTATACTTATTTAGATATGTAGTTAAATGCATCCATATCAATTGGATTTATTATTTAGTGTTGATGACCAAATCACTACGCACTGACTTTTGAGATGGATTATTTAAAAATAATGAGTCAGCGAGTGAAGAAGGGTCAATGGTAAAAAGAAGAATATGAAGTGAGGGCTCATTAGCAAAGAAAATAGCAAACTGTAAACCATCTAAAACGGTCTTTGTCCTTTAGCTGGATCAATATGGACCTCTGAGAAGGACATAGTAGCTGATTAAGCGGCTTGGTTCCAGGCCTTTCTGCACCTGTTCTTCCTCCTGCAGTAGTTTGTGAAACGTCAACACCATTGTTTCCCAGTAGTGTCACACATGATGGTCTCTGACTGTCTCTGCCATCGTATGTACACACATGATGGTCTCTGACTGTCTCTGCCATCGTGTGTAAACACACATGATGGTCTCTGACTGTCTCTGCCGGTGTGTGTACACACATGATGGTCTCTGACTGTCTCTGCCGGTGTGTGTACACACATGATGGTCTCTGACTGTCTCTGCCGGTGTGTGTACACACATGATGGTCTCTGACTGTCTCTGCCGGTGTGTGTACACACATGATGGTCTCTGACTGTCTCTGCCGGTGTGTGTACACACATGATGGTCTCTGACTGTCTCTGCCGGTGTGTGTACACACATGATGGTCTCTGACTGTCTCTGCCGGTGTGTGTACACACATGATGGTCTCTGACTGTCTCTGCCGGTGTGTGTACACACATGGTGGCTGCCCACAGATCATCTGCTTGACTGCTCCATTCAATTTCTCCACCTAGCAGCACTGTGGAAAATGTTAATGATGGGCAGTTAACGTCAGATACAGTTCACCACCATCTGCACTCCACCCACCATCACCCTGGTGAAGTGATGGATACAACAGGTGGAGAGGGATTTAGCAGGTTTAAGGGCCAAAGCGAGTAAAAAAGAACAACCACTGCGCTAATGTATTGATGCAGTCTGCTTAATTGCATCTTTGTGTACTTATACTTATTTGTGTGTGTGTGTGTGTGTGTGTGTGGCTTTCTGACTGAAGTGTGCGCTGTTGTGAAAAGCATTTACATCTCTGTGTGAAGAAGGTGTGAAGCAGACAGACAGTCAAGTACATCTTGTCCAATGGCCCATCTACCACTTTGGCTACTGTTGCCCTGTCACGGTTATCTCTCTCTCTCTCTCTCTCTCTCTCTCTCTCTCTCTCTCTCTCTCTCTCTCTCTCTCTCTCTCTCTCTCACTCTCACACACACACACACACACACACACACACACACACACACACACTGCTCGCTCTGTTGCCTCACTGACCTGAGATTGCTGTGTGCTGCTGCTGCTCACATCCACAGAAGCATTGGGCCGTATACACACACACACACACACACACACACACACACACACACACACACACACAATGATTTATGGCCTCAAATACAGTCAATAAGAGCCACGGCCAAGATGAAGGACTTGCTAGCTGGACACACACACACACACACACACACACACACACACACACACACACACACACACACACACACACACACACACACTGTGTTGTCCATTAGCTAAGTGTACTGGACTGAGCTGCTCACCACATTGCTTTCTTTATTACATTCCTGTTTAATGCCACTGTTCCCTCTGCTGCCTCGTGTGAAAAACTAAAGGTGTTTGTAACTATATAGCCTGTGTACAACATAGAACAGCATAGAATATGACATGTAGATAGGTGTGTGAATGCCATGAAACCTTCAGCTTTTGCTAAGCCCCTCCTTAAAACAGCCAGTTTCTAATCCTTCCTTGGCCACCATAACTAAGTGCAGGAGGCCCGTCAAACAAAAAGACTGTTGAATATGAATTATTATTAATTTTGGTGTAATTTGTTTGGGATCCAGTGTATGGATCAAGGCCACAATGTGCTATCAATATTCTGGTGCACTGTAAACAATCAAAAAAGTAGGATCATTTACTATATTTAGCTATAGGGAAATAAACATTAGCTCAGCTTAGCAAATATGTGTGTATATATTGACTTGCACTGCTGTGGAGGAACATTGTTGTTCCTGTATATGTTTGTCCTTCTCGTTACTTCTCCCTCCGTTATAATAGCCTGTTCATTCAATAGGATGTTGTGAATGTAGCTCATATATGCATATTGTAGTCTGTTCTGTCTACTTCTCTCTGATATTATAAAGGTATCATTCCAGAAATCTTTCCTTTGGAAAACATCTAACTTATATTGCTGTAAAGGATATATTGCCAGGTGGGAAATCTTGCATTTTAGCAATAGTAACCGAGGGGGAGGGGCTTAGCTAAAAGTAAATTGACACATGTTGTGTAAAAAATGTTTTTACCATAGTCATTACTCTATACATTGGAACATATGTTATACACACGTTGCTGAGATCAACACAACTCCTGGGACATTATTTTTCATGTGATTCATTTGCACAATGTAGAGGCTAAAGACCCCAAGTAGCTCCAGGGGGGCTTCACATCAGCCCACTGCTCCTAACGCCAAGGATGGCTTGAATGCACAGGTCAAATTACATGCATGTACTTATGAGAATGACGACTGTAATAATATTTCAGAACCAGAATCAGAAACCGTTCATTTACCAGTAATGTTTACACAAACAAGGATTTTTCTTGGCGGAAGGTGCATAACATTAGACATTAGACGAGACAATCAACAATCAACTAAATCAATGAAGTTTAAATATAGCAAGAAACTCTGAATCAGCATGTATGCATATGCATAAATAGAATATGAGTGAAGTGAAAGTGAGTTTATCAAACTAGCAGTGGAACGCATTGAGCTCGTCAACCAGTTGATGATTCTCCACAGTGGGTTGATGGTCTCCTGTCGTTGGTGAAAACTTGGCTGGACTTGCTTCTTTCCAACTTTTCAGTGGAGATCCTCCTTTTTCTCCATGTTTTTTGAATAGCCTTTTATTCTGATATAATCTTCATCTACATACGCTGAAAGTGAAAACCAGGAAAATGTCACTGTTTCATCTATCCTCCTTTCCTCTCCCATATTCTCTTTCCAAGTCTACGTATCTCCCTTTCGTTCTTTTGGTCTCTCCTCTTGTCTTGTATCCCCTCCTAATCCCACCTCTCCTCGCTGACTTCTGTTTGCCTAATAAACCCAGCAGTATCTCTTTGCTCGGAAATAAAATCAACTCTTTTTTTTTAAAGCGACACAAGCTGTGATTTCACATAAAACAACGGTAAATTAGACTTAAGAAGCTGAGCCTCTTCCTGGGCCATAAAACATGAATAACAATGAGCAAACTGCAAACAAGCAGTAAAGACACTTTCACTCATCATCGGCAGTCGTTGGACTTGTTTCAGGAGCTCGTTGAGAACTCTTTTACACTATTTGTGTGGTTTTCATTGCGGTGGTTGCTTCTTCAAATGGCTTCTATACTGCTGAATGCTTGGTGAAGGAGCTTTCCGAAGAAGGGCTTGTATTTCACTGCCTGTACGGTGCAAGCAGATGCAATTCAGAGCTAAAGCCAGGCTGAGATCGGTCTCTCCACCTGATTACTTAGCAATAGTTTCCAGCACCTGGATAGAGATCCCCACTTAAGGGGGGCTCTTTAGCCAATGCTAGAGACTACCCCTTAATAAATATATATATATATATATATATATATATATATATGGGAAGGTTACATACGGTCTGTGTGTAGCAATGACGAGACCGTTTTAATCTGCTTCCAACTTTTGTCTCCTCAGTGGAGCCGAAGCTTCAGGGGACGATGAACTCATAAGATCCATTTATTCACTTGATCTGTTTCCATTGCTCAAGATCTTTTGAATTTTTTTCTCATTTCCACTTGAGCATTTTTTATTTGTCCATAAAAAAAAGAAACCTGACTGTTGGTGGTTGGGATCCCACCTTTTGAAGAAATGTGGTTCGATCCCAGGCCCTGCTAGTCCATGTCGATGTGGCCTTGACCCCATATTGCTCTCGTAGCGTTGTAAATCGCTTTGGATAAAAGCGGCAGCGAAATAAAAATGGTAAAAAAAAGGTTAAAAAAAAAATATTACTGAATTTTGGGTCATATTTGTAACCTTCCTCAATTCTTACGTCAAATGTTGCTGATTTGACAAAAGGAAGAAAAAAACAAGTTTGGTAATGAACAAATGTATTGGTTTGAAAGGATGGACTCGGGAAGGTCCCTGTACTCATTGTGTAGTGCCCCCGTTGCCTATTCAACCCAAAGGCACTACTTGGCTGCTTGCATGATAATTGTTCCATTAATGACAATATTCAGTTGTAACCTCCATCATGTTTATTCTTGCAAAACTAAATAATAACCTCATCTGCAGAACTTTTGCCTCTCTCGGTTACAATACTGTCAAAACGGTTGAAAAACTGCTTGCTTCTCAAAACGAGCAACACCTGACCCTAATGCCACTCCTGATTATATAAGGCCGACTCAGTTGAAGTCGGCCTTACGCCACCCAGTGGTGGGAGGTCCAACATAAATCAAACACCACAAAATGGCTCTTACACATTGTTAGGAGAGATTCCAGGCTCGTAGGAACAGCGATAGTAGTATCAGTAAAAGCAGGATTACGCAGAAATAGTAGTCCATTAGTGGTGGTTGTAGTTGATGTGTAGCTCAGCCTCACACGTGAGTGTCTGCCCTCACCACGCAGACACTCACAGTGCTGTCATGGGATTGGAGTGTGTGAGTGTGTCTGATTGATGGGCCACAAGTCCACAAGAATCTGAAGAGGACTTTTCCAGAGTGTGGATCAGATGGGAGTGAATACTTCTGGTGAGCAGCCTGCCCTGCAGCGTACTTCCCTCATCAGACTGGCTCAACTGGAGAGGCTCTCTGGGAAGATGAAGCCTGCTTGTAGCTGGGTGACTGATCAACATACAGCAAGTCTACAGCTTCTCATTCTGCAGGGCAGCTCTGCTGTTGTTTATGTTGTTGTTTTACTTTGGGTTGACTGTGGCTCAGTGGAGGAGCGGGTCATCCTTCAATCAGAGGGTCGGCGGTTTGATCCCCAGCTCCTGCAGGCCTGTAGTGTGTGAATGGATATTAATTATTAGGTATCCTTGATGGGAAGGTGGCACTTGGCATGGTAGCTCCTACCATCAGTGTATGAATGGGTGTGAATGAGTGAATGATGTCATGTAGTGTTAAAGAGCTTTGAGTGGTTGGAAGACTAGAAAAGATATATACAAGCACAGTCAATTTACTTGGTTTACATAATGATAAATTACTAGCTTTAAATCTAACCATCCAAATAAGGCTGTTGCCTGTGAGAGATTGTGGGTGAATGAAGTTGAATTTGATGAAAAAGTCAACCTGCCATTTTTTAAATGGAAGTATCTCCAACAGACCGCTATGTGGTCTGCAGTGGAGAGAATAGAGGACTGGCACCGGGTTCAGACCGGATTGCAAGCCTCGTGAAAGTGCAGCCGTTCACACCAGTTGTGAGTGTGTGCGTGTGTGTGTGTGTGTGTGTGTGTGTGTGTGTGTGTGTGTGTGTGTGTGTGTGTGTGTGTGTGTGTGTGTGTGTGTGTGTGTGTGTGTGTGTGTGTGTGTGTGTGTGTGCGTGCGTGTGTCTGTTCAGTCCAAACATAATCGTTCTATACAGTAGGGACAATTGTGTCTTCCCATGCTGGTAGGGACATTTACCCTACGTCCACATGCTGACCTACACCTTTGGCAGGAAATTAAGTGATTGACATTCATAATCTTCCATGGGAGGACCGCATCTCAACCATTGTTGAAAAGAGCAAAATGAGCTGCGTAAGTTGGTTGGAGGGCAAATCTGAATGTCAAAGAAAAACATCTCCATTGATTCGAATGATTTACTATTTTTGATGATACATTTATGAACATGTGCCTACATAAGCATTTAGTGTGTATTGCTTCATAATCACCCTACCTCATTCTTACTGCTTGCCTTTCTCAGCTTCATACAATGATTATACAGACAGATAGTCAAGTTGGCTTCACTCATTCAATTGAGATCAGTTCTGTCTCTAAGAAATGTGTAAAGGACACATCTAGAGTAAAAGTAGTCATTGGGTGTAGGATTCAGTAATAGAGAACATGCATGTGTATATAACAATGTTGAGAATGTGGCTCTCTAGTCAGTACATTTCTCTTCAGTATGTTTGAGCAGAGCATAGGCTCATCTGATGAAGAAAATACAAAAAGCAAGCACCATGACCAAAACCCATTTAGATTAGTGTATGGAACGTGAAAAGTGCAGTACACTGCCGCTCCTGTACCATGGAGCGAGAGTGACAGGAAGAGAGAGGCTGATTTGGTATATCTCCAAGAGTATGTGGACTGCTGACTCTGCTTTTTCCCGCGGCCGGGTTATCTGCGAGGGGTAATGAATGGAGTCCGATGGAGTTGGGTTGAGATGAATGGAGACGAGCTGTGGATCCAGCACGCAGGCCGTATCATCACATAGAGTATGAAGGTGGCTATTAAACAATGCCTACAACATGCGGTGCACAGGAAGAGACCTCTAGTGATTCCACAGTAAGATCCCTCTTCCTTTAATAGCGTCACAGAAACCCACTTATTCACAACTATTGTTATTAATTACACTCTTTGATGATGTCACTTTGGGTCTGGGGGACCAATAAGGTTGTGTAAGAATAGGTGAATTGTTGGTGCTTTAATTTCATGCAAGATTCGGGACTTTCTGGTAATCACTTGTTACTTTTAAGAACACAGTTACAAATAATTGTAGCTAATTTTGTAGCTCATTAAGTGGTAACACATAAGTTGTTGTTTTACTTTTTATTATTTTAGGTTTCATGTACTGTATTTGATCTGGTATCTGTGGCTGTTGCAGGACTTGAATAAACCTATCCAATCATTTAATTTGTCTATTTTCATAGCAACAGATTTGGAAACATTGAGCTTGGTCCAGGGGTACTTTTGCTGGTTTCTCGAGATGACCAACCCTCAGCTGTCAAGCCAAGGTTGAGCTTTTCTGTCGTCCTAAATACCCCAAACATCTTAAACATTTCCTGTTCCATAAAACTTGCAACTTCACAATCGTCAGAGCGACAGAATGTCAACAAAGTAAATATAAAAAGAAACAAAAAATCTTGACACACCTTTTAAAATTAAGACTTTGTCAAGTTAATACACAAATCATTTCTCAATATGCATATAAGCTCAGTGTGTCTCTGCCCCATCGACCTGTTTCTAACGCAACTATATTTAATAACACAAACACGATAAGATTTCTAAGGTTTACAAACAAAAAGTGTTGGTCGACATGGTGAAAGAACATTTCCAGTTGGTGAAGATTAGACTTCACCAACAACACCGACTCAAGTCTTAGTCTTCTGCATGCAGACCCACTCCATTTGAAACTGATGTGACAGGTGTTTTTGCATTAAATTCATGCTTAGTGCAGAATCCTGAAAATCCTCTCAGAGACAGCAGCTTTCATCTGACAGGAGCAGCAGTGAGTGCAATCAATTAGCAGTCTGGAACAATCAGCAAAGCATACTCACAGCACTGTGCTGGAACAGTAGATTCTGATAATTGGTAGACTGTCCTCCCACTGATATGATGAGTAACCATGGGGTTTCTAGGAAATAAAATATCTATTGTTTTTCTAAAGTGGGATCAGCGACACTTCAAATGAAAGTGAAAAGTGTGTTCTCGAGATCTACATAGGGACAGAGCTGTAGGTGGAGGAGAAATCTACGGTACAGTGAGGGAGAGAGGATGTCAGTGTGTGGCTCATTAGCCCAGTAGATGTAATCAGAGAGAGGGAGGGAGACATTTGGCCATCGATTAATGAGCCAAACCGTACATTCACCGACTGAACTCCGCTGTGAGCTCTGATGTAGCAATCTGTGGATGATTATGTGTACATAGTTGGATAGAGACGCTCAGAGGGTTACAATGGATATTGTGTAGGTTGGATTTATGATGTAGAAACTTCAAGATCCAAAAGTGGTGGCAATCCACAGACAGAAGGTCAACGACAGGGAATTAGAGGGACAGTCAACAAAAGAGAGAGACGAGCTAAAAGAAGATGTCTCTACGCACCTCCTCCTGCTGATTTAGATAGAGAATGCTTTATAAATTCAAAATAAATATAACACTCTGAAAGTGCTACATTTTTAAGGGAATGCTCTGATGAATGAATGTAGTTTTTGATTTTGAAACCGTAGCCTGTATATCTATACATATGTTTGTAGCCTGAAGCTATCCGAGCCAACACACGTGCAACTTAGCCTTCATGGGGCTTTATTCACTCACAATAAGGGGATTGATTGAAAGCAAATACGTTATTTAAAATGTGTATTAACAGTATTTTTAACAGGCGGATATTTACACCAAAGTATGCCATATTGCATAATTTACTGGGAGAAACCAAGCAATTATATGTGTAATCAGACATATTATATGTGTATCGCACCCCCATGAAGGCAGAATCTATTGATGCTTTGTTTCATTGCCACATTTTCCCATCACTGCAAAGATTTGAGTGATATTTATAGGAGGCAGTCTAATCCTCCATAGACCAAATCGTCGATTAGTCCACTGTTTAGGGTCACTCCTATAAAACGTGTGAATCCTTGCAGTGATATTTCTTTAGTAATATATGGAAAATACACTTAAAAATGTAAATACTGCATTATCTTAAGGCACACAGTTATTTCAGTGAAACAGTCAAACAGTGGAAGACACCACCAACTTCCACTGTAAATAAACTGTATATGATTATGAGTAGAAATAAATCTTCAAGAAAAAAAAAATGCAGTTTAACACTAGTCTTGATTGTTTAACCTAACAGCAGTGGAAGTGAGATGTTCTTACTGTGGATAAAGTGTAAAACTGCAATATATAATATTGTATTGTATTATCTATAACTATATTGCACTATGAGCATATGCATAAAGATGTTGGGTTTGTACAGTACATCAGAGCATACATCTCCACCACAGAGCAGCCATATGGGACACATTATGGCCCCACCGTGTGGCATCGTCAAACTGACAGCACACTGTGATTTAACCCAACTGGAAGTGGATGGATCCAAGCTTACCTTCAAAGTCATCTGTCTCCCGGCTCTGTGAGAGTCTAAAAGCCCCCAGGGACATGGCGCAGCATGTTGGCCGTTCAAGTACCTCTCAATTACTGCTTTTAATTTCCCTTCCACTGCTGGTCCGTCTCCATTAGCAGTGACATTCCTCTCAGATATAGAATTATACAGCCGTTTTTCTAGTCGTCGGCACAGTCCCTATCTGCTGCAGAGGTTTAGGTGAACTCAATATGGAAGCTTTTAATGAAAAGAACTAAGTATCTATATTCCGATGACACAGGTTTATATAAAGACATAGTGGACTGCTGCAGCAAAATCTACTTTGACACCGAAAAAAACGGTCTAAGTGTACACTATGTTTAGATTATTTTTGAATGTGAATTGACCCTGAAAGTGAAATGTATCTGTACTGGTTTTGTCAAATGAGTCCAGTGGCTTTGAAGAGAGCATACTGTCGATAAGTGTCAGTTCCACGATGGAAAGCAACAGCAAGGTAAAGCAGTGAAAATATGCTCAATATAGCATTTGGATTCTTTGAATGTGTTTTTGGTTTGATGCCTGAAATAAGGTCTGTGGTTAACTCAAGCTTACGAGATGTCAACATTGTCATTGTTGCATATGTCATTGGATACCACAGGTGAATTTAGAAGCTTATATATGTGTTATTGCTAACACATGGCTAAATGAGAAATACAAAACGCCATCACGCCAAATAGTCCGCGTTTGCAGCATTGTGTATACTCGTGTTCATGCAGCCATGTTTTAGTTTGTTTATAGTCTAACGTTAGCTTTACTTCTGACTTGCATTCACGCTTCTAAAATCATAAAAGTGGGGTCCATTTGTGAAGATTATCATTTTTCAAGATTACATTGAACACATCTTTATGATGTTATAATTTAACTTGGCCCAATATTAATGTGTACAACATGGAGAATGAATGTGTTAGCTGTTAGCTCTAGTGCTGCTAACATTACTAGCTCTCTTCCTGCTCCTTTCAACACAAATGTGTTGTTCACAGTTATGATCACCAGCAAAACTTGATTTCACACTAAAGGCCGAGGTTTTGTTCTGTGGGGAAATGCACTAAACCAACTAAGCGCCATGATGAAGTAAGTAACTAACTAAAGTATGCTAGCCGCTAGGCTAATTCATGCAGTTTAAACTGCTGTAGGCATTCAAGTGACATGTCATACAGTTGCTATGTGAAAACCTTATTTCTGTAGATTAGAGAACACTTGTAATGCAATGCAGAAGGTTTTTGTAATGTGTATGTGCTGAGGTGGCTCACACAGACACTATTGATGCAACTGTTCTCAGAATAGACTGTTGTAGATTCATTGTGATAGCCCTTCATAATAATAGGGTAGTTCAATCACACCTAAGTGCTTGTATTAATTGGGGGGAAAAGTAGCCATGTACAGTAATATAATTGCTACTTTTCCCCCAATTATTACAAGCACTTATATATGTGCAGTAATATAATATAATGCGATAGATTGAGATGCATCGAGAATCGTAATGTATTCAAACTGTTGACAGGTAATCCGAATCATGGGGCCAGTGAACACACACCTCTACTCTTCAATGTTATCGTGTAAACACAAACAAACCAAGGGGCTAATGCAACGATTGTAATAAATTAGTCCATGAATCAGAACAAAGCAAACAAAGCAAACAAACTACAGGTGAAAACACTGTTAAACTGCTCAGTGGAAACATGACAAATTAGAGAAATAACATTCCTACACAGCGGCTCTCTCTGGGTTGCTGTGACACTAAGTACAGTTATATACACACACACGCGCGCACACACGCACAGAAACACTTAAAAATGTCTGAACACATGTAGTCATACATACACACAATCACATTAGGTTTAGTCATGCAGTTAGAGGCTGCCATGTTTCCGCTGCTTCCTGTTAGGGAACATGAGAGAGGCCTGTTTCTCCCTCCGCTCGCTCTACCTCTCGCCTCTTGAAAGGCCCTCAGGCTGATTTGACAGCAGAGCGACCAAATCCGTCCAATTAGGAGTAATCCATAGCATGTTTGGGCCTTTTCTGGCGTTACAATTATTAATGTAAACAGTGAAGGAGTACAAGAAATGATTATGGTTTAAGAACACTTCTTTGGCCTGTCAACATTGAGTATGCATATATATATATATATATATATATAATTTGGTGTGTGTGTGTGTGTGTGTGTGTGTTTTGCTGCGTTGGTGGTTTGGTGGCAGTGGTCCACTCATTTTTAATCTGTCAGTTTTTTTGCTCTGCTGGCACCGCGGTCACGCACAATCTACTCTGCTCCGTGCCACGTCACACATATGTACGCAAACACTCACACCGTAACACTCGCCGTATCTCTTCCGCTCAGCACCGTGCCATTTGGTCAGTGCTCACGGGAGGCAGCCAGCTGTGTCCCTCCTGTTTGTGCGTCACAGTCACTGATTTCGCAGTTGTACAACTACTGCTTACAAACTGCTGATGGGCTCAGCCAACAGGTGATGGGCCATCTGCACTCAGCTGCCCATCTGAGTGCAGACTGACATGAAGGAACAGTTGATGGCTCTTCATTTTGAAGGGAAACACAAAGCATAGCTTTCCTGTCAGGAAGGGAGAACACAATCAGTGAGTCAGTCAGAGCTGAGCATGCACTCTTATGCGTCATGTTGACACATACGAATACATGATGGGTGACAGTGGTACATTGTTATCCATTTAGATGTGATCTGAAGCCACAGGGAGGACTTTCACTTGAAGTGAGGGAAATGCCAGCACAGTGCGTGAATACTTTGGATGGAGCTTGTTATATAAATTAGTTAGATAACTAATTTTTTGTTAAAGTCTTCATCAAGCAAAACGTTTGCTGCATTTTCAAGACATCACCGTGGGCTGCAGTAATTGCATGGGCATTATTTACCGCGAGACTAACCATTAATTGGAGAAAAAAATGTAATAAAAGAAAATCATTAGTTTCATCCCGAGAGCCAGCTTTAATTCAGCTACTGCGTCACAAGAGTACACAAAGCACATGGTAGTTATAATGTAAGGTGTCTACTATGACACACTATCAAGTGATTTATATTTAATCTGCCGTCAACGCTTCGATGGCCTAAATGTATAATATTATATTGTGTAGTCATAGTTAATGTATTTCTCCCCCATATGTATGTATCATATACAAGTGTGTCTCTGTAGAGACACACTTTATTACTCGTCAAATCCTGACGTCTGGTCAGCGTCTGATATCGACGCACCGAGCCACCCTTTAGTGTATGAGATGCACCAGGCCTTCACTACATCCATATTCAATTCAATTAATTTTGTGTAGGCCAAAATCACAAATTACTAATTTGACTCAGAGGCCTTTAAATGAACAATTTGTGTAACATAAAGAGCAAGATCATCTGGTCCAAAGTAGGGGGTTAATTTGGCCGGTTACAGCTGTACAGAGGATGTGGTGTGTGTACAGATTTAGCCCTCTGAAGCAAATTTGTGAATTGTGATTTTGGTCTATATCAAATAAATTGAATTGAATTACGGCGGGTAGGAGTTGTGGTGGATGGGTCGAACAATCACCCAGGAGACCACTGTTTCACTTCAATTTCACTTATTTAGTTCAGCCAGTCTCTTGTCCTGTAATTTGTTAGTATCGTCAATCTCAAGTCATGTGAGTCGACGGCACTCGCTCGTCTCTTGAGTCATCCGGGGAGCTACTGGAGATAAAACCGCCAACCTTTAGGTTAATGAACGACCCGTTCAACCAGCCACAATACCAGTGAGTGTCTTTTCACACCGGTAAAATGGGAAAGAGAGTTTTGTATTTATTTTTATATTTCATCAGTTTTTTTTTGCACTTTATCAAATATAAAAGCTTAAACAGACATCTCAGAAAATAACTGCCATAATTAGGCTACTGATGAAAGTGAATAATTTAAATTAGAAGTAGATCTAACATCATATCACTTTTCCAGTAGAATGTAATTCTTATAAGATAATTAGTAAATCAGTATGTGTGGTCATATCTTCAGTCTCTATCATGTCATGTGATATTCTACTTCAGTACACTTTAGGTCAAATGATACTGGGACCACTGCAGGATTTCACATTATAGACACTGTCACTATCCTTCTAATTTAGCACATTGAGGACCATACAGGGTCCAGGACAGTAATTTAGCACATTGAGGACCATACAGGGTCCAGGACACTAAACACACATGTCCATATTATGAGCCAGGAATAGCATATTATAGTGGTATTTGTTTCAGTGCTGCATTAACAATATTATGTTGGTAGTAGTAATGTGGTAATAGTAAATATGTAGAAAGCTAATAATCTGAGTATTTATTTAATCAGATATCTTATTAAATTACAGCCATCGTATTACTGCGATTGTACACCTTCTTCATTTATGGTGATTCTTCATTAAAGATGTAATATATTGTAGACAGCGAACAGATTAACCAATTTACTCTTAAATGTTGTGTTAAATGCTCCAAGGATGCAAATTACAAGAAAACAATCCTATTAAGCTCAGGCCAAATGAAAAACAATTTGTTTGGATTTTCACCTTTTAAAACGCTGATAATGACTCTGAAATGATTAATGCTTGCGATTTAGCTCCTGTGCCGAACAGAACGGCTCGCTGCTCGACAAAGAATGAGAACTGAGGGAGTGAAAGAAAAAAAAATGAAATGGCTTTAAATTGGAAGTTTCCAATGAGAACTGAAATCGAAAGCAATTAAGGGAATCAGAGGAGAGTCATTGTGGCTTCTTGAATTCTAAATAAATGTTCTGATTGCCAGAGAAATCCCTCCCTAAGAGGGAGATCTATAGCTGCCTGTACTGTAAAGTGGCCTATTGGTAAATCCATTGTGCTCAGAGACGGAGGTGTTTTCAGACAAACGCTGTTGAGGACATTGTGAAACATCAATGGGTTGTATTTCACAGATGATACAAGCTGCTAAATGGCTTCCAGTCTTTTCTCGAGCATCTTCAGCTGCTCCCAGCTGCTGGGTTGCTGTTTTTTATTTTGTATTATACGCAAACACACATCTCCATATTGCTCTGTTGGCAACTACAACCCACACATGGTGAAGTGCCATTTAAAATAACCAGTGTGGCCAGCTTGTTGTCGAAGGTCTCATAAGATGTTTCCCCTAGGTTTACAGCTTTATCATGGTACCTCACAGTACTACATCATGGTACCTCACAGTACTACAAAGTAATACCTCACAGTACTACATTATCGTATCTCATAATACTACAAAGTAATACCTCACAGTACTACATCATGGTACCTCACAGTACTACATTATGGTACCTCACAGTACTACATCATGGTACCTCACAGTACTACAAAGTAATACCTCACAGTACTACATCGTGGTACCTCACAGTACTACATCATGGTACCTCACAGTACTACAAAGTAATACCTCACAGTACTACATCGTGGTACCTCACAGTACTACATCATGGTACCTCACAGTACTACATCGTGGTACCTCACAGTACCACAACGTAATACCTCACAGTACTACTAGTAACTCCATCTGTGCTTTAAAAAAACAATCGAATAAATAACATTACAATCACTTTCGAGTAAACAAGATTGCTCCATTAGACAAAAAATAAATAAATGTGCAATCACTGTTAGAAAAATGAAAATAAAGTTATACCTATGCAAAAAATAACTAATATTTAGTTACTAAATAGCTTATTGTGGAAAACAATAAGCTATTTTTTTGGAAAACAAAACAGAATGAGTGCAGATGAGTATCAGTATTAGTGGCTGCAGTGAGCTGCTTTCCTCTACACATCTTTTTAAAACGGGGTTGTAGATTTGATACAGCTCTCAATTCATGCTCAATGTTGAGCTTAGATCTGTATTCTGATTAGAGACGCAACAGCAGAAAAGCCGACCTCACGGAGATCTCATCAAAATCGGCTTTTGGCAAAATGCCAAGAATCGGCACAACCTATTAACGGCGTATGGTTAACATTTAAAATCAGCATTTCATCTTGCGCCCCACCTGTAATAAATACCGCCCCCAGTTTGATAAATACTGACTTGAAGGAAACATGGTGTTCATGTATTGTAATGACCACCACTGCAGTGTGCAGGCTTTGTCACTGCAGTGTATCTTTCTGACTTTTGGAAAAATATTTCCAGAGCCTCTCGATATGGGGAGTCAGAAACGTCTGGCCCATTGATGGAGCTCTGTAGGCTGTTGGATGTTTGTCTTGACCTGCAAATACATGAACTGTTGGGCTTTAACAGTGATAGCTCAAAGCTTAAAATAGTGATAGCTTAAAGCAGCAAATCCCATTGTGAAAATCACGCAACATGTGTTTCGCCGCTCTCTGTCTTTCTCTCTGTCTTTCTCTCTGTCCACTGTGTGCTCACCTGTCTGTGTACATCGCATCGGGGCGGAACTCTGCCGTGAGCCTTACTGACAGCAGGTAGAGTTGCACCATGTAGAGACAGAAATAACATGCTGTCGTGTAGATAAGATCAATAACATACGGCTGTTTAGTTTGTTTAATGAAAGA
Source organism: Taurulus bubalis (assembly GCF_910589615.1). Taxonomy (NCBI): domain Eukaryota; kingdom Metazoa; phylum Chordata; class Actinopteri; order Perciformes; family Cottidae; genus Taurulus; species Taurulus bubalis. The sequence continues at coordinate 2,979,182 of NC_136595.1, forward strand.
ACAAGGTGTAGACCTGTTCTATAGGAAAGGGAACCTTTTAAGCCCCGCGGCGCCCATTATCGGACAAGAAACGAGAAGAATAAGTCAAGTGGTGTTACCTAAAGGATCTCCGGAACCCCAACGTTGATTAACGTTGATTAATTTCATTTAAATTGCTGAAATACAGCAAAGTTTTGTGGGAAGAGTTCTATCGGCTCAGGACATTTTTTACTTACCGTTAAGTTTATGTAATTACATAAACCCTTTAACCTCGCCGTCACTTACGGGTGGCGGCCGCAATGTTTCACTAGATCGTTAATAAGTTCACTTTACAAAGTCGGATTTCAATAAAAGACACCTCTTTGTAACACTACGAGCTTGTAGGAGTCTAATAAAGCATTAAGAACATCCTTGTGTGTAGTATATTAGTACCTGAACAATCCAAATGCGACCGGACTGTTTTTTTTCTCGCTTCGATATTTTAAACTGCGCCGGCTTCCGTGGTCAGGGGAGGTTTCTGTATGCACAGTTAAATACCCAGCATGCCACAGTCCGACCATGTTTTGGCATAAAGGTTATAACTTTTCCATTTTTGAACCGAACGACACCGTTTTTTGACTGAAACTCCTTCGTAGCACCCCAAGACTTTGTTTGATTGTGTTGCAGATTCCGATTCTTTAGGTCATAATCTTTCCAAAAGAGTGTCTTATTAGTATGTGGGCTGTTGTTAAGGTCCTGAACCATACAGTTTGAACAACTCGGTGACCGCTTGAGGAGGCATTTTGGGGGAAATCTTGCTCATATCATACTGGATGTTCATAGTTATGATCAAAATATGTTATAAAAGTGATTTCTTTGAAAATATCTATTTTTTTTTTCACAAATAAATTCTGAAAAAAATGGATTCTATTTTAGTATAAAAAAATTTGAATGTATTTTTCCCCAAATCTGATCTTTCTGCCTCGGCTGTTCTATTCTTCCCACCACTCAAAGCTCTTTGACACTACATGTCATCATTCACCCATTCACACACTGATGACAGACGCTACCATTCAAGGTGCTAACTAACATTGATACACAGATGGAACAGCTACGGGACACATTTGGGGTTAAGTGTCTTGCCCAAGGACACATTGTAAAGGACTAGCGGAGGCGGGGATCGAACCGCCGATCTGATTAAAGGACGGCCCTTCTCTATCACTGAGCCACATGCTTAACGTAAGTGCTGATTAATTAACCAGAATTCACTTACTGATAGCACTTGGAGTTTAACTTTATTGAAGAAATTGTACTTTCTTGATTCTTGTTGTTCTGAGTTTGTACTTGATTTGCATTTATTGTAAGTCGCTTTGGATAAAAGCGTCAGCTGTATTGTAATGTGCTTGTAATGTAAACGCAGTCTTAGATATCCAAGGTAGCGATGCATCTATTCCTCCAATTGTCTGCCTGAGAGTTTCAGGCAATCATAGTTGCAGTAGCTGGCCTCCCAAGGGCCTTCCACCAAAATACATCCATAAGTGAGCAGTGGATACAGGCTGATGACCCAACAAATGTATGAAATGGACAGTGGTGTGGTTTGAGTGACCAGGGATCGAAGCGATGGGGGGAGGAATGGGCAAAAAGAGGAGAAAACATGTAGTGCTTGCCTGAAGACAGATGCTTGTAGAGCAGGAAGGCCCATTTAAACATAATGTATTTTCTTTGAACCTTCCCTACAATCCCAATTGGTTTCGCTACATCTTCTGGCTACTCTACAGTTGCCCACCACAGGATTATGATGCAACGTTTGCTCTCAGATCTCTTAAAATTCATTGAGAGACACAGGAAAGGCCACTTAAAACCACATTCCTGGTAGTGCACTCTGCATGCATCAGCTCGTTTAACTCAAGAAATAAAAAAGCAACTCTTCTTTTTGCTGTTTACCCTTTTACTTGTCCTGTCTAGTGTACAAGCTGAACTGTGGTCTGTTGCTATTGTGATTTAGATAATAAAATATTAAGCTATTTTCATGAGTTGAACAGATTTGAAATATGCATCCACCTCTCTTCCAACGAAAGGCCTTTCCACTGAAAGGCCGTTGACATTTCCTTTCGGTTGGCTGTGTGGACTGGAGGTTGACCTTTTCAGCAGACTACCACTGCTGATGGAATTGCTCCGGCTGTCATGGCTCCCATTAACCCATAGTCCCTGGCTTCACAGGGCCATGGCTCTGTTATGTCAAGATAAAGTAAAAGATCATTCAAAGCCTTGTGCAGGCCCTGCTCTACTTTTAATCAAACAAGCGTGCACGGCTCAAACAGTGAGCACGGACATGCATGCAGGTGATTAGAGTAGGGAGGAAGAAGAATGGATGAAGTTACTGCAGACAACATGAATGAAAGTGGATCGGGAGCCGAGTGAAGGCATCTTGGCTGCTATGCTAATATGCTCAGCAGAGCATTTATGAAACGAAGAGATGGAGGTATAAGTCAGTGACATTTTCATTAATTTGTTGTCAGGTAGATCCTCTCCCCACCGCTGAGCTTGACATATAAGGCTGTTTTCTCACACATTTCAGATGAATCACTCAGCAGAAAACAGCGGGGCTTGTCAAGAGGAAGACGTAGGGTTGGTTTGGATGCAGAACTGCCGCGAAATAGATATGGAATGCTCTATCACTTGCTAAAACCTTGCATTACCATGTAATCTCATTATTGTAAAGCAATTGGAATGGCTGCTCACTTGGTGTGTAATTATTATGTGAACTGAAAATAATCTGACCCGTGCAACGACTGGATGTGGATGTGATTGAAAGTCACATAGTTTTTTTAATGTAAAGTTAATCCCCCTCTGTCTACACACATTGATACAGTTTAAATGTTTTTTGTCTGCAAATTAACCCCTTAAACTCCCCTAGGACATTTAAGTATTTCAAAACTGTAGCAGACTAGCTTGTCTGGAAGGAGGCTGAACAATACTCTAGAATGGACAACAGATGAAAAGTAGCCTCTCTGGCTGATTAGTGAGCATTGTCCCTGCAAAATAAACAAATAAATAAATAAAGTCAGGTTACAATTTGGCGAGGGATACACTGGTATGGCTATATTCACATACGCTCACCTCAAGATATGTGCATGCAAATGGGTTTCTACCCACGACTCTTCCCTGCACATACTTTAGGATAATCCTAAGAAGTTTTGAGCAAAAATATAACTATTATTTCTTCCTGGAAATTGCATTTGATTGGAAAGTTGAGACTCTTGTTGATTTAGTGATTCCACTTGTGATGATGTTATTCCACATGGTAGCTATTTCATTGTAGCAAGACAATTTTGAACTTGACTTTATAAAAGGACCTGTTGTGACCTCTAGCATAATCACAGCATCATGACACTTAACATCCACAAACAGGAGCCCTAGTTAATTCACAGGATGTATGGTCTTCATAGGAATAGTGACAATAATCGGGTTACTGAGCAGTTTCCAGAACAGAAGGGCTTGCCATCCAAACATTCTTGCAGATATATCCAAATGTCAAGATTTTGAGACCAAATCACAGCAGAACTTTTTCATATGGCGTTCCTAAACGTCTTGTTGTCTTATTTTCATATTTTGCAGGGGGACCATTTTTATCAATTCTGGCTAGATTAAAATGGTTCGATTTAACACCAAAACTGGGTAACAAATCAACCCAAAGATTGCTGCAACAATTTGAGACAAAAATAAAACATAGGATTGGCCATCATATACTTCTATCATTACATTTCATTTAGCTGACGCTTTTATCCAAAGCGACTTACAATAGGTGCAATTCCACCATGAGTACAAACTCAGAACAACAAGAATCAAGAAAGTACAATTTCAATAAAGTTAGACTACAAAGTGCTATCAGTAAGTGACATCTAAGTGCTACTAAAGTGCTACTACGGCGCTACCTTCTTTATTCAAGGTATAGTCGAAAAAGATGTGTTTTTAGTTTGCGACGGAAAATGTAAAGACTTCCTGATGTCAATGGGGAGCTCATTCCACCATTGAGGAGCCAGGACAGCAAACAGTCGTCATAATGTTGGCCTGATGGACTATTCTTTCAACATTTGAATAAGGGCCTAACCAAAACTAGAACATCTTGTCACACAGTGTAGACAAAATAATGCAGAGATTTAATGGGGGGACTGTGGATGAGCGCGGTCGTCCTTCAATCAGAGGATCGGCGGTTTGATGTGTGTCCTTGGGCCAGACACTTAACCCCAGATAGCTTTGCCTACGGTGTATGAATGTTAGACACTCTTGATGGGCAGGTGGCACCTTAGCCACTGCCATCAGTGTATGAATGGGTGAATGCTGACAATTAGTGTTAAAGCGCTTTGAGTACACTGGAATACCATCCACTATGATGTCAATACTAACCATGTGCTGAAGCTTGGCAATATGTATGGGCTCCTTTGTAGTCTGGTCTGTCATAACATTATGGTTTAATCTGTTCAGTTACACTGCTGTAGCATTGGCTAGCATTGGCCAGGCTATTCCACGATGAGGAACTTAATGCCCCCAAACAAATGACCAATTGTTTTGATTGCTTTTAATTATTGAAACAGAACTCAATTAGAAAGACAATGATGATAATAATAATAATACATTTAATTTTTAAATGCACTTTTCTTTCAAAAGAAACTGTGCCACAGAGCCAATATATAGTAAAACAAATAAAAACACAGTTAAAACATGCTTAAAGCAACCCCTAATAAAAATAAGTACAATAAAAATGCTGACAATGAATCAACACAAGGTAAAAAAATGCCTTCCTGAATAAAAAGGTCTTAACCCTAACCCCTAATCCTATGTATTGTTTGAGTTGTGTTTAGGGGTTGTACATCGGGATTTTATATTATTGTAGCCCTGATTTTTATGTTTAATTTGATACCTAACATGTTTTTTTGGGGGGGCGGGAGGGATTTATACCATGATTTTTTTCTTGATTTTTCTGATATAAAAGGGTGCCCCGATTGGGGACCCTCGGGCGGAACAGGAGTTCAGTGTCCGAGTTGCCCTTCATATGGGGCATAAAATAAAAGGTTGCAACAGATTACACGTTCTGTATCAATTACAGTATGCCATGGATAGCAGTTTGAGTTGGAAAAGTACACAACACCTTTCCAGCCTGTGTAGTAGTAACCTCAAGCCCAGCTACTGCAAACAGAACAACTGAAGATAAGTCAAATCACTGTGTTTTAATTGAAAATATAATTTGTTTTGATGGCTTTTAAGTGCTTTCCTTGCTTTTGCTCACAAATTGACAAGACTCACATTCACTCATTCATTCATATGTGTGTCACCTTTGGCACAACACAATTGAACCACCAAATTAATATGTTCCTGAATATTTATTTCACCACAGGAGTTTCAAATGGTTGTGTAATGACTAATCAAGGGAGGTTAATGCAATATTAGGCCATATCAATTGCATATACATGGGGAAATAGCACAGCCAAGTGATGGCAGGAGCACAAATACAGGTTATTGTTCTTACTTCATACTTAAGGAGCTGAAGACCCTGGATCAGTTATATTGTGCATGTTGTGTTCCTTTCTTTTTTTGAAGATAAGTAGAAAAGACAAAGTCTGAAGTTCTTCTTTATTGTTTGTTGATGTCTTCATGAAGAGGTTATATGTGGATAGAAAACTAACTCTTGATCCTGACCTGATACACTTTGAGCTTAGATGTCATGGGCATGTTGTTGTTGGTTACCACTCTTCTTCTCATTACACAAATGTTCCATTTCTCTTCCCATTCCTTCCTCTTCTCTCCCAACTCTCATCATGTCACAAAATGATGGCTCATTATCTCTCAAAACCTTTTAATGCAAAAGGGAGTATCATATCGAACACATTTCTCCTCCTCCCTTTCATTGTCCCTTGTTTGCTCTTTAATAGCTGCATCCCTTCCTTCACATCCCCACCACCTCCTCCCCATACATCTTCCAGCAAACCCATTAATCTGTATCCTTCATCATTCCCTCATTCATGCCTCTCCATCCCTTATCTATGTCGCTGCCATCTCTGCACCATTCTGTCTTCATACTCTTGTGTCCATTCTTTGTTGTCTCCAACTATGTTTCTACCCCTTCCTTTAAGACTCTCTATGCCCACATATTCTGACCTTTTCTTGCCTTTCACTTTGCCAGCCTTTCCTCTCCCCTCCTCCTCCAACTCTTCCTCTTTTGCATTCCATCTTCCTCTCTGTCAGGACAGTACAATTCCTCCCCCCACCTCCCATCCATTTCTTTCTCCACGTTTTCTTCCCCTCCTTCCCCTTTTCTTCCTGGCAGGGGAGTGTAGCGTTGTCCTGTGGCAGAGCGGATGATTCATGATTGACTGGCAAGGGAGAAGGAGACATATTAATCAAGAGGCAGCAGTAGAGCTCTGCCATAATGCAAATGGAGTGTTAATTGAGTGCTGGATGGCTTTGAATAATGGTTCGGGCTTTTCACTTCAATCAATGCACATCACAACAATGGGCTGACAGCGCGCTTTCACAATATAGGATACATCCAATAATGCTATAATACTTTTTCCACCTCTTTGTTTCACAATAACAGAGAAAGGGACTATTTAGGCCTGCATATCTGAGTGTAGATGTTAATTGAGAGATATCACAGGTTACTAAATAGATTCAGGGTTATTCTCTGCATCTGTTTTCATTATGCAAGTGTGAAATGAGATTGGAAGATGAACGCAGCGAACGTAATGGAATGATGATATGGTGTTTATTCAGCATGAGACTAAATCAAGAGAAATGAGCTGCCACTGTTAGTTGCTGAGAAAATACTAGCTGACTTCCTCATTTCATTGGTTTCTGTTGGTCATGAAAATGAGCAGGTATATTTTGTAGCTCATATTTTATGGTTTAATGGATCACATGACAGTGTTTCATTCTCTACAGAGCTTTTAAGCCCCTTAAAGCTCATTGTTTTAGTTTCCAAATGGACAAAAGCTGTATGTCATCCTGTTGTGGGGTCAGGACTCAGCAGCAGCATAAAATATTGCAGAAGTCCCTCTCCCCAGCGATGTTTTCCTGTAGAGCCCAGAGCGTCCCAAGCCAGACGGAATATATGATCTTTCCAGCCTCTCCCATTTTGAAATATTGACACTCGGTCAAGTGCACTAAATTTCAAACAATGAGTATAATCTAGGAAGTCACTGATATCCGTTTTGGAACACTCAGAAATTACTTGTCAGTTTCCACTCGTTGTCTTTCCAAACTTCAAACTTGGATAGCACTTTTCTACTCTTTTCAACCACACAACCGAACCGCCGATCCTCTGGTTGAAGGACGACCCCAGTAAAATCATTTATTCATTTTAAATATTCATTATATTATTATAATATATTATATTCAGTATACATTACAAGTGAAAGTAACGTGAAGTAGCTTCAGGTGCTCAGTTTGCCTTCTTTCTACTTGCATTCTCCCCCTATGTTTATCTCTCTCTACACTAGCATTGTCTCTTGAGCTGCCCCAGTGTGGCCGAAAAATAATTAATATAGCTTTAAAATCAAATTAATTGGTGAGTCTCCTTCAGTTTTTTGGGGAAATGGCCCTTGCAATTGTCTTATCCTGTTTTGCCTCATGAAGGCACTGAGTCTGGAGTTGTGTCTTACATGTGATAGATACTGTAACAGGCTGGATAAGAGACTGGGTTTGAGTGCAATGCATCTGCCCAGACACAAACAGGCACGGATACATGCGAACGCCCACTTCACTCCACGTCAACAAACATCTGGCGTAAACATCTCTTATCCACCTCATCGCACCCCACCCGATCCCTCACCGGAGACTAATTGACTCATTAGCAGTCTCTACAGATAGAAAACAAAATCTAGGAACTAACTGGGCACCGGCAATGCCATCCAGCGCTACCCTTAATTACAAAGCATCAGGCTGCTAAATGAGCTCTGCTGAGGAACCCTGTGGGGGAAACAGATCGGCAAACACAGGATCTCAACCGCTGCTGAGAGGGGCTTCATCGGCATTACACCGGAATCCACAGGATTAGGACAAACGGTGGTGGTGAGAGGCCTTGGAGGCACACCGAGCCCTGCTGCCGGCAACTGTGTTTGGAAACCACTTTCAGTAACAGAGGAAGTCAGAATGATGATTGAAGAGCGGTTAATGTGGAAGTGCATATCATTGAAAGCACATCTGTGCTCTATTTGAACTATGTATAAAATGCAGAGAAAATGTGCGTTATTCACATACTTGCATTCTGCTTGTTTTTTATGTTGTACATTTGACAAACATAACTTGTTTTACTATTTCCATGTTGTGGCCAAGAAAGATATGCTAAGGAAAATAGCTAAGACATGACATCTCAACCGAGCGTCATGATCCTAGGGTTGGTTTTGTCCATTTCCTGTTTTATTTTGAAAGTAACTCTCCTCATGTGTACTGTTTTGTTTTACTTCTTGCTTTTGTCTTGTTCCAACCTCTTGGTGTTGGAAGGGGCATCAGCCTTGCTTCTGCTGACGTGGATCGTGGTTATCTGGATTGTGGTCCATGCCTACTACTCGTCATATTACATATATATTCCTTTTAATTCAGACTCATAGGTTCATATCCATTAAATGTGCTGTAACTCTGTTACATTGTTCATTCTGTCCACATGACATCTATTGCTTCTGTCCATCCGGGGCGAGGGATCCTCCGGGTTTTTTCTATTTTTTGGGGGAGTTTTTTCTGATCCGATGTGAGGTCCCGGGACAGGGATGCCGTATGTGTACAGATTGTAAAGCCCTCCGAAGCAAATTTGATTTGTGATGTTGGGCTATACAAAAGAAACTGAATTGAATTGAATTTTCTAGCACATCTTTTTTGCATTAGTCGATTATTCTCGTGTATTTAGTTTGTGTGTTTCCCTGTTTCAGTGTCACTTAGATACTGCTGTCCCACATACTATTCTACCCATGTCATTCAGGTTCATTATTTATTCATGCTAGTTACGTTGTTATGTTACATTGTTACGATATTACGTTTACACAAACCATGATATATATTTTAGCCATAACAATTAGTTTAAAACTTAAGGTTGCTTAAGATTCCTCCTGCACTGTGACAGGATAAGGGCTGAATCGTTCTTGCATCAAATTAAATAGATTCTGCTTGTGTTTTGTTTTTACATTCATCATTTAAGCAAGGATGTTCTTCTATGTTAGAGAAACTGAGGCAGATGTATATCTTCACCTGTTGAAATTATGTGTGGGATAAGTTGGCCTGTCAAAGTAAAGTGAGACAATCAGACAGAGGTGACCAGGCCTCTGCAAAGTTTCCCTGACGTCTAAAGCAGGAACACATCCACACTGACTAAAGTCAACTGACCGAACAGAAGAAGACAGATTGCTAAAAGAAGACAGTGGCTTTGAATACAGCATGCAGCACAAGATGAATGAAGCACAGTAGAAAAATAAAGAAGAGAGAGGTTTCACATTTTGCTGAAGTAGAGGATCCATTAATCTTCTCTGCATTTTGTACAGCCATATCTAATTACGTTCAATCTGCTTTGAAAGATGTGAGCTTAATCCACTAATCATATTGACTGGACTATGGAATGTTGTCAACCAAACCCACTATTCTGCTGCCCTGCTGAATTCTGCTGCATGTGTTCACACCACTTCCACATCTTAGTTGTATAGACGCAGTGTGAACTTTGAGGTTGGCAGTTCAAACGAAAAACTAGAGGAAGTGTTGTCTAATTAATATATATATATATATATATATATATATATATATATATATGGTTTACAATAAATGTAGCATCAGGGGTAAAACACGGTCTGCTGTGGATTGGGATCGGCGGGTGGCAGCAAACCTGGCTGGGCTATAAATGGGTTTGGTTGTTTAGTTGAACATGTCTCGGGTTCAGGAGACGTTCATCAACGTTCCAAATAATGTATTAATAATTTACAGGAACACTGGATGCAATAGTCGCTCTCTCGCTCTCACAAAGCAGTGATGTGGTACCTTTCTCTGAAATGGTCTTAGTCCTCCAACAAGACAATTGCGTTAGTATAATCCATGGAGTTGACTGTTTTGTGAACCCAGATTGTGTTTTGATGGCTAATTAATGAATGAATATATACTTTATTAATCCCCAACGGATACATTAGTGGGTTTAGAGGTGCAGATTAGCTCTAGTAACAGGTCAGGCTACCAATACTATGAGTTACACACAGTGCACCAGTTGCTGAGGCAGACCTGTCACTCTCGAGCTGAGATCATCACGAGCAGGAAGCAAGTCTCGTCTCTGGTACGCACACCACACGGCACCCTGTGTACCAAGGCTACGCTATTAAGGAGTCCTTAATGTGGCGGCCATATTTTTAAATCCAACCAATGGCCCTTTGCTGTACGTCACCCTGTCTGTCACTCTGTGCCATACATTAAAGGCAAAAACACTTACTGAGATATATATACACACACACACACACACACACACACACACACACACACACACACACACACACACACACACACACACACACACACACACACACACACACACACACACACACATATTGTAGTGTCACGGGCTGTCGCTAGGGCAGGCTAGCCTGGGGCAGTGCAAAAAGAGAGCTGGACACAGGCACGTCCGAGGGTATTTAACAAAAAGTCAAGGTTTATTTCCCATCCCACCAGCAAGGTAACGTCCAAACAACAAAGTATCAAAAAAAGGGTCCAGTTAGAAAACATAAAACATCCCGGAGGAGAAAGTGGTTAATTAACCAAACAAAACTCAACACTGGGGAATCCAGGCTACGCGGTCCTCTTCTTGGTCATCCTCTTCCAGGTGCTTGTGGGTTCACCTTCCGCTTGTGCCCCTTCTCCTTCCCAGGTGCTCTCTCTTAAGTCTTCCAGCCCTGCCTCAATCAGGTGCCTTAAGCAGCTGCAGCTGGATGAGTGGTGAGGCAGGCTGGGAGATGTAGTTCTTGCACTGGCGGCCATTTTGTAGTACCCCTCCACTACCTGTCCCCTTGTGATGCCACAATATATATATATATATATATATATATATATATATATATATATATATATATATATATATATATATGCCTGGTTTACTATGACACTCAAAATAAATAACTAAATTAAATAAATAATCCCATATAATTGACAGGATTAAATTACCGTATTAATAACCTGATGTTCTTCAAAAACTAATGCCATTCATGAACACATTTAATGAGATGTTTAATTTCCTTGTGCTTTACCACTCGTAGTACCTTATATGTTAATGAAGGAAGAGGGTGATATTCATATAATGTCCATTTTTTTTAAAGCAATTTGTTAAATAAGACAATGATTTAATTTCTATGTTGAGCATATATACTAGAACAATGTACACTTACTTACTTCCCTTACCTTGGTACCTCTAGGTCAAGGGTATTCAACTAAAATTCAGCGAGGTCCAGTTAGAGAGAATTTCATCATGCAAAGATGCGGAACATCACAATAATGTCCCATTTGCGCTCTATGATGTTGTACCATATGTATTGAAGCCAAACAGTTATTAAGCCAAACAGTATTAACGTCTGTATGTAATCAACTGACTGTCAAATTAAATAAAGAAAGTTCTAAACAATATTTATTATTACAAATTTCCAATTGAACAGGATTAATTATAAATAATACATACTCTAATAATAAATACATTATCTTCTCTTATTTGAAGTAAAATAAAGGCTGGATTTAAATTTAATTTACAGAAAGCTTTTGAAAAATGTGACTTTTAAAATAAAGTATTTCATTTTGGAAACATGTATTTAACTGAATTGTCCTGCAGCTTTAAATTCAGTTTATTCGTGCATCAAGCGATGTGGGGGTATGGACTTTATCTGTGGTTATTAAACCACTTGTTAAACCACTCAGATCTCAGGGTTCTATGCTCTGACCTCAGGGTGCTCTGACCTCAGGGTTCTACACTCTGATCTCAGGGTTCTATGCTCTGACCTCAGGGTTCTACACTCTGATCTCAGGGTTCTATGCTCTGACCTCAGGGTTCTACACTCTGATCTCAGGGTTCTATGCTCTGACCTCAGGGTTCTACACTCTGATCTCAGGGTTCTATGCTCTGATCTCATGCGTCGATGCTCTGATCTCAGGGTTCTATGCTCTGATCTCAGGGTTCTATGCTCTGATCTCAGGGTTCTATGCTCTGATCTCAGGGTTCTATGCTCTGACCTCAGGCTTCGATGCTCTGACCTCAGGCTTCTATGCTCTGATCTCAGGGTTCTATGCTCTGATCTCAGGGTACTATGCTCTGATCTCAGGGTTCTATGCTCTGATCTCAGGGTTCTATGCTCTGATCTCAGGGTTCTATGCTCTGATCTCAGGGTTCTATGCTTTGACCTCAGGGTTCTATGCTAAAAAGAGAAATGTGTGTGCAGGGACTTTATCTGGTTTCAGCTCATTTCTCCTCTCTGTTAGCATCATTGTTGGTCAGTTAATTCACGTTTAAGAGCCCATATGCTGATCATATTGGGCTCTTAGGTTTATTTCCCTGTGCCTTAGTTTCGGATGTGAGTCGGTCTGTTTGCTCAAAAGATCTGTGCTTTGTCTCGTAGTGGCGCTTCACATCTTCGCTTTTATTATCACTGAACATGAGACATACTGCTTTTGAACTGGTCGTGGGAATAATAAACATGTCCATTCTTGTTAAAGGCTCTGGTTAAGCAGTCCACATTTCTCTTTTTGGAGCGCCATGTGAAATAACTTCTCTGACTCGCGTACCATTTCCAACTACCGGGTCTCTCTCCCTCACGTGTGTGTGGATATTGTACTCGCTTTGAGGGCGGAGCTTAACAGAATACACACATGTGATTGGTCGAGTAGGATCACATGAGATGATTTACAACCCGTGTAATTGGTTGATGTCTTTCCTGGACCGCTGAACGAGAGCCGTAATGGCTAGAAAAGCGATCCATCAACAGTTATTAATTCTGTAATAATAATTGGGATTCGGTCCATGGTCCAGACACAATGGTGTCTGGGTCCGGTTGTGACTCCTGCTTTAGGCTACAACATGTTGAGTGAATGGTCCTCTATTTTTTCATTTTGCAATAAATATAATAGAAAATGTCAGTTTTTCCGTGCACCCCTAAATACAACCAGTAGTAGTTAGTTATTTATGTGTACTTGATCTGTAAATTGTATTAAAATGATTGCATATCCTATTTAAGTACTTGAGTGAACAGAACTGGCCAGGAGGTGCACAATGACTGGTGCGTCCCATGCTCATCAGTATTTGGAAGAGAACTATGCATGTTCACAGATACAGATTATTGTTCCTGGGGTGAGATCTGGGTCCACCGGAGAATCCCTGGATGTTCTCATGAAGGACCCCATCTGTAAATGTGCAAGACAGCTTGGTGTTAATGACTACCATGTTGTTCATGATCGTTACAAAATTGTCGTCGGGGACCCAGAATGTTGTTTGCTGAATGAAAAATACTGAAGCATGTGTTCAATTACATGGCACTGAACAAGTTGGTGGGTAAATTAAAAACAAGTAAGAGAAAAACAAAACCACAAAATCTAATGTGTGTTTCATTTAGCTTAAATCTGCTATTTCATGCTTTTCTGCTAATGTTAATGATATAATATTGCATTAACAATAACTACACGTTACTTAATTGTAGAGGAAGAAAACAATAAAAGCTAGATTATACATATACATCTTATGTGTCATAGTTAGGGCAAATAGCCAAGTCTTAATATATGCTGTGAACATCAAACCGGAGCCCCATTCCTCGTACATGGTTCAACAAAGTCGATCAAATGTCTTATTATCCACCTTAAATTACCACGATGATTGACGTCAGGCTATGTCGATTTCTCAAAGGCTGATCCGCCCTCAAACAGTCTTGTTTATTCGAACCAGACGTCAGTCATCTGGATAATTGCGCGTGCCTGCTCCTCTTCAAAAGGAGGAGGTGTTGAGCAAAGATTCCATAAACTTCTAACGCTACAATGGAAAATAAACTCAGAGAAAGAGTGTGGCTTTTCTCCGCTGACGGGCAGGAGATGATCATGACTACATATGATGAATTTAAGTCCATAATCATGGCAAAGTCTAATGGTGCGTTCACATCCAAAGCATTGCGAATATTCGTGTGGACACTTGGCAAAGTGCTAAGGTATAGGAGGCCCTGAAAGATGAAACAAAAGAATATATGTATAATTTATGTATTTTGAAACCACCTTGACCTGAAAGTATGCACCTTAAAGTTGATGGTGGTGAGCTAATTGTCCTGCTGAACCAATTCCAGTAATCGCTTGATGGTTAAGATACAAACGGCAATGCAGCGGTTTAGGATGCTAGGATCTAAAATGAGTCTGAAATCTCCCAGGTTCTGCGGAATCATGAAGTATACAGAGTAAAATCCTTTCTGTCTGTCTCAATTTGGGACAACAGACTCAGCCCGTTTCTGTAAACAATCCTGGATCTCTGCTTCGCCTCAGTTTTCTCTCTGAGGGTTAGCGAGCGGCAGATGACGGCTGAGCTTTCTTCTGATGAAATTGATCTGAGGAGCCCATCTGAGGAGCCCATCTGAGGAGCCCATCTGGTCCCACGAGATCACCGGTGCTTCCTAGGCACTATACAGCAGCTCTTTGCTACTAATGCTGAGGGTAGGTTAAATGCAGAGGTAAAATGTGTACCTGTGTAAATAACTGATGTTAATCAAGGTTACATTTGGAGTTAGAACAGTATATCACAAAGGTGATATAACTAACTTACAGACTTAACCAAGTAGTTTTGTTGCCTAAACTTATCATAAAAAATAAATAAACTTTAAGAACTAGTGCGAAGAGTAGTGGTAGTACAGATCTCCACCAGATGTGTCTGCAATGACGACTATTATTATTATTAGTGTCCTTAGTATTGTGTGAGTTGTGGAAAGTTTCAACAGTACTGCTAGTTCCATTACCTGTTAACTGTTAGCCAAGGACACCGTCCGACTGCTTTCCCACTCCTGTGTCAGCCATAGCATGCAGAATGTGAGCCATAAGTGACCCAATGTGTGAAGCTTGCTGTAGCAGAAAGTGAGATTAGCCGTTGACCGACACATAGATGCACAATCGCTCACAGACGCACACACGCAAGCACACACACGATGTGGAGATCTGTGGAGATGAAAAGAGAAAAACACATTAATTGAAACAGTGATTGGAAGGGTATTCTGAAATATCTGGAACCAGAAATAAATTCTCAAATCTGTGGCTACACAGTTACATTCACTAGCCTTTATAGGCTTGTGGTGCATCGTTGTGTGTGTGTGTGTGTGTGTGTGTGAGTGTGAGTGTTTGTGTCTAATATTTAACATACGGTAAGGAGAATTGATTTCTAAAATGCAGCCAAAATTAGATTCTCCAGAACAAATGGATTTGAGGAGGGGCGGGCAGTGGGCCAGTCAGAATGTGCAGAAAAATAACTCCAAGCATTTTTTTTTAAGAGCCGTGGCAATCAAGGTCACATTTTCAGCCGTGAAGCCAAGTGGACTGACTAATCAAGATTCTGACAGGCTGAAGGTTTGCCACATTATTTGAGGACTATGAAAGGTTATGGAATCATCTGTTATCTAACCTCTGCAGGGGACAGCTGTACGATGGAACTAAAGCTCCCCAGAGTGGCAAGGGTTAGCTGACCACAGATAATGTCCCCAGACACAACAATGACTGCACTGCAAAAACCGTAACACACGGTTCATCCAACCTATTAAGGCATTTTGTCATTTTTATTGTCATTTTCATTGAAAATACCTGAAATTTAACATCAAATAATATTCAAAACACTTTGTTGTGAATTAAATTGCGGTGATACTTTTGTTGCGCGTAAAGGCCGCCTGGAGGGTCCTCTGCAGCGACCTCCTCTTTGCTTCTGTTCTCCACTGCTGCAGACACGTTCCTCCTGCTCTTCATTTGGTGCCGGCAGACTTTTGACGCTATCCCTGCTGCAGTGAGCAGGGTTTCGCACTGGCATCATTAACGGTTACTGACCTTTTCTCACCACCTTTTTGCTTTTTTCGCCCCTTTATTAGGCATTTCATGTATATTGTCATTCAACTCGGCTCTCTATCTAAATTTGATTTTATTATTTCCCACCTAACCTCTGATGTTTCATGGACAGATCCGCGTGAAAGTGTGTGTGTGTGTGTGTGGGGGGGGGGGGGGTGCCACAGTACCACTGTGCTTGCTATGTATGACATGTTGCCAGTCCAAGACTGCATGGATGTACAGCTTTCTGTTGGGCTCATTTGGTCTGGAGCCAAGGAAAGAATGATACGTTTTAGCATTTTAGTTCTGTTTGGGTTCCTGATTCACTCTCACTCAAGAACCAAAAGGGGGAACATGATGTTATACAGACTGACAGGTAACTCCTTGATGGGTGAGTTCTGGTGATTGTCTTCCTGCATCATTGGGTGGGGAAATCAAATTCCAGTGACTGACAGAAGGTTATGCAGCACTGTAACGCTTCTGATGTGTATATTTATGAAGAAATAAACAAACCGTACTTTCCTTAATGTACTTGCACTGAGAGACAGCAGCTTTCAAGAAGACTGGAAATGATAGTGGTGGAAAGAACGTCACTTGCCTCTAATTGGTTAAGGTAAATTAGATGTTATTTAAACCAGTGTTTTTCAACTTGTTTTGAGCCGCGGCACATTTTCTACAATAAAAAAATCCGGTGGCACATCACGGCATGTATGGTAAGTCATTATTGCGCTACCTACTGGCATGGAAGCATATTTAATTACTTGGCAAGCCACTATATTGCAGGCTCAGACGCTCAACAATGGAACATTATTTGCGGCAACTAAATAATACTTTTTGGGACCGATTAAGTAAAATTGGACATTTTCCCACGGCACATCTGACTATCTCTCACGGCACACTGATGTGCCGCGGCACAGTGATTGAAAATCACAAACAAGCCACAAAGTAATGCTATTTAGCAGACAACACATTTAAAACATGCTGTTTTAAAACCATGTACATTTGAATATTTGTCCTCATTGGACAACTCAACAATATATAAGTATATAGTCCCTGCAGGTGCTATCCATGGGTGCCCAAGCACCCACAGGCATAAGGCTATAGAAGAAAGTATCCTTTACTAATCCCCTTGGGGGAATTATTCTCTGCATTTAACCCATCCTTAGTTAGGATAGCAGTTAGTGTGCTGCCCTGTGAGGCACCCGGGGAGCAAGTGGGGGTTCAGTGTCTTGCTCAAGGACAGTGCACTTCAACATGCAAACTATGGGGAGACAAGGGATTGAACCGGCAACCTTGTGATTACAGAACGACCAACTACTCTCCCCATGAGCTACAGCTGCCCCCAAACAATGTAGTAATAGTTAAATAAGACGAAAAGAGAATATTGTTTAACTTCTACACATTTAATGATCTACTCTATGTCAATGTCAAACTGCTTCCTGTTGGTAGTCATGTCTCCTCGACATAATCCTTTCATGGTGGGAAATTGTAATTTCTTAATATTGGATTGTGAAACACATTATTTAAATGTTTTAGAAATTGTGCCTGTGTCCTAAAATGTGGAGAGATCAGACCTGACAGAAAATAATCTAAGCCTGTTAAATCTAAATAGAGAGTGGCTTCATAAGCGTGTCTTTTTTGGAGTGTTGCTCCATCCATGAAAGCTCTCCTGGGCTTCCTGTGTCCATGGTAACCTCAGCTTCCAAGAGCCCACAGGAAATGGAAATACAGAGGTACTTGATTGTATTCTTCAGTTAGCCGTAGAGGGCAAATAGTGGCGGTAGCAGTAAATGAAGGCGGTTCATTAGATGTTGATCCAGATCCCCCCAGAGGGCCGGGGGAGGCTGGAGGGGATCGGCTTCATGCTGGACAGAGAATTAGACGGAGGATTTGCTGCAGGCTTTGAGGCAGGCTTACTCATCATACACTTGAGACAGGCAGGCTCACTTGCTAAGACCACTGTAATATTCATTACTAGTTCAAGAATATCACCAAGCAGAAGGACTTAAATGTCTACCTTGATAAGGAACAAGACAGGCATGTAGAAATATAGAGCATGTAGAGTTTTCTGTTAAAAGTATATTGGTGTAAATTCCATGCCATACCAACTATCAAAAAAGTGAAACATACAAGGTTATCATATGTTCATACGCTGTTGCTGCTAGCATCTTTAATAAATTACATTTTAAATTAAATTTGGCCTAGAAACATCAAACTCATCTGGGAATGGTATTGTTTTACCTGAAGGCTAAATAACTATTCGTAAAACTGTGAATTGCACTTTATACACTACAATACAGATGAAATACATATCATTTGAAAGTTAGTTAGCTTTAGAGGTTGTAAATGTTGTTACCAGGCTACTTACTAAGACAGTTGTTTCCATCTGTTTCTAGTCTTAGTCTCTTTAAGCTAACCAGCCACTAGCTTCACATTTAGATATGAGGGTGGTATCAATCTTCTCCTCAAACTCTTCTTTGTTTTTCCCCTTTACCCATCCTTCTGTACAACATCCATGTATTCCATTTACAATTAAGACATGCAGTGCCATTCTTGATTGTGAATAGGAAATATGTACACGTAAATATAAATGTACGAGTATAATATATAAATATACGAGTATATGTAAATATTCTTGTGCTGAGACAACTACAAAGTACATTGCAACTGTGTATTTCCTGCTAATAAGACTGGAAAACAATCTTGCATTATTGTATATTTCACGCATTGAATTGTAATTGTTTGTTCCACTGCGGTTATGCATTAAGAGATCTTTGAAGAATAATTGTATGACATTTGGAAAAACAAAAGCCTCTCTGTAGGCATTATGAGTTATGGTAGATAATCCATGCTCTCATTGTGAGATGCAGATGTTTTTCAGCAAATACAAGCCTCCACTTTACTGTCATTGCAGGTAGCGATGAACAGTTCTAGTGGGTGCTTTACCCGCTGTTATTACACGGGTAGATGAAATCTCGTACCTTATTGCTTAATTGAGGTCAACCTTAAAAATCCAACACACAAATTCTGTTTCAGTCCTTTTTTTTTTTTTTAATTAAAACTTCACTGCCCCACGTTGGCCTTTTGGAATGAGATACAATTGAACAAAGATTGAGTTTGATAGTTTCCCATGCTCAATATAAAAGTCATAATAAGTGTACTACTTTTAGTTTCAGGGTAGACTTTTGGTGTCCCATGAGGGTGTAAATACTAATAATATTAGAAATAATGCAATTCTGCTCTGAAAATGGTTATAAATCTCTTGTTATTGACTGTGTCGCGTCTCAGTTTGGTTAAGTGGATCTAAGTGGTTACAGCGCTGTCCCTGGCTTGTTCTCAAAGATAAACACACCTGTTTGCTCACACACCGAGCAAATTCCCTTTTCCTTGTATCACTATGGCAACAGCCAGTGACATGAAAGGTAGGTGATGGTGAGTGTCCTTATCAACTAAGTGAGTTATAACAGCAGACGGCTCCACCAGCTGCAGCACCCTCACATTACACATTTACCGCACGCACCACACGGAGTGAAGCAGCCAAGTTACGTAAACCGCTGAGCCGCACTCCTCACAAGGAATCACTCTCCAACACACCACCTGTTGCTAGTTTGGGTTTTTGTTAAGTCCTCAGATCGAGTACTGAGAGGAAAATCACAGTTGACTATCTTTATGAAGTAAAAGTAACAGACCTTGGCAGTGCAGTTCAAGAGGCACAGGTTGTCTTTAAACATAGCATATGGTTTCTTGACCCGTTGAGGTAGAAACAGGAAATTAATACATGCATTCATCTCAACAGTAATATGTTGTATTTCTGTAATCTCACCTATGAAAATACAGCAGCCAGAATAACAAAAATGTCCAATGTGACTATCTCACCCTTTTCTCTATGGTTACTCTTCAAATGAATGACTACATTTGGAATATTATCAATTTGACCAATTTGTTTAAATCGTTTATTTAAAACTTGGTGAAGTTGCTTTTGTTTTGTATTGTTTAGCTATTGTAACACTCTGCTTTAGATTACCTTGGGTATGCTTCAATAATAGCATTGTTTAAAGTCAGTGAGAAAATGTGCATTTCATCCTACCATTTGATTAGCTTTGTTTTGTTGTGTCTTTAATTGGACCTCATTGTTTTTGTGCAATGAGCAAGTATGTGTGTATACTCTAAATGTTATTGTGTTCTGGCACATTGTTTATTCTCTGGAATGTGCAATATAAAAAGTTTTGCTCTGCTTTTTCTCTATAATGGGCCATTTGCCTATTGGTGCAGTGTTTCAGGCAAAATGTGTACTTAGATGTCCTTTCAGAAGAATCAACCTTTTATCCTTTTTTGTACTAATATTTCCCCAATCTGATACTATTTTTAAGTTACATAACATACATACATACACAGTAGTGTAGGAAGTTACACTAGGTTTTGTTGAATATTTAGCTGACCAGTCAGAGAGATGAGCATTTGGTCTTCACTCTCCAAGTCCCCTTCTAGATGTTGTTTTTCATTCACACGTTTAAATTATTGCTAAATGACCGCATTAGATCTTCTAAGTATGAAATATATATAAAAATAAATGATACTGTGAAAGCTTCTTGCCCTTAAGATATAAGCTTACAGCGAGAGGAGAGCAAGGGAAAAAGAGAATTTGTGAAATGACAGAGGCGCCAAGAAAAAGCATTACGACCTGCACTGTCAATTTGTTGACATTAACCAGATATTACTAGACAGCATGCCTCATTCCAGCATTGTATAGAAGAAAGACAGGGCTCCTGGCTCCATATTCTGCAATAATCAATGCTGCTGTTTTGTGTGGGCGATGTGACATTGTCTGCTCGAGGCACTGAAACCCGGCCTGCGCCGGCTCTCCCGTTACGCTTCATGGTCTCACGCGGCGCTGCTTCTCAGCTGGGCTTTTCACCATCAAAATCCCATCATTTCTACTCGTAATCCTCATTCAGTCATCTACTGCTGCTCTTTCCACATGGCAAATGGAATCAGCTGCAACCATCTCTCATAGCCTCTAACCATGCCTGTGTTTATTATGAATCCATTACAAAGGTTTATGCAGTGATGACATTCATCAAAGTACTAGTAGTGTTAGATGTTCACACGCCAATGAGTAATACAAAGCGGAGCAAAAAGAAGCACAACATGAATTGAGAGGAACACTGTGATGGTAACAAAATATCTAAAAAGCTTTCCTCTTCTCGTTTTTCTGAAGAAAAGATGTTAAAAAAATGTCTGCTGCGAGTGTATTGGCGTGAAAACTCCACTTCCAAGCTGTTCTTATCACACTCCGCTGTTCCAACCCACGATCCTCAGATCAGAATCTGCTCTCCAGAATTTAGCATGAAGTTATGGTCTTGTTATAGTTTTTATCCTACCCTGTCCTCTGATCTTTTATTCTTGTCTTCCTTCTTTCATCTCCACCCTGATTACAGGCTCTTCTCTACCTATTTTCTCCTCTCCCCTCATTTTCTCTCCTCCGCTCTGCTTTCTCAAGTCCTCTGTGGCTGTTTGTCTCCTTTGCTCCACGTATGTGGGGAGGCATAAGCTTTCTATGACCTGGTTGGAACAAGGCAGAGTATACAGCCTAGTAGAAGCAAAGCAATTTATTTCTCTCCGCCTGTCTTGACCCCTTTTTTGTGGAAAGCAGATTGCCTGTAAAGGCGTATTTTGAGGGAAAATCCCGGGTTCTGTTTGGTGCACAGGTAGATAAACCATTTCCTTCCCATCAATGCCATGTCAAGGTGTTAGGTTGAGAACCTCCACAGGTTTTCTCCTCAAATGCTGAAGATTGGAGAAATATGTTTTGACTGCAGGATTAGTGCTAACAAGAACAGCAGCCAGTGTATGATCCATATTGACCCTCTCCAAATCCAAAAAGGGCGCTTCATTTTCCTTGTGCATCCACAGGATTAGAACATGTCAGGTTTGGGGTGTTGTGAGAGCAGATGATTTACTGTCCACAGTGCAGACTGCTTGTAACAGTTAGCTGTGTGGTGCCCTTGTATTACTTATATTGTGCTCTTTTTCTAGTTGAATGGCATGGAGGAATACAACGGAAGGTGTCATTGATATGGTAGAGTTCAGTTAGAGATTTTTATTTTATACTGTAGGTTTTGAGTGTATATCAATCAGCCTCTCTCTCTCTCTCTCTCTATATATATATATATATATATATATATATATATATATATATATATATATATATATATATATATATATATATATATATATATCTCTATATATATATATCTATATATATATATCTCTATATCTATATATATATATATAGATATATATATAGAGATATATATATATATAGAGATATATATATATATATATATATATATATATATATATATATATATATATATATACATACATACACTACACACACGTGCATATATTAAAGGTAATTTAGACACAGTGTTGCTGTATATGTACATTTGAATGCAGAATGTGTCGGCAACAGGACAATATTTTGCTATCGGAAACATTCTGGTGTCTGTTCGTAGTCCATTTGTAGTTCAAGTAGTGTTGACCAATCACGTTCGAGAGAGAATGCCTTGGCCGAAATGTGATCTCAGAACCAACCGGCTATCGTCTGACTATAAACTGAAACCAGTCTTAGACCTTGTCTCTCAACTTCACCTCTGTTCCAACAGTAAACAGCACAGAGAAGATGAAGTTATGGCCCAGATATCGACTGGCTACACTGGAATCTCTTGAATATAGCCGGTTCGATCCCCAGTCTCCCCATAGTTCGCATGTTGAAGTGTCCTTGAGCAAGACACTGAACCCCCAGTTGCTCCCCGGGCGCCTCACGGCAGCACACAGCTCCTTAATTACTTAGGTTGGGTTAAATGCAGAGAATAATTTCCCCAAGGGGATTAATAACGGATAATTTATTTTCTTTCTTCTTGTCCGAGGCCCCAGAGGACTACATTGTCGTCAGACCACTGGGTTCCGAGAAGGGTGTTGCCGTCACAGTATCACTGTCAGCCTCCACAAACCAGTATTGAGCTGTTAGGGTTGAGCCAACACGAGTGAACCTATGGGTGACAGATTGCCTGAGTGGTCATGAAGGTTTTCGACGGTAAATATTGTTAGACGGCGCTCTAGCATATTCAGAAGAAGACTTCAGTTTAATCCATTTAAATGCATTTTAATGTTTCAATAATGTCACAATGTAGAGGCTCAGATTGCTTCAAACTAACTAGGTCGTACGGTGTGTTCATGCAAACGTGTTCTTGCGTGTAAGAGCAAAAGTTTTTTGAACACCTGTACTGAAAAAGCCACAGTCCAAAGTGGGGCAAAGAGTCTGCATTTGAAGCCTCCTGGCTGTATCAAACTAATCTCCTTCCAAGAAACGTTTTGTGTGTCTTTGTAGTCTCAACATGATGAATTGCAGAAAAGGGGATAATGGAGCACACACTCCCTCCAATGGCAGCATAATCTCACACGACGCTGGTTACCAAATAGTGGTAATAGTCATTTGTTCCAGTAATTAAAAGGCAGACAATATATCAATCACAATACAGAATGTATCGAATGCAATTTTGTGTAATATTAAGCTTCATAATTACAAACAAATTACACGTAAAAAATCAAGAGTGTGATGAAGACTTAATTATCCTGTTGTGCAAATTGTTCAATATATTCAGTTCACTTTAACAGGAAGTAAACTAGGGCTGCAACAACGAATCGATAAAATCGATAAAAATCGAGTATCAAAAGTGTTGGCAACGAATTTCATTATCGATTCGTTGTGTCGCGCGATTATTACGCCGGGCAATAAGTCGTGGAGAAAAAAAAAAAGAGTGGAGCAGAGCAACTGGCCGGCCAGCGTTTCTGAGATTGGAGTGAGACGCGAGAAAAGCTGAGGTCGTGATGTTCTCAAAAATAGAAGATCTTTGACAAGTCGAGTCTTGGCCAATCAGCGTCTTCATGTTCCTCAAACTTGTTTTTAATGGAAGCTACTAGTCAGCTTGCTATCGCGTTAGATAACGTGTTTGGGTTGTGTATTGTCGTTAAAGTTACGTTATGTTCCGTTACAGTTCAGTCTTGTAAAAAAACGTAACGTGATGAAACATGCCGTCACCCCCCGGTCTGGTTCAGTTCACGCTGTCACTCGTTAACGTTAAACCGGCACACCGGCGGATCTGGCTGCAGGTTTTTTTTTTTTTTTTACTCAAAGTAGAATGAAGCAAATCACGTAGTTGGGCTTAGCCAACAACGTGACGTCGTGGTCATAAGAGACCCAGAATGAAAGAGTTTAAGGAAGAGGACGCTCTATATCAGGGGTGCCCACACTTTTTTGGCTCACGAGCTACTTTTAAAATGACCAAGTCAAAAAGATCTACCTACATTAATAATGCTTATATCTATATAAAGCATTATTAATGTATAAATATACAGAGTATACTTTATATTTACAATATTGGTGAACCTTGCATAACTGCATGAACCCTTATGACACAATACAATTCTGTACATTTTTGGTCATTACATTTTGCTCTGATGACTTCACTGCATGGAACCAGCAGGGTTGCATAGTCCGGACAGTAGCTGCTGGTAGTCAGCGTCAGGCAGACCAAAGGGTCATCAGTCATGGTGGAACAGTGTTTGGACTTAATCTTTTTCATGTGGGAAAAGGCTGACTCTAGGGCTGCAACTAACGATTATTTTCATAAACGACTAATCTATCGACTATTTTTTCGATTAATCGACTAATCTAATGACTATTTCCCATAGCAAATTAAGAATAGTAACTCAAAATGTTGGAATTTGAACTTCAAATGTATTCGAGTAACAAGATCTGAACATCAGAACATCATCATAACAAATAAATTAAATAGTAATACAAATTAAAGTGCAAATATGCTTTAAAAATAAAGAACAAGTACAAATAAAGCTTTAAAGGTAGCTCAACATAGCAATCAAGCCTCTGAAAGTGCAAAATAACTAAAGAATAACTGGGCTGCAAGTGCCATTCAAAGTCCAAAAGTTAAAAAAAATTGTCCATCCTATCCGATAATTAAAGCGCAAGGGTTTAAAAGTAAATCAAAATGACTCATTACAGTCCCACGTCTTGCTGCTCCCTCCTTCAGGGGAACACACAATTGACACACGTTTTAAATTGTAATTCAGAAACGTGAGCATATTGACATGCTCTTAGTTGGTTGTATTCTGCATGTTTAACAACATGGAGAAACTCCTGTATCTCCGGACAGAGCTCTATAAGCCGTCTCACATCAGTGTGCAGCAGGAGGTCAGAGTGGCTGCAGTCCTTCTCCAGATGCGCACAGAACATCCGTCTTTGAAGAGCTCTCGCTCGATTAGACGATCTTTGTTGCCACATCCGTGATCTCTTTCATGTTTAGCGTTGTAGCGCATAATGCTTGTTGGTGTATTATGCAGTGGAAATTAAGGAAGTCGGGGAAAACATCTCCCTGTACTTGGCAATACATCCATTCAAGCGGCCAACCATTGCGGGCGCAGCGTCCGTAGTGATTGACATTAATTTGCACACTGGGAGCTGGGTTTTGTCGCTAAAGTTTTTTTAATTTTTTTTAATTATTATTATTTTTTAAATGGCATGCGATCTACCCGCACTACCTCCGCGATCGACTGGTAGATCGCGATCGACGTATTGGGCACCCCTGCTCTATATGGAGCAGTACAGCTTCCCTCTGTCCAGTATTTCATACATATTGATAAAGCAGGGTATGTAAATGCAGCCTCTGGAGGGATCAATTACAGTAAAAAGGGCTCACATTTGGCGGATGTAAAGCATACATGTGTATGTTTTTAGTGTTAGTCCATTTTGTTGTTTTAATTAACAGCTCAGGGATGTTCAAGGAGCAACCTGTTTGTGCTTTCTGAAGATGTTTTGCACTGTCACTTCTGTTTTTGAATAAAGGGTTGGAAATGAACGCTTTTTTGATAAAAACATTTTTTTATCCGATTCATTGATTAATCTAAAAAATAACCAACCGATTAATCGATTATTAAAATAATCGTTAGTTGCAGCCCTAAAGTAAACATTGTGCCACACATCATTTCATCAAATGCTTTTACTGTCTTGTTACATTCTTAAGAGAATGGTCAGTCCGTCTATCACATTTTAAGATCGAAGCCCAGAACGTCCTCCAGGCATCTCAGGGCAGCTACTTGACCCACAGTCCAAATGGCTTTAGGATCACCTGATCATATTAATCAAACTAAAGGCCATTAGATCCACGTGCATCCCTTTAAAAAAAGTTCTTCTGATTTCTGCCATAAAAAGAAATATTAATATCACCCGCAGTTAAATAGTTCCACCTACTTCAGCCCTGATCATACTTATTTAGATGCCTCTGTTGTTGTTTTTATGAGAATGCAAAAACAGAAAGATGCTGGGAGATTGTTTCACAGTCTAGGATTAGGTTATGGCAATGATGTCAGATGTGTCAGATTTGAAAAAAAAGAAGACATTTCTTACCTTAGAGGACAAAAATATTCCCTTCCTAAAACGGCTATAAAATTGCTATTTATTACCATAATTATCCTGATCAAAACTACCTCGTATGCATTAATTAATTCTCAGAATTCCAACCCTTTTATTATCCATTTGTTTACAGTTTGCGACGGTTGTTTTTCATGAAAAAAATACAGAAAAATATGTTTTGTTTTAAAGTCTGGAATATATCAATGATTAACAGCAATATTGATTCAGACGCATTGCATCAAACACTGCAGTGCTCCATAATACAGTAGTAATGCCCAAGGTGGAAAACAGGAAAATAAAATGAGGAAATTGCATAATGTCATGATGATAGTAGATAGTACAATTTAGAAGCGAGGGCTCTACTGTAATGGCTGTCAGATCATTGTGGATTTAATGGGTTTAAATGGGGACAGTTATAGTTGGTATCTAACTTTGTTTTTGTCTTCACTGTTTTCAACATGGCGGTCGAGTCACATACTTTTTTATTTTTTCAACTTAAAAGTACACTTAAACAGGTTTGTAGACACATTTTAGGTAAGAAATAGGTAATGCATTACTATAGATTTGATTTACATTTTTACATGATTTACAGGCCGTGTTGACGGCTGCCTGAGAGGCTCCTCGGCTCTGATTGGTTGTTTTTCTGTGGCCGTGGTGTAAATGCTATTGCAGCACTAAAATGAGGCAGAGGAACCTGATTTGATCACCAATTATCTTTCTCATGTTCTACTGTCAGTAAATAGTGATGTGATGAAACATTATTGTTATCTAACTTACCAACTACAGCTTTAACATTGACAAAATGATCATAAGATAAATAAATAAATGTAAAACCTTCAGACTCAACATGATTCATCCACTTACCAATACAAATGCTTTAATTAGGTATAACTGTGAATAACATGTTGTAAATTCATCTTGTGTAAAGGATAAACAGTTAGTTCACATACTGACGGAGGTGACAGTTAATTCTGCTCCTGTGTTTGTTGCTCAGTATCTAATGTGGAACACCAGATGGCAAACCTGAAGGTTGCAGCCCTTCCGCTGTACCTGCCTGCATTATTCAAAGCCCATTTATCACAGGGAAAGTCCCAGTGTAGCCACATTACACATCCGCTGGCTCGTTTGTTTATGCCTTCAAAATACAGAGCAAGGTGTGGTACTTTTACAATTATTGACCTATGTTTAACCCTACGTGCATTCCTTTACAGCCATCATTTTGTTATGTCATTTATGTAATGCTACATACTGTCTTAGAGGGCAATGCATCAATATGGAATGGACCTTTGTACATACACAGCATAATGTACAGTACAACACTGTTAGTGTGATGGAGAACACAGGTTAACAGTCAAATACAAATACGACTTACTGTGGTTATGTGGGTTTCAATAAGTTGCATTTATCTATCTTTACCCATATTTTTTGTAAGTGAAGCACATTTGCATTTGTTTCCTGGGTTTCTAAATCCAGTGGGGATGACATGTGTGCAGCAGATGTGATTACGTTCGTACCGCATTGACTTTTTTCCCTTTTTTGTCAATGCTCTCTGCTCGGCATTCTGTTGAACAAGGGTGTTGAATATATCAGGGTTAAGCAAGGTCAACACCTACTTTGATATGCTTACACACACACACACACACACACACACAGACTGCTGCTTTAAGGCCTTGGTGGTAAAGGGTTGTGATCCGTGTGATCGATAGATCAATAGCAGGATCTTCGAAGGTACCACATTTCACAGTGGGTGGAGAGAAACAATACTGTAGTTGTACAAGGTCTCAACACAGCATTGCAATGAACTGCTTCATTCTTTCTTCCACACTGAGAACACTGTATGGTTGAATTATGTCTCTTGTATTGTGAGTCTAACACGGTATAAAGTCAAGCAGCAAATGTCCGTTTCACTTTAACTTAAAACAATAATTTGCTATTAACAATGAATCAGAGTACTAATGTAAAAGTGGTCACACACACAAGCTGTATCAATAGTTCTTTACAGCTTGTTCACCTCACATATAAGGCTCATTTTAAGGTTCAAACTTTTATTTTTGGTTTCTACTAGAACATGTTGAGATGCTCTACTGTTAAAAAAGCACACACATTCTGTCTGTGTAAATATCCCTGTATCCTCCCTCCATCTGAGACGCTCTATTTTTTAGCAGCATCCTTTATTGCTACTTAATAAGGACATGCTCACTTTTGCAACATCTTTTCGGGTATCCATCTTTAACACACAGGACATTTCTTCTGTTCAATAGCATAGTGCCCTTTTAACCGATCAAAAAACACACTGTATAAATCTTATTGCACTTCTTTGGCATTCTGTAGAGCCAACCATTTGGTCCTCACTGGCATTACACGCTGTTTGTTCCAATTACCACCAAGATGAATTACAGACTATCCAATCAATGACTCCGTGTATTTCTGCTGCTATGATAAAAAGGCAGAGATAAATTCTAAAGGTATTTCTCATACTCATCTGTCATAATGAAAGCCTGAGGGATGATGGGAGATGGTAAACAGGAAGTGATGGAATAAGGTCACAGTGCTCTTAATTATTTCACAGAGAGATGAGGAAGGGCTAAACAACAAATTAAGGCTGTAAACATAGCGTGATTTGACCTTCTGAAATGGTTCTTTTTGCAAGTTGTTGTTTTAAAGATTGAATCAACAGAACATTAGCTATGCCACTCGGACGCACAAGAGGATACTCACATTATCAGCACGCATACAATGGATGATGCTGATGATCAGTGACATGCGTGTGCATTCATTAATCTGAGTGGCATGTTCTCTGGCCAGATTTTAAATAGCCTGTTAATTTGTAATATACAAGGATTACTGTTTATCATTCCCATGGTAATTACAGTGGAGATGCTAATTAACCAAACAACCGTGTTGCTACATGAAACAAAGTGCCAACACCCACTTCCCTCGAACATTTACTAATTTGTTCATCAATTCAAATGAATTTCCTTGTTGCGTCATATTTTGTTTCCTTGTTACCACTTAACGGTTTATTATGGCCAGCCAATAAAGCATGGGAGGGAGGGAGCAAACTTCTCTGCACTATAATCTAATTTACTGTATTTAGTTTTTGAAAGTCAGTGATTAATCACAGGGTCCAGGCCAAATTTATCACACTCAGTGTGGGGGTTGATTATTTCATTATCCAATTTCCAAAAGAAAAAAGGTTTTTCACACATGTGCCTCTGTCGTGCTGTTTCCCTACAGCCCACCGAACAGACACCATTCCTGACGCCTCTCTTCGCGCTCTCCTCCACTATCCCCCTCCTTCCCTCCTCCTTTCCTTCATCCCCTCCAGTGATCGGCCACATATATATATATATATATATATATATATATATATATATAAATTACAGTTTTTCACAGTTAATTAAGGCCATGGAGCATTAATGACATCAATGTGAAAAAAGAGAGATCTTCCGTAGAATTATGACTATTCTACTTCAGGCCCTGAAGCTCTGTGGTCAAGCCTCTGCATTGGGCACATAGCGAGGGTAGTAAGTCATCCATCCATCTTCGCTTAGTCCAGGTTCCGGTCGCGGTAGCCAATCAATTAAAATTAAAATGTGTTTCGTATAGCCCAAAATCAAATTGGCCTCAGGGGGCTTTACAATCTGTACACCTAGCCATCCTCTGTCCCGGGATGGACAGAACCAACAGATGTCATGTGACCAGAATGAACAACGTAACAGAGTTACAGCACATTCAATGAATATGACAGAAATTATTCATATAATGAGTAGTAGGAATGATGAAAAAGTTACTATTAATAGCGGAAGTCGATATAGTAGAATAATAATAATAAAAGCAAAAATGGTATTGCCAATCAGAAACATGCACCGATAAAAAGCACAGTCCTCCAACTGAATTCCTCTGTGATTTTTTTTTTTTTCTTATGAGAGGTGAGAAAGTTAATCATATTTCTGAGTGAAATATGATCAGCTCTGCACCGCATGTAGACTCTGCTAGTCCACAGAATGTGTGTGGGAAACATTACAAACCTGATGAGTTGTGAATTTGGGCAAACTTAGGTCTATAAGGGTGGGGAAGTCCAGATATTTGGATTGTGGGACTTTATATGGCTCTATATGTATTTGGAAAACATTTGCACAAATCTTCCTCTTTTAGTCATTCATTGTAAGGAACAAATGCATGGCAACCGCATAGTTTCCTATGTTACGTTTCACAGTGACATAACCTTGATTGGTCCCATCAAAAGCCGTCATCATACAGTGTAAATACTGATGGAGTTTGATATACATGTGGTAACTGGCGTTGCCTCTTGCAGAGATAAACTATCGCATTCGTCAGTCAAAGAGGAGAATCACTTGGTCACATTGACAGATAGACGCACATAGATTCTGTCAGTCAGTCAGAGAGCTCTAAAGTCAGTCGGACGGATGCATGCAAAGTCAGTCATTGGGTCAAGTCAATGAGACAGATGGAGATGAAGAGATCAAAGTGGTGGAACTAGATGGGCCAGCACTCCAGATGGCCACAGACACAGATAAGAGCCCAAGTTAACAGTGGCTCGGCCAACACATTACTAGACAGAGCCGTCTCACCAGCAGCCAACTGCCCCAGAGCTCAGCAGGCTGGCTGTGGATGCCAGCTCTCTTCAGTCTGGGAAATGGGTCAGACCAACACAATTACAGTCACACTTTGATGCTGCTTGTATCTTTTGCACATTATGTGTCCTTTTGTTAGACTGGTAGACGCTCATACTCTAGATGTAAATAGTTTTTAGCAATCAGATGCAGAATTGGATTGAAAAAAGGGTGCTCCGACTGGGATATTTGGGGCCAATCCTCAAATGATTGGAAGCAGTATCAGTTTATCTGAGAAACAATCACAGGGTCTATTTAAAGCTGTTTTCCACCCATCTAGCCAAGCACGGTCCAAACGCCCGGAGTTGCTCCGCCCATTTTGCCGGGGAAGCATTGGAGGGGACTTGTCCGTACTTGGGACAGCCAAATATCTCAGAATGCATTTCGCACCAGCAAAAGGAAACAACTGCGGAGGAGAAAACTTGAAGTTAAAATGTTCTAAATACTACTGTTGTTGAGTCATGGAATGTAACTTTTGGATTTCTTTATGCGGGAGGTTTGTTGTTTAAGCATCAAATCTGTGGACGGTTTGTCAAGGTTCAGCCTACTTAAAAATATGCTCCGACGATTAGCGGGACCAGTGAGCCTCGGCTGCACGGGGGGTACACTGCTGAGGACAGCCTTTTCTCAGCAGGACTTTTAGATGGATCCGCTGGCTCTGATGTCTCCGTAGCGGTTAAACATGAGGTAGAATGATCTAACGAGCAATCTTTGGTCTCAGAGTTTATTATTTGTTCCCAGGAAACATTAAATCAGTTTTGCTGAGGGCAATGTTAAGATTTATAACTTAATATTTTTAATGTAACTTCGACGTTGAACTAGAGCGCTGTCTTTTGGTTGACGCACTTACAGCCTCTTGCTTGTCTTCTGACCACTCAAAGCACGGTACAGTACATGTCAACAGTTGAGCTCCACACGGGCTGTTCAGATGAGACAAGCTTTCCGCTGTGAAAGCCTGACTACCACAAAATCACGTTCCCATAGAACTTAACTTCGCTCTTAGTTACGTTCCAGGGGAAAAAAGGGAAAACTCACAGTTTTAAACCATTTCAAAGTGTGGTAAACAAGCAAAAATACAAAACAAAAATACAAAGCAAAAATACTTAGTTAATACTTAGTTTTAGTTTTAGTTTGGTGTAAACTTACTACAAAATTAAATTAAAATGACTTGGTTATGTTTAGGCAAATAACACGACACTTTGCAGGGTTCTTACGGTCATGGAAAACCTGGAACAGTCATGTCATTTTATAATGGTTATTTCCAGGCCTGGAAAAGTCCTTGAAAAAAATAAAATCCCAAAGGTTTAGTAAAAGTCATGTAAATGTGTTATATTCATGTGTTCACGACGTTCATTTACGCTGAGTTTTAAATAATGAATATGCTTTTAAAAGAAAGACTCTCAAAATATAAGCAGGCATACATACCTATATACATGTTTATTCTTTTAATCAAACTATTGTCTCATTCATTTGTGTCATTTAAGGTTTACTGTATGCTTTGGAATTCTAATTGTTAGTTTAAATATTAATTTTTCTCGCTTTTTCATGTTTACACCCAGATTTCACAAAATGTTTGGTCATGGAAATTTGGTTTAAAGTCATGGAAATCCACTGGTCAAAATGTGTCTGAACCCTGACTTTGGTAGAGCTTGGTAAGTGTGTACAGGTTGGTTATGGGGATACTGTCACATTACATTAATGGAAATCCTTAAATTAAAAGAAGAAATGCTGCAGTGTTTCCTGCGAGTGAGCCATGCTGTCCAGAACAACTGGCATCCCTCAATAGAGAGTGATATTGGTCCAAATGCTGTTTCAGAGGATTGTATTAGTACTGGTTTCAGTGGGCAGCACTAGTGCCATACAATTTTGTATGTGATTCATAGAATTTCATATTTCCTGGTTTTAGTGGACAGTTTAGAGCTAGGTGGTAGAGAAGCTGTGTCAGAGAATTGCATTAGCATTGGTTTCAGTGGAGAGTTTTGCCTGCTGCTTCAGAGGTCTTTCCACTCTGCCAGGAAACCTGTCTGGGATGAATGTGGATCTGCAGCCTCTATTCAAAGAGAGTTTGCAGAGGAATGTATGAGTATGGCCTTTTGTGTGTGTGTGTGTGTGTGTGTGTGTGTGTGTGTGTGTGTGTGTGTGTGTGTGTGTGTGTGTGTGTGTGTGCGTGTGTGTGTGTGTGTGTGTGTATAAAATGGATGGATGGATGGAATTTTACTTTTGAGAATAGTTCTGGTTTATTACAACTTTGATCTTGTATGTGGTTTTGACTATTGTTTCAGGATGCAAAATAACTTTGTAAATGTTGAATGACACATGAGACGATGCCTCCTGAGTCAACTAACTATATGCGGATGAATCAGACGGCTATAAAGGTGGTTTCGATCATCCAGAGCAGTCGTTCTCATTCCATGCAGAATTCTTTACGGAGAGATAGCGTGTTATCTCAGCTTGAATGCATTTATTTGGTCTGATTTATCAAGTTTGTAATATGTATATGTTTTCAATAAAACATACATTCAAAAAAGTATATCCCCTGAAAAAAGGCTGGTTTACCTATTCAAGATAAAACAAGCTGATGCTGAAATGGTAAAACAATTAATATATATGACATTATAGTTGGAACCATTTCACCATAATATAAATGAATATAATAATAAGACCCACGTTGAAAAGAAGATAATTACCTTTTAAAATCAATTATTGATTGTTGAATTTCATGAGGAAAGAACCAAAGAAATGACCGTTGTGATTTTGACATCCAACCAGATGTGCCCAGCTCACCATGACACATCTTGTGTTCAGTGAGCTAACAATGTTGCCATCTTGAGGAGAATTTCTGTCTTGAGCATTAATACTATTTCCCTTCTTCTTTTCTAAATGAAAACATCATGGATTGAGACTTGCTGCATCTCTCTCTCTCTCTCTCTCTCTCTGTGATACTTTGTGTCCCTGCCCTCACAGAGGCGTAATCAAGAGTCGGTCTTGGGTCATTATTACCTGCTGGAGGAGCATCTGTTCACTGAGGCTGGCTGAGGACTCTGCCAGGGAGGCACACACACTGATACACCGACCCACACACACAACTAGGAGGGTTGCCAGGTATATTTGGACTGCAGTAGAATGTCAAAGTATTGTGCTGTAGGCCTAGTCAATATGTGCATGGGTATTTTTGTTTAAGTTTATTTTTATATTTTTAAACGGAGGTCTCCCCGTTTTCAATGTTGAATTAATTTTAGACTGTGAGCTGGCTTCTCTTTTGCGAGGTGTCACCAATGAGGCAACAAGTTGTGCAACAGCAGCATAGATACGTACATGAATGGCAGACATGGCCAAAAAACCTGCTAACTGGACTTTTTACTAACTCAAAAATGTACATTTACTCTTGCACTATATTGAGGAACAGATGCTTCAGAGTCCACACGGAGGTAACTATGTCACTCACACGACATAGACTTTGCCGGTGTGTGTATTGCCCACTAGCCCCGACAACGCTTCAATTGTGTTTTTCAGTTTTCATCGACACAGTGCTTGTGTGGGTTTGACTTTTTTTGTAATGGAGGAGGAAACAATAAAAAAGGGAACATGTCTGTTGCTGCTGAATGCTGTTGTGTATCGCACTGAGCTTTTTAGATTCTAATTTCAGTAGCTTAAACATAATACAAAATACTGTAGTACACAGAAGATATATGGACATGTGTTTGCATACAGTGCATTTATTTGTGTAGTAATGTGTTCCATGTATTGTTAACACAGAAGTCATCTTTGATTTTTCGTGTAAAGTCAAAGACAGTGAACAGAAAATGCGCCACAAAATGACATCCATGCAAAAAAACAACAACAATGAACAACAATGAAAAAAGCTGTTTCTGTAAAAAAAAAAAAATATATCGTTGTAGTATGTAACACCTTTCCATAGATATTTATGGATTATACATGTATGTCTGACAAATTTTGATGATTCAATGGATCATTTGGAATGTGTTGCTGGTTTAGCAGGAAAATGAACAAAAACTGAGGACGACTTTTTGTGATATAACACACAAACCGTGGTTTGCGGATCCGTTGGAGTGATATAGTTAAGGTGAATGTGTGTGAAAAAAATACTCCCATCAAATGAGACTTTGGGTGACCATGTATAACCGAACTTCACTGTGTGTGGGTCCTAGTAGCTAACAGAGCAATCTGGAGAGGTACAATGTGTTTGAAT
Source organism: Taurulus bubalis (assembly GCF_910589615.1). Taxonomy (NCBI): domain Eukaryota; kingdom Metazoa; phylum Chordata; class Actinopteri; order Perciformes; family Cottidae; genus Taurulus; species Taurulus bubalis. The sequence goes on from NC_136595.1 coordinate 3,014,523, forward strand.
ATCAGTGAGCAAAAACTTAATTTAATTTAAAAAACAATGTCACTGATGTCTAATGCATTCAGGGGGAACTTTGCTGATTTGAAACCGTCCGTGTGTCACTGCAGCTCTGCCTGAGCAGAAGAGAAGATGAGGAGGTGAGCAGGGAGCTCGGGTCTGGCGGCGTGGAGGGAGGCCAGCGCTGTTCATTGACATGTACTGGCCTCACTGCAGTGACACAGAGTGGGTTGAACATCCACTTAACTTTCTTTTTAATCTCTTCCTTGTCCTCCTCCTGATCTAACAACAGGTGACGGACATGTATGTGAGAAGGATTGGATTAAATTCTCTCTTGTAACAGTACACTGCTCAAATATTCTACTTCAATGGGAAATGTCCCAGTACAGAAGCTACAGATTTTCTAACTTCTGTTTCACTGGGATTTTTTAAAACTTATTTTCTTTTCAACACCACAGTTCATTCATCATCATAACCTCCTTCTCACTGAAAGTTGATGTACTTGACCTACACATGCTTTAAGTATTGTATCTACTGTATATGACAGTGCTTGTATATACATGTATGCCACTTTCAGTGACAAGGGAGGGTGTGGGGACACTGTGTGTGTGTGTGTGTGTGTGTGTGTGTGTGAGTGTGTGTGTGTGTGTGTGTGTGTGTGTGTGTGTGTGTGTGTGTGTGTGGTGGCAGGCGATATTGAGTGATGTGCATTAGTCGTTCAGCAGCATTATTCGGGCTATATTTAGAGGTAATTGTGTTTTCGGGCTTGAGAGGAGGTGCGACTTTCAACAACGTAGAAGTTCATCATGTGTGAGTTACTGGGTGTGTGAGCAAAACAACCCAATTTGTCTCTCTGATTTCTTCATGACACTTTGTGTGAAAAAAAAATGGTGTTACTTGCAGGATATCTCAGCACATTATAGAATACATTACAGCACGGATGTGAATCTCACCATAAAGAAAAACAAGGATGGAAAGTGGTCTCAATTCACAATGTCAGAGTATCTTTTTTATAACTAGGAAAGGTGTCATTTCTTATGATGTTATTTCTCATGTTATGACAGTATATTTTCAATACTTCACCTGCCTGACATGGTGAATTAGCTTTGTCTCCCACTCAAGTGCAGCCACTTAACTGCCACAGAATTCAACGCAAGAGTGTTTAATAGTGGCTAAAGAGAGCTATTTTACGCATTCCACTTTGCCTTTCATGGCCTTCATTCATGGCCTTTTAAAGCTGCGCTTGAAATCTACTTGTCAAGAAATGGTGCCACAATCTACCAATGGCAACAGCAATATGTATGGTTTATGTTAATATTTATGGTTGAATTGTGTTATAAACATGTAAAATGGACATATATGCTCTTGTAAGGCCAGGCTGTGCAGTTTCTTTTGCTATGTCACATCAGTGGCTCTGGTATCGATTCATGGGAGTACGAGGACTTGTGAGGGAGAGTTCCTGATGAATAATTCAGCCCCCAATTTTGAGGGCGCTGTGGCTCCTGACAGCAACCTCTGGTTCTGAAAAGTGAAACCAATGTGGAAGTGCCTGAAACATGATCTCTACTGGCATTGTACTCCGTTATATTACATGCACAAACCACACCTATTGCTACTCGCCCCCATGTAAAATAAAAAAGGAGAAAAGAATATATACACATTTTGTAGTGTCCACGTTGTTTCCACATTACAACTGAACTTCAAGCTCCCAAATTCACTAAAGTCAAAAGAACATTCCAACTCTGGAAACAAGACTATTTGAGGAGCATGTAAATGCACCATTAACCAAAGTCTTGACCCAAGTTCATTCCTTCCTTGCTTGTTCAATCTTGGTTCACGATCCTGCTCCCTCTGTCGGTTTTGGGGGTTTTCAAGACGGATGTTTGCTGTAGATCAGCTCCCAGAGCTTGCCAAGTAATTTCCTCTTCGCTCTACAAAGTCTACCAAGTAGTAGCCACAGCCATTCCGTGAGGCCACGAATGGTCCAGCAATATTTACTCTCAACAACCTTGCAGTTGTTTACATCATCATCGATGGACGCCGCAATGCCACATCCAGTATGCAATTCACGTGGGCGACTGTGGCTCAGTGCAAGAGCAGAGACGTTTTTCAATCAGAGGATTGGCGGTTCCGCTAGTTCCTGTCAATAGCCCCAAAACACATTCGGCTAAGCAGCCGCATGAGCAGCGATGAAGTTCAAACCTCACATCCTAATATATTTGATGGTGTGGACCTTGCTCTTGAAAAGTCTGTTGAAGTATGTTGAACTAACTGAAGTCACAATACTAAGTGTGCTACTATGGCATGATTTCCTCACAGCTAGTCCTTGCACTGTACACTATTTGTTATTTACCTCACAAACACCATGAAATAATTTGTAATGCTCCATGCTTTTAGTTGTTCAACCCTGGTGTCTTTTTGCCGTTCTTTAAATTGGACTTTCTGGTTCATGTTTCATCCTCTCATCAGTACCCTGTAGCAACATTCTCACACTGATGCAGACCCTTGTGTTGTTTTGCCAGAGGGCTGTTGTCAGCCTGAGAGCGCCCTAAGTGCTGTCTGAAAGGCTCACCGCAGGGCAAAGAACTTCAGTATCACACGCAGCTAAACAGCCACGCAGTGAGCTGCTGGTTCGAGGATATTCATCTGTCGTCTACTACATTACCAGCCGGTGATTCAGAAAAACATGCTGGGAAGATTTGAAGCAACAATAAGCCAATTAGCCTTCACGACAGGGAAAGCATATTACTAATAACATGAATCATGGCTCTCTCATTCAGGTGTCCCAGTAAGCCATGACAGTGTGATTGTGAACCATCATGAACAATACCAAAACCCTGCAACTGCGTTTGAGATGCCAGGCACCCATCTTTACAACTAAATAAACCAATAATCATTAATTGAACATACTTTGCTGCTGCAGCCTTAGTTGGCCTGTTATGACAACTGTTTTGTGGCGGCTAATGTTATCCGCTGTATAGCTCACATTACTGAATAATAATAACTATTGCTGACTTTTACTCTCCTCCAACGAATCGCCACCTTTACGTGGTGGAGGAGTTTGAGTGGCTCAGGGAGCTGCAGCTGTGAGGGTTGCGGATGCTAAAACTCGGGCATGGGAGGAGTTCGGGGAGGCCATGGAGAAGGACGTTTGGTTGGCCTCAAGGAAGTTCTGACAAATCATCCGACGGCTCAGGAAGGGAAAGCAGGGTCTACCCCAGGCTGTTCTCAGGGGGGGGAGGGAAGAGCACTTTGAGGAACTCCTAAACCCGGCCAACGTGTTCCCCGGAGTGGGGGCAGCGCCGGAAGACTTTGGGGTGGTTGCACCCATATCCCTGGCAGAGGTCGCTATGGTAGTCAAAAAGCTCCTTGGTGGTAGTCTCCTTGGTGGTAGTCTCGGGCAGTGTTGGGGGTAGCGAGTTACATATGTCCAGACGAGAGGTGTTTTTCAACTGCTGTTAACTGTCCAGTCACACTGACTTTTTGGATTTTGAAGAGGAGTTTTCCTACACGGCAGAAACAGAAGTCATGGAGTACTTAAAAATGCTCGTATCCAACTGGGAGGTTCTCTCCAGGTTCCCTAGGATTACGGATATTGCAAAGCAATACAACACTCCAATACCATCAAGTGCACCTGTCTGTAATGAAGTGGAGCTTCTAATGAGGACCAAGACACGTCTGGTATGAACGGAATCACTCTACTGGTGAACTGCAGTATTACAACTGTTAAAGCGATTGAGAACGAGCTCTTGCACCCAACATATACATATATATATATATATATATATATATATATATATATATATATATATATATATATATATATATATATTTTCCACACGTAACATCAACATTAGTTAGCGTCAACAAGCACGTATCATTGTCGTTTCTGCCTTCAAAGTAAAAGCACTTCCTGTTTACATGCTCTTCACAATAAGAGTAAATCATGTAATAAAACAAGTTACAACACTGTCGAAAGGCTTTTCAGCCTGGGCAGTATTGTTCTGACCCCAAGGAGGAACAGGCTGTCGGATAAAAGATTTTAAGAGACATTTACTCATGCGATACAATCGCTATTTTGAAGAATAGAGAAAAATGATAAACTTCATAGGATATAGTGCACTTTCTGTTTATTTAGGCAATGATGAAGTGGATTTTCTGTTTATTTAATTACATTTTCTGTTTCTATTTTATGGGAACAAGTGCCATTTATTTTTCTTAAACCACTACAATGATTCCTATAACAAGCTGGTTTTGTTCTTAGGAGTCGGCCCCCATTTGGTTTAGTAGGGTCTCATGTTTCCAAAAGCCTGTTTTCAATGTGTTATGCTGTTTGACCTGAATGTCCCCACCATACGCAGCCTCTTGTATCCTGTTGTTTGTGGATTTTAAAGTGAGGCATATTTCTTTGGTCAGACAGTGTGAACAGGGTTAATGTTCGTTCAAGTTAATGGCTGAGTTTTATATGCCATTTTGTTTTACATGTTTACAATACACTATGTGGAAAGGCTAAGAGATGCCCTTTATTGAACATTGAAAATAAAGTGATGAAAGGGCCATGATGTTTGGCCATGTATCTTTGTGGTTAATTTGGACATTTGCTTAAAAAAAATGGAAAGTAAAGTAACTAGTAGTGAAGTTACTTTTCAAATGCAGTAACTAGTAAATTAATCAAGTTACAATTTTCAGAAGTAACTTGTAACTTGTAACTAGTTACTTTTTCTGAGTAACTACTCCAACACTGGTCTCGCGATTGCCTCTCTGCTGTTCGCTGATGATGTGGTCCTGTTTGAGTGTGAAGCGGCAGGGATGAGAGTTAGCACCTCCAAATCTGAGGCCATGATGCTCTGCCGGAAACCGGTGGATTGCTCCCTCCAGGTGGGGACAAACTGCCTACCCCAAGCGAAGGAGTTCAAGTATCTCGGGGTCTTGTTCACGAGTGAGGGTAAGGTGGAGCGGGAGATCGACGGGCGGATCGGTGCGGCTGCAGCAGTAAAACAGGTGCTGTACCGGTCCGTCTTGGTGAAGAGGGAGCTGAGCCGGAAGGCAAAGCTCTCCATTTACTGGTCGGTCTACGTTCCAAGAGAGGGAAGCCTGGGTCGGCCTGCTGAACCTGCTGCCACCGCGACCTGACCCCGGATAAACGGCTGATAATGGATGGATGGACTTTTACTCTTTTGTACTATTACTAACACGAGTGTTACTGTAATATTGTGTTATTCAAAATGGTACAGATAATGTTAGTGGTTTAATCACAAAAATAAATCAAAAAGTAACACCTCAACAGGAGCATGTGTCATCAAATAGGGCAGCTTGGTCAGTGGCCCTATGGTGCTCTACGTGACCATAGTTAAGCAGTATGCCAACTTGGCGACTTTCTTGCTAAATCTGGCAACTTTCCAAGCCCTCTTGGCGACTAGCAACAAATCTAGTGACTTTTTCTAGTCTTATTGACGACTTTTGGAGACTGACTCGAAAGCACGTTTTGTTCTGCAGTTACTGTCCTCGGCGAGCAGCGGGTTCTGCCGTGAGCTGTGTCAGTCTCACAGGAGCCTCGGGCATCAGTCCTCGCTCTCAGAGAGAGAGGAGACTCTCTGCCGTCCAGACTGAAAATTAATCGCGCAAAGCCGCCGCTGATCCTGCCCCGGCTTACAGAGCGGGATGTAAATGTTTCTTCACTGTCACACTAAAATAAATCACCTCAGTCACCTCGTCCACTGTGTGTGTGTGCCTCTCTGTGACATCAGCTAAACATCCACTCATGTCTCAGTGTAACTCTACGCTCAAAAATACAGTGGGAATCAAACCCTGAATTCAAAGTCTGGCTGAAGCCGTTTATTGAGATGATACATTGCCGTACGGCCTGTATTGTGAGGCTGATTTCTGTCAAACTTTTTGAAAAACACATGACAGCTAAAAAACATACTCAAAAGGCAAAGCCTTATAACAGTTCCACCCAAAGCAAGCTGCAGGTAATGAGTACAACAAATTGCTATATCACAATATTCCTGTGTGGGAGGAGAAATGTTTTGGAGACTCATGTTGTCACGAACATATATATATATGTATATATATATACATATATATATATATAAATATATATATATATATATATATATATATATATGTATATATATATATATATATATATATATATATATATATATATATATATATATATATATATATATATATGTATGTATGTATGTATGTATGTATGTATGGATGGATGGAAATGTTTTATCCACATGAGTTAATGTCAAATCCAATGAGTGGTTGTATGTCTCATAGAACAGCAGCACCAGCGACTGATGCAACAACACTTAAGCACACACAATGTTCCTAATGTTCCTCAGTACACAGTACATATTTTTGGCAGAAGCCAGTCCTATCTAAGAAACGATGCAGCCCATTTCACAAACTGCGTCGTCGGCCTTACAAAGGACAAGTTTAGGGTAAAGAGTTCACCAGAGGAGAGGCGCTTGGAAGGAGTCACTGTGACCTGATGCGCTTCCAAGTACTGACCCAAAGGGAGGCTTCGAGCGGGAAACCGGAGTGTGGGCCACAGGCCAGGATAACATCATGCGCAGACACTAATATCTGGAAACTGATTGGTGGACGTGGTCAATAACAAATGACAAGAACTATGTAGTGAGGGAGGGAACGGGGGCGTTAATGCACAGAGTGTGTGTGTGTGTGTGTGTGTGTGTGTGTGTGTGTGTGTGTGTGTGTGTGTGTGTGTGTGTGTGTTATAACTGATATGTTGGTGTGGTGTCCGGGGCTGTTAGAAAGATGGTGGCAAGAACCGTTGCCCAGCGTACCGGGCCAGCCTGATTTGTTCGTGACAATGACTTGTTTCAAATAAATCTACGTGAACTGAACGTCAATCCAGTCTCTATCGTGTTCTCGTGAGTCCAGTGGGGGTGCTGAGTGTCTTCTGAGAGGCCTGTCGAGTCTCGACACAAAGTCAGTTAAGTAGATAGTTTATTCAGTATCGTTTTTTAGAGAATATTCATCATTAACTAAGCTATGTTTCCACATCACCTGTCTCCTATAGCTTTCTTTACAATTATGCAAAATAGGCGATGATGTCATTTAGCGGCTTCTAGCGAATTTTAGGACAGCCAATAGCGACTTTCCTTGTCGAGGAGTTAGCAACAGTGTAGGTAAGGTGGAGTAAAGGAGGTAGTAAAGGAGCGTAGTACAAAGAGAGAGAGAGTCTGCATAGAGAGTACGTCAGAGTGGATGGATGGGTAAAAAAAACTTCACACAGGAGACTCATGTTAGTGTCCCATGTGAAAACAAAAGTCATTGACCAAGAAAAGTTACAGAAAACTGAACTGAAAGTGAAACAGTTTTCTTAAAAACCATCACTCAGTTGACAAAAACAGTATAGATAAGTTTCACTTTCAGTTCTGTCCCTGTTGGAAAATATTCTAAATATGGGCTATACTTAGCATCATCCTGCTAATTGCTGTCCCAGCACACCCCAATGTATACTGTCAGACCTCAGAAAGGCTTTATTCAATCATTCCAACTTCCCATGTTTTTTAAATCAAATTAGTTCCTAATGCCTTTATATAATTCCCGCTGGGAGAATTATGCAATCCGTTGCATGTATGCGTTTACATCTTGCTATGACACTTGTTTTATTTTTACTGTTGTTTATTCTTGGTCGTCCCTGTATGTAAAATATGTTGGTAAGGAGTGGATTAAACTGATTTTTTTCGGGTAGGCCTATTTTTTGGGAGGCTAAAACATTTTTCAGTTGATTGCATTTGCTCCTGCCTGTTTCTCCAAACTGCGGTCTACTGTCATACACTGATGATGCCGAAACTCCCCTTTTAACTAACGTCACATACATATTGTACCTACAGAATAGATGTTCTTATTTTAACCCACACTACAATGCTTTCTTAATCCTTAGCAAGTAGGTTTGTTGCCAGAACCTAAACAAGTTGTTTCCTCTGAACACAAGAGTGTATTATGAAAAGTCAGTAAATGCATTCAATGAGCGGAAACTGACATGTACAAAACTAATCCTGGAGAGCTATGTTGCGCGTCATAGTTGGAAGTGTAGGGCCAAAAGATTCTGAAAGACAGCATTTTCCCAGCTCTCCTAGTGATAAAGTCTCATCTTTCTTTCCTTTCTGCCCACTGCAGTCCAGAGTGGATGAGAAGCCAAGCCCCAGATAACTGATAGGCTTGATGTGTAATTAATGGTCTGACACAGGCTAATGAAGCTAATGACGCTAACTGCGCTAGCATATGGGCGCCCCATGGGGATCCACACTCAGCGCTCTAATTTAGATAAATGACGCCTGAGGTTATGCAGAGCTTTTTGCATTTCATTTGGTGGAGGCCAAGGGAGAAACGGGGATTAAACGGGGGATGGATGGAAGAGATGAAACGGGAGAGGTGTTCGGGGTTGGAGGGATGGACTTGTTTACACTGGAGACTGTGCATGTGTGAGTGTAGATCTACCCCTGGCCATGCATGATGCTGTTGTCAGATAAAAGGATTGGTAGCAGAAGGGGCTGATGGCAGCTGTCATAAACGACAGCACTTGTGCATCTATGTGTGTGTGTGTGTGTGTGTGTGTGTGTGTGTTCGTGTGTGTATTTTTAGGGATGCACACAAGTTTGTAATTACTGTATTGTGGCCCTAGGGAAGGATGTCATTGTCAGCTAGAAAGTCTCAAGGGGAAAGAGAATCTGCTTTATTTGGATTGCATCATTGTAATACATGCGAGGCTCCGCCTGTTGAAACAGTCAGCCATGTATGTTGTAACCTGCTCGTATAATACTGAAAGTAACCTGCATGCATTAAGAGATTGAGCATTTTGTATTCAGTGCAAATAGTTTATTGGTATGTGAGGAAGCCTCACTGTTCAACTTTCTTTTCCTGCATCATGCCAAAAAAGTCTCTAAGCTAAATTCAAATTTACATAATTTTCAATCACCTCACATTCACTAGCCCCTTGAGGGTTTTGTTGAGGATGTGGCATCACGAGCAAAAATGTATGTATGTATGTGGCATGTTAGCAGCTGCTAATTCACAAAGACACCTCTGATAGCTGTCATCAGTTCAAGGATATTTTAAAAGAGACGTTAACGTAATTTTAAATGTGTCACATAGGATTTTATTTATAGATCATCAAATAGCTTGCATTATATTTCCAGCTTATTCAGCCAAATGGAGTGGGAAATAAGTGGGTGAATACCTCGTTGTGGTTAAACGTTGTGTATTAGTGATACTCGTTACTCTGAGAGGTTGGAAGGAGATATACATTTCTAAAATGTTAGCAGAGCAGGATAGAACATCATTCCTTCTACGCTCCACTAGCTACTGGAGGTGTATTGAATACTTGCTGCTTTAGCTTTTAATGATTGATCCTGTAAAATTGACTAGGTCTTTCTTCACTGTTGCAGTGTTGTTACATCATTTCGTTGTCTTCTGTTTTGATCACCAGGTTATGTGGGAGGTCACTTTACACTTTAGATTCATCTTAGTTTTGCATTAATTATTCAATCAGTTTAACATCTGGATCTAGCCTTCAAATACATATTCCAGACCCTTCTGTCATCTTCTCTCTGAAATGGCTTTTCTTCTTTTTCAAAATTGAGATCATTCGTATGCAGTTAGTGAACATGTGGCTCCCTGGTAGCTCTGACAGCTTGACTGAGTAGCAGCAGGGGGCTAGGAACAGTGAATGGTCAATAAAAGTTCATTTGATGTAAATACTGATGTAAGCTACTATTGTTTGCCATCACTTCTTGCGTGTGCTTCACAATGAATGTATTTGAATGTGAGGCCGCATTAAGACTGATAATAGCCCTGTGTGGAAAAACAACAATTGTGTTGCAAAAAGGTGAACCTGGCTCAGCTAGTCAGATTGCAACACTATTCATCCAGCAAAAGGCTGTAATGGCCAGTCAAATACGTGCAAGTGCACATGACTAAAGTGAATATCTTATTTCTACCCTGCTTTCTCTGTGATGAAAGATACAATAATTGGCACTGTGATAACTTTCTAGAGTTGTAAAAGTCTGTCTCTTAAAACACTTTGGGCCTCTCTATTTGCTCTTTGTTTGGCCGACCGCATCCAACCTATGTTCCAAGACTCACCTCGTGTCTGTTTCTGGACAAAAGGCAGAGGTTCAGCTCAGTACTTCCGTAGATTCTCACTGAATCTCCGTGATTTGAAGTTTGTTTTCATTTCAGCCTCTCTGTTTGTACTTTCAGACATCAGCTTTTTCGCTTTCAGCTATATATATTTATAGATTTTGCTGCTTCATAATAAAACTGGGGACTTTTATTGTATTTAATTATTGGGAAATTAAATAGAATAATCAGAGCTTTGTTAGAGGCAGGGAGTAAGGTTAGCCTACAGCAGCAAAATAACAGAGGACATTTATTGTGAAGAATTTATAGGAAATTAAATGTGTCTATTTACCATTTTACAGCCGTTCCTTTAGCCACAAGTCACAGTCGGGGTTACACAGACCTTCTAGCAGGTAGCACCATTGTAATGGACAAACTAGGGCGATAACATATTAAATGTTTAAAACTGATGGGTGTTAACATTGAATTTCACTTGTTTTATGTGAGTTGTTATTGTTTGACGTATATTAGATCAGACTGCAGTGACCAGGAGGGAGCATCAGGCTATTTGTTTACCTGCTGCCTTCTGTCAGTGTGAATCACAGCCTTCAAACAGACTCTAAAGCATTACGTGTTCTGGATTATTAGCCAGGAGGATGGGTAGTTTACAATGCTTTCAAGATACACTTGGCACACTTTAAAACTTATTTCTTAGCATAAAGACCCCAAGTAGAAAATTGATAACTTCACATTTATATCATGTTTAAAAGAGGTGTATTTGAAGCAGACACTATTGCTGCAGAAACAAAAAGGGAAGTTGTCATCGCAAGATATGAAAAGGAAATCAAGGATGAATCATTGGGAGTTCATGGTATATTGTAGTGTTGAATTTACGAGGCATCGCAACAATTTTTTTGTTAGTGTGTTCTATCAAATGGATTTCTTTGAACTACAACTTTTCATCTGCAGCATAAGCAAACCTCACTATTTAGAGCACAATGAGACTCAAAGCACAATGAAAGTTCCTCTAGACCAGGGGTGTCAAACATACGGCCCACAGGCCGGATTCGGACCGCCAGGGGGTCCAGCTCGGCCCGCCGGATAAGTGTTAAAATTAATGAATAATAAAATCTATATAATCTCTTTTTTTTTAAGTGACAGGCTTTTGCCAACATTAGCCTAACGAGGAATACTGTGACGGATAGGATTTAGGATCCTTCAGCAGATTTGGAGCCAAAAGAAGCATAAAGTAAAGTCACTTGAAGAATTTTCAGTTGCAATTAATGAGAGCACTGACATCACTAAAGATGTTGCTCTACAGGCCGTATTCATTCATGGTGTTGATGAGATTTGGGCGGTCCCGAGGAGTTCCTTGAGTTGATACCATGACAGACATCACTAGTCAATGACATTGTTAGAGCTCTCGTTGAAGCGCTGAACCCGTGCTGTCGGCGTGGACTGGACCCGTGCTGTCAGTGGGGCTACAGACGGTGCACCATCAATGATCGAGAAAAAAACAGGCGTTTTGACGAAATTCAGGGAGAAATTACAAGTTGCAAATGGAGCACAACGTTTCATGTCATGAAAGTGGCGTCACAAACGCGTCACAAAGCGAGGGAATCTGCAGAGGAGAGCCCAGGCAGATAAACAGTGGGCTGATGTCTGAATTTTTGGTCTTTATTGTAGTGGCCGGCTATGGCCAGGTGAGGGCGCACTGATATATGATGTTGGGATATACGTGGGAGAAGAAGTACTAATAAAGTTGTCGAGTTGCATCCTGATGGTTGTGTCCTTGAGTACCGAGTATATAGGCACAATACATGGTGTCAGAAGCTTGTAACCCGCGACAGACAGAGTCTAATGGTACAGACAACTAGTCGGAGTAGTTTGACGGTGTGGAGAGAAAAGACGGTGACGTGTGGAGCTAGAGAGAAAGTTTGACGGTGAAAGCTAACAACAAGCTAGCGGAAGCTACTAGCGCACAGCATGGATCACATCTTTACCATCCCACCACCGGGACCTTTCGACTTCGAGCCAAGTTCGTGGCCCACATGGATAAAAAGATTTGAACGCTTCAGGCTTGCTTCTGGATTGAAAGAAAAAGACCAAGCTTACCAGGTGAATTCTCTCATTTACACAATGGGTGATAAGGCTGACGATATCCTGAGCGCACTGCAGTTGGCTGAGGATAAACAAGATGACTATGACGAGGTAAAAAATGCTTTTGATGGACATTTTGTCGGAGTACATAATGTGATTTTTGAACGAGCCAAGTTTAATAAACGAAGTCAGGAAGTTGGCGAATCTGCAGAGAACTTCATCACAGCAGTGCACAAGCTAGCTGAACATTGCAAATATGGCGCCTTGCGTGAAGAGATGATCCGAGACAGGATTGTTGTCGGGATACGTGATGCCAAATTGTCAGAAAAAATGCAGCTCAACCCAAAATTGGATTTAGCGACAGCCATAGTTCAAGTGAGGCAGCACGAAGAGGTGAAAAAGCAGCAAGTTGTTCTCCGAGCAGCCGATTCACCGGAGCAAATGGATGCAGTGGCTTACAACAGTAAGAGACAGGTTTATAGGAAAAACTCTGCTCAACGCGTAAGCCATTTTCAGCCTCAGCCTGCCTCAACCAACCCAAAACAGTGTGGGAAGTGTGGCAGAACCCCTACACATGCATGGACTGAATGCCCAGCAAAAGATGTTGAATGTAGAAAATGTCAAAAGAGGTGACACTTTGCATCTGTGTGCAGATCATCCCAAAAGCTAGAATCCATTGAGGAGGATTATGTGGCGGCTTATTTGGGAGCTATTGACCATCCACAGGTGTCTACATAGACTGAAATGCTTACCATTAATGGTGGTCCGGTGTGCTTTAAAGTGGACACGGGGGCATCTGTGACTGCCATCCCAGAAACAGAATCCACGCAAGAGAAATACGGCAGTTACACGGTGACACGCAGACCTCTGCTGGGCCCCGCCAGTCAACCTCTGGAGGTCAAAGGACAAGTGCATGCTGTCATTCAGAGAGGTGAAAGAAAGATTGAGGAGGAGGTGTTCATCGTGAAAGACCTGACGACACCCTTATTGGGCCTTCCAGCTATTCGCAGACTGCAGATGATTCCTCAGCTCCATAGCATAGACAATGCAGAGACACACTTCCGCTCAACCTACGCAGATGTCTTTACAGGGCTAGGCAGGCTTAAAGGTGAATATAAAATTAAGCTAAAAGACAATGCACCATCCTATGCCCTCTCTGCCCCACGACGTGTAGCCATCCCACTCCGAGCCAAAGTTAAAGAGGAACTAGACCGGATGGAGAAAATGGAGGTCATAGCCCGTGTTGAAGAACCAACTGAATGGTGCGCAGGCATGGTCCCTATTGTGAAAATGTCAGGGAAACTACGCATTTGTGTAGATTTAACCCATTTGAACGAGAGCGTCATCAGAGAGAGACACATCTTACCGGCAGTGGACGAGACGCTGGCCAAGCTGGAAGGGGCCAGAGTTTTCACAAAGCTTGACGCGTCAGGCTTTTGGCAAGTACCACTCCATCAAGACTCAATGCTGTTGACCACGTTCATCACACCAGAGGGCCGATACTACTTCAAGAGGTTACCCTTTGGTATATCATCGGCCCCTGAGCACTTTCAAAGGAGGATTTCCCAACTGATTGATGGCATTGACGGAGTGCTATGTCATGCTGATGACGTTCTCATCACAGGAAAGGACCGGGCAGAGCACGACGATAGGCTGCACAGGGTGCTACAGAAATTCAGAGAGTCTGGGCTCACTCTGAATGAAAAATGCCAGTTTGCACTGACAGAGGTCCGTTTTCTGGGCCACGTCATAAACTCACAGGGCACCAGAGCAGACCCGGATAAAATAAAGGCGATCCGTGACATGCCTGAGCCAAAGGATGTGGCAGATGTTCGCCGTTTCATGGGCATGGTGAACTTTGTAGGAAAATTCTCACCACGCCTGCCCGACTTGACAAAGCCCATTCGCGATCTGTTGAAGACAGAGAACAGCTGGACATGGGGAGCACCCCAACAGAAAGCGTTCATGGACACTAAGAAAGAATTGGGGTCAGAGACTGCGTTAGCCCAATACAGCCCAAACCACGAAACCATGGTGTCAGCGGATGCCTCTGGATGACCTCTCCTGTCCTCCTCCAGACTCTGGGAGGCACAGGATCCACGTTGCCTGAAGTCTAGTGTAAAGTTTCCACCATCAGTGATGGTTTGGGGTGCCATGTCATCTGCTGGTGTCGGTCCACTCTGTTTCCTGAGATCCAGGGTCAACGCAGCCGTATACCAGCAAGTTTTAGAGCACTTCATGCTTCCTGCTGCTGACCTGCTCTATGGAGATGGAGATTTCAAGTTCCAACAGGACTTGGCGCCTGCACACAGCGCAAAATCTACCCGTGCCTGGTTTACGGACCATGGTATTTCTGTTCTAAATTGGCCAGCCAACTCCCCTGACCTTAGCCCCATAGAAAATCTGTGGGGTATTGTGAAAAGGAAGATGCAGAATGCCAGACCCAAAAACGCAGAAGAGTTGAAGGCCACTATCAGAGCAACCTGGTCTCTCATAACACCTGAGCAGTGCCAGAAACTCATGGACTCCATGCCACGCCGCATTAACGCAGTAATTGAGGCAAAAGGAGCTCCAACCAAGTATTGAGTATTGTACATGCTCATATTTTTCATTTTCATACTTTTCAGTTGGCCAACATTTCTAAAAATCCCTTTTTTGTATCAGCCTTAAGTAATATACTAATTTTGTGACACACGGAATTTTGGATTTTCATTTGTTGCCACTTCAAATCATCAAAATTAAATGAAATAAACATTTGAATGCATCAGTCTGTGTGCAATGAATAAATATAATGTACAAGTTACACCTTTTGAATGCAATTACTGAAATAAATCAAGTTTTTCAAAATATTCTAATTCACTGGCTTTTACCTGTGTGTGTATATATATGTATCTTAAACCATAAGAATAACATGTATGATATTTACAAATTGGCGTAGTTCTCCTTAAAAGGTGACGTTCACTAAGATAATCTTTCAATATCGTTCCTACTGTTATGCCATGGAAACAATAACTTCAACATATAGCCTCAATCAGAGTCCACTTAATTTTCCCTCAGCTTTCAACCACACCTCATGGTCTTCATCTGTGGATGAATTAAATGGAGTTGTCATGTGATAACAGGTGGTCAAACAGTACATGTAGCACATCCTGCTTCTGCTCTAGGAGGTCTCTGTTGTTTGACCTCTGGCTGACGACCTCTGACCCCTCTTCACTTCATGTTCTCAGAAAGCTTTTAAGTCACTGTCTTGTTCAGATCGCCGACGTTTTTTGCCTTTTTTTATTTTTCACCACCAAACACTGCGTAATCTTTCCTGAAATCTGCCTGATATGATACCAGAAACCAACATAAACAAGGTCCTGACTATTTTTACAGAATAAAACCCAGAGAAGGATGTTGTTCAAAATGTAAACTCAGATTGTGTTTTGATGCTTCCTGAAGCAGATCTTGTCCCTTATACCATCCACATTTGCCTGTTTCCCAAAATCCACCAGCTACAGAACAAGAAAACCTGACCTTCATTTGTAATGGACTACATAACCTGTTGACTTGTGGGTAATGCAGTTTTTAATGGACTGGCTTGAACTTTTAGAAAACAGCGAGAAGCAAGGAAGAAAACAAGAAATGGTTATTGAGAAGAAGAAATACAAACAAAGAGCTAGATAGAATGTTTGGCTGTTATTGTTTTCCGTGTCTAACATCCTGATACATGGCCTGTGGTATTCAGGAGATTTAATGCAGAGGAGTGAGAGAGAGATCCATAAAGCCTCTACTCTACCTCTACACCCTAGGGGAAGCCATCTTTAATTCATGAACACTATAAAAATAAAGGTTTTCTGTGAAGGCCCTGCAGCCTGTAACAAACTCTCACAGCAGCATGGCACCGGGCTGATGTTGACGCCGTGGTTACAGATAGATATTGGCTTGTGAGACCCAGGTTATAGTTTATGAGAAAATGAAAAAAACAGTCTAACTTTGGCTGCTGATTCCAATAATCTGCATGTTGATTCTGTTTCTCTGCAAACTGACAGACACATGACCGCCAGATAGCAAATGAACAGACTGATAATTAGGTAGCACAGCGGCCTGAACTAGGAGGGCACTAATGCTTTCTACTTCATATCTGTCATATCTGTGATGGTATGTACTGTATCTTGTTATAGCAGTATAATTCATAATTCTAAAAAAAATAATGTATTAATGCTGACTTGCGTCACACACCCAAAATATGAACGCAGTCTCCATAGAGACACCCATTCATTTTCTTACACTGACAGTTGCTTTTCTGATTTCTCCCATGTGATTCTTAGCGTTTCTTCCATTATCTTAGTAAACCAGCAGGAGACTCATCAAGGGCATGGGGGGTTATTGTATAAGCGGCATGTGTTTTATTCATGGATGTGAAGATATACAATGGATGGTAACTTTGAGGTTGTTTTAATGTATAATTTATATGGGATTATGAATAATTTGTGGTCCTTGTCCCGGTAATTCTCTCTAGCAGGGAGAGAAGAAAAGCCTTGATTGACAGCTTGTTATATGCTCTATAACTACAGCAGCTGACAAGGTTGTGTCAAATGAAATGCTTGGTAAGGAGAAGTGTTTGGTGAAATATCCTCCCTCTCTCACCCTTTGTTTCTCTGGCCTGATCACACTAAACATGTTCGACAGTCTCACCAGAGGGCCGGCGTTGCAGTCATTTATGAATGAGAGGTGAATCTACTGTAGAGTAGTGAAAGATAGCAGAGGCATCAGATGACCTGTCAATCCGTTTGGAGTATTTGATATCAGAGAGATTGTTTAAAGGGGACTTTGTTGGCTCACAAATGCTGTTGTACCTCACCTCTTCAAAGCCAGAGAGATAATAATAATAGAACGCTGTGGTCAAACAGAGCTACTGTTACACCAGCCATTTTATTTGTTATGCAGCATTTGTCTTTAAGTCTGGCTCTGTAAATGACTGCTGTTAACACTGTGTCAACTTGTGTTATGAACACAACTGCTATGTTAGGTACTGATGCGACATATCTTTGGATAGCTTTGAGATTCGATTGATACAAACCTTTTCAAGATACAATCACAAAGCAGGTACATCCAACGCTTCTGTCAGACCACCAACAAACAAACAAACAATATCAAAATAAATCGAGGTTACTCACCTATGAAGTCTCATAATTATCCAACAATCGACAACATTCCGACAAGAACGGTCTGTTACATCGGCAAAGGTCTAGAGATGATACAATTCAGTCAAATATTTAGTTCAAAACACATTATTACATAAATAAATACCCACGGACTGCTGTTGCATCATTTTAAATTAGCCGGCAGATATGCCTAATTATTAATGTATTTTCCGTCTCTAAACATTCTCGATAGTTTGCCATTAAAAATGGCCGCCGCACTCTGACCTTTCGTTTGACACCTCACTTGACCCAATAGGAGCTGGCATGTCCTCCTCACAGCCTACAATAGCCAACGAGAGTTTACGTTGAAGGAAAGTTCCTGCCCCTCCTCTTTTGTGTAAAGACCAAGCCAATTGCAACCAATAGTTCTGATGACTGGCGCTTCGTAGAGCCAATGAAATGTCGAAAACGACGATATGCTGCTTCAGGGGCTGGATTTAAGGCCACAACAAGGAAGTGACTGCGTAAAAGCGAACGTCTGCTGTCAATTCAGTATGCGCCCGTGTGTAAATACTAGAATGTGTTCATGCTTCAGTTACTCTGTGTCAGAAATACTGATCGTGCATCTGGATCGTACCTCTCAGCACTAGAGCCAAGCGTTCAAGACTCGTACTCTTTTTAGGATAGGTATGTTGCCATTGTTACAGAGGGTCTTCCAAATGGCCGACCCTTCGAAAACATGTGTAAAATATTAATTTTCTGTGGTATTGTTATCAAATTTGAACTTGTGTTCAAATGATGTGGTCCCATTGTGTTTTCCAGCTAATAAGTCCCAGTTATAGTCATCTGCAGGCATCTGTTTGCAAAAATATATTCAGGCGGAAATAAATACCTTCTACTTCAGTGTGTTAAAACAGATATTACTCAATGCCAGAAAAAAACTGAAAAAACTTCAGTGTTACCCGTTACATTTACTCCAAATGGTTCAAGAACAGCATTCAATTTACTGTGGGTATGCCTTTGATAGGCATGTTAGGCTAATGTTACAGGAGTGGGAAGGGGTTAAAAAGAGAACCCTGCTTTTATCTGCAATCGCATGTACATAAAATTCTGAAATCATGGCTCGATGATGCAGTGGACCCATCCTGAGCATAACCACTCCCCTAACGCTATACAATAACTAGAGCGTGTATTATCAGTGTTTATGCTCAATCGCAATTAATACACGCTATGCTTACCACAGCCTCCAGCTAGCAAGCTAGCTATGCTTTCTAATGCGTTTGCTAATACAAATTCCCTGGATGTCAGGATCTACAAACTGCCTCACCTTGTTTAACTTACAGTAGAAGGAGGTTTCTGAATTTAATTCAACCCGAATTCTTCCAGAATCTGATCTGTTCAAACGATGTATTTAGGGTAAAGTTTTAAATGAGAAATGTGTTTTTTATGAAATATCACATTTTCAAAAACTATTTTGGTTCCTGGTAGAACTCAGGATGGAAGTGATATTATGAATTGTGCAAACAGCTTAACAATTAATGGAGCGAATTGTAGCGGCTCTACCTCAGACTCCAGTGATGATGGGACCGTCACCTTACTTATTAAGATCAGGTCCCGGAAGGTGTGCATATAGCAGTACAACAGCACTGTCAACTGTTGTTGCACTTTGAGATGAAGCTGTGAGCTCAAGGAGCAACATTTTGTTGTTATCCTAAAACCAGGATGGGGATTGCAGTCTTAAAAATTCAGTGACCCATCCAGCTGAGACGACAGGCACAAGTTGCTCCTCACTCCATGATTTATTGAAAAAGGGCTTTGAAGTATGGTTATGTGTGGGTCACAGCCATCAGCCATCAACATCATCTAACCAGAAACGACAAGGAGGCAGCGGAGCACCAGTCAGAGGGGGACTAACAAATACCTTAGTTTAGAACTGGTCCAGGGACTTCATGTGAGAAATTAGTGTTGATGTGCTGCTCTGGTGTCACACCACGGTTCTAAAGCTGCTTTCAAATGTAGTCCTGTCCTTACTTACTGCAGCAGAATGCTCCAAAAAAATGATATGTTTTATAATAATCCAGTTTCTTTCAATACAATTTGGTTTGCCCTTTTAAGAAGTTAAAATAATATTCAACTCTACACTACATTGTACAAGCATCTGCCTAATCAGCATTCTCTTGTTCAGCATTAGAATTTGAACTTAGATGCATGCTAATATTGCCGATTTATACAAACAAAGACGTATACCACCAGAATGATTGGATGTTATGAAGTCATTACAAATAATTGTATAATATAATAATTCTGTAAATAATGTATTTCCTCCCTTATGTCAAGATACTAACTTATTGTACCCCAAAATAACAACACTTACAAAATGTTCTCAAAGCATTACAAAATGTGCAGCTGTCTACTTCTAATACATTTACCCGACAGACACATGTTTCTAGTTGCTTTACAAAATATATAGTAATTAAAATCGAAGGAATTCATATTAATTTAACTATCAAGCATTATAAATGACAAACATACCAGTATTGTTTCTCTCCTGTTGCCATACATATATACTACTACTGTAAATAATTTAAGGAGATCCCTCCCTCTTCCTTCTTAAGATTACATTATTGTCTTTGAGCACATTGAGTCTAAAGGTGATTATGGGATTTACAGCCCATGACCATCTTCTTGTAAGTTGCAGTAGATCACCAAGAGATATGCTGCATGTCTTTAAAGATCCAACACTGTAATCCTTTGATTTGTGACTGAACATTAATATTTTAAGAATTATTACTTTCGAGGGGGTGTTCAACAATGTGTCAAGGCTGGCAGAGAGAGGAGGATGGAGAGGACTAGGGCTGCAACTAACGATTATTTTAATAATCGATTAATCGGTTGATTATTTTTTCGATTAATCGATGAATCGGATAAAAAAGCAAAAAAACATTAATTTCCAACCCATTGTTCAAAAACAGAAGTGACAGTGCAAATTCACAGTGCAAAACATGTTCAGAAAGCACAAACAGGTTGCTCCTTGAACATCCCTGAGCTGTTAATTAAACAAATTAGATTAAAATGGACTAACACTAAAAACATACACATGTATGCTTTACATCTGCCTTTTTACTGTAATTGATCTCCTTGGAGTAGAGGCTGCTTTAGCATGCCCTGCTTTATCAATATGTATGAAACACTGGGACAGTGGGAAGCTGTACTGCTCCTCTCACGTCTGTTTTGACCGAAGCCTCCAGGCCCAGCTCCACCTCATCTCAGCTCTGCATCAAGCTGCTCTGCATATAGAGTAGAGGGAAATGAAGCCGCTGTAGACGCTTAACGCTGGTTGGCCAAGACTCGACACGTCACATCCAAGATGTTCTATTTTTGCTAAGATCACGACTGGCGGCTCTGCGCCGCTCTTTTTTTCTTCTCCGCGACTTTATGACTGCCGTAATAATCGCGCGACACAACAAATCGATAATGAAATTCGTTGCCAACACTTTCGCTAATCGATTTTTATCGATTCGTTGTTGCAGCCCTAGAGAGGACCAGCATAGACAGATTTTGGATGTATTATGCATTCGCCATTTAATTGTATGTGTTGTTATTTTGGAAACACTGGACAACACGTATTAATATCTCCAATGAATTTAAGAAAGGGATGGGTCTCATGTAATTACTGAGAATGCAGATTCTTGGAAGCACTGTGCAACAACACACACTGGAATGTACAATTGAACCCGTAACCCAAGGCATAATATTGATGTTTAGATTAAGTCCAGTCACAAAGTTCGTTTGTTTTTCTTTTAACGTTAAACAGGAGGTTAGGATGGGGAAAAATGTGATTGTTTGATGATTGTATGCAATATTTGTCCCCAAGGCCATTTGTTTTTACTCAAGACATACATCTGTGAAACTGAGTGACAAATATGAAGTTTTTGCTGTTTCTTGCGAACTTGATTTGGGAAGATTTTCCGATGCAGATTGATATTGTGGTGTTGGTCTGAGTATTTCTGGATTCACGACACACTGTATGTGTGATTGAGTCAAAATAAACTACAGTTTTGGTAATGAAGGAACATTTCACCCAATGCAGCCTTGTGACTCATTGACATGTCTTTTATAGTTACAACAACAATACAGAGGAATACGCTTTACCAGGCTGTGGATGCTTGTTAGTTATACTTATTAGTGGGATCACTTCTTTGTTGGTTTTGGACTTTTTATGACATGTGACACAAATGTAGAATATACGCTTCTATTGCTCCCACGTGGAGGAAGTGTTTGCATTGTGCATAATGTTTAAATGGAGCAATGCTGAGTTAACCAAATCATTTGAATCAACTCCTGAAACAACCTCATTGAAACTTGTAGGAGTTAATTGACACATTTTCATGATTTTGTCAGTGACTAGTCTTCAGTGATTATTTGGATGTGTCCTGATAAAACAGAGAGAAAGTTGAAGCAGACACAGCAGGATCTGGTGCAAATATAAATAAATATGTACATACAACAAAATACAATGAATACAATCTACTTACAAGGTTCCCCCTCTCCAACAGTGATATGTATATGTAGTGTGTGTGACTGTAACAGGAGGTCAGCAGTTAAATTAACTTTTGTTCCATTTTACTGAGAGGATCCTTTATCTGCATTAAGCGAGAAGTAATGAAAGTGTGGTGGAGCATTGAAGATTGATGCCAGGGAACCTCTTCCCTCTGCTTTTTACCCTTTCTCCTTCATCTTTAAACGCTCTTCCCTACCTTCCTTTTTTCAACGGTTGTGCTTTGTTGCTCTGGCACCTCTATCTTTTTTATCATCATTGTGTCTATCGTACCTTCTCTCTCGGACTCTTCCTCTCTTGTCTCTTACCGTGTATCCCTTTCTACCCTTTCTGTCTCCATCTCTTTTTGAATTTGCTATGTTAAACAAAAGTGGCTACTCTGTCTAAACTAAGACACATCAGCAATCGCTCACACATCTGTGAGCTGGCTGCTGTGGATCGGGTGATGAAGCGGGTCATACACTGTGTGTGTGTGTGTGTGTGTGTGTGTGTGTGAATGGGTGAATGTTGACATGTAGTGTTAAGAGCTTTGATTGTTTGGAAGACTGAAAAAACATGGCATGGATCTAAGTCCATTCACCATTTACCTATTACCAATTGATATGGAATGTCATCAGTATCACCAGAAATAATTATATTATTGTGTACTTCTTTGAGTAGCGGACAACAATGGTGTAACAATTGACAAACAATTGTGCAAGAAAAGTTACAAACATATCCTTTGTGATGCTTTTCAGTTGTTGCTACATTATTAGCACTACATATAGTGAAGCTCTGGGCCAGATGTGCCTGCGGCAGGGCTTTGTTATTATCATATACAGTATAGTTATTGTTGTTAGTGGCCATAATAATAAAATGATAAAATGCCATTGAAATGTTGAGAAAATAAATAATTACATTTATTTTGGTCGCGCGACAGGAAAAAGAGAGTAAATGTCACACTCATGCACGATTAACGGGATTGGTTTGAGCATATTCCAGAATCTGAGTCAACTGCTGTTTTCAACGTGTTATATTTATTTTCTAAGCACTTTGATAATAATCAATCAATTACAATGTTATCAATTACATCTAGACATTTTCTTTCTTTTTTCAAAGTTGTGAATCACTGCAACCACAAGGGGAGCAAACAGTCTCAAATGTGCAGAAAAATTAGCTTACACACACACACACAGGACCGACCGCATTTGGTAATTAATCCTGTAATGACGACAGTAATGATCCGAAACCATATAATGTTAAGCAAACTGAATACTCATACAGTACAGTCATGCAGTATCAATGTTTGTCTTTGTACACACGTTGTACATTAATTACCATTACCAATTACAAATACAGTTTAAAAGAAAACTAATTCAGCCTCAGTTACGTTTGCTCACAACATCATGAGGACATTTATTGACTAGAAAAGCGCTATACAAGTGCAGGTCCATTTACCATTTTGATTTAATTGAAATTTAGCACATATTCTTGTAAAAAGATTACCTTATATTTCCCTGACACAATTCCTGTTTTACCCCAAAAACCAAGGCTACCATGTGTATTGGTGAAACCTGATACAGACGTAAGAAAATAAAGTTAACATAACTTTATCAGTAGAAAGACTTGGAGACGGTGCTTTTAAGGCATTTGGAGACTTGATTAGAACCTAAACATTATAAGAATATCCTCAATGCACCCGACCCCAATGCCTACACATACGAGTGGTGGGCCCACTGTGTGGCAGCTCCATGGAGATTGTTTGAACTATGCCTGAGCGAGCCCCATGTTTCAAAGCCCAGCCAGCACACAGCTCCCCTCCTAGGTCTGGCTCCACATGGGGGCACTGGTTTCCCTTTTCAGTCGAGGTCCTACAACCTCCACTTTGGGAGACCCTACCAGGAGCTATTTCCCCTGATAACGTTGCTCTCAGAGTCACTGGGGTACACAAATCCCACTACCACATTACTGTAGCGATTCATTTAAAGGTATAAAGGTTTTCCAGGGACGTCCAACTGGTTCCAGAGTAGTCCAAGTAAATGCTGGAAGGATAAAAAGCCTATATCTCAACTGGTCTGGGAACGCTTCAGGGTCCCCCTGGAAGACCTGGAAACTCCTGTTGTGGAGAGGGACGTCAGGAAAGGCCTGCTGCCCCACGCCCCGGCTGCGAAAAAGAGGCAAAAAATAGATGGTGTAATCAAAGCTAGCAAAATATCATCTTCACTAAACTTTAAGCTTTACAACAGTTTCGGGTGAGGCTTGTTTTGTTTTTTTACCTCTTGCTTTGACTCCAGTTGGTTTGAGCCTACTGATTGTTGGTGTAAAGTGACACGTTTTCAGTTCATGGTGGACTTTGATGATGGAGAGAATAAAAAGGACTGATAAACGTGATGACATATCAAGACACAAGCTAGGAGGTTTTAAATAGCTGCTCTCCAGTCAGATGTGTCAGGCCTGGTGAGGTTTAATGATGCTGTTTAGGTGCTGTATTGAACCCAGAGCTGGTTTATTCTCACACACACACACACACACACACACACACACACACACACACCACACACACACACACACACACACTATGCCTCGTCCTAACTTCCGTCCCCTCGCAATCACATTAAAGTGTGTAAATGTATCACAGCACCTTGTGGTACTTTCAGTCGTCATAATCGTGTGCTGATAGGCCCTGGTCAGTCACTTAGCCCAAGTAGCTATTAACCACACTTAATGCATTTTCTTTTATATCCAGCACTAATGCATCATGTCAAATGAGTGAAATGAGAAGGCTTAACTGACCCAAGTGGCTGATACCAGGCTTTCTACACACACTGCCTGGGTTAGGTATAGAGAGTACGGATTGCAAATGTCAACATGCATTATACTGATGAGGAATAGTCAGTTCGTAGCTTTACATAGCAAGTTGCCCCATCATTTTTACCAGTCACTTTATCGCACTTACATCTTATAATCAATTTTTAACAAGAGAAGAATCTTGCCCAGAAAGGATATGATGATGATGTGTTTCAGTTCGGAACACGCATATAAAACAGCTCCTGATTCAGGCTCTTGTACAAACGTATCGTTGTCTAACAAAAAAGATTCACCTTGCTATTCATTTGCCCTAAATGCAATCTGAGATGCCTTCAAACTCATGAATATGTTACTCACAGTGGGCTTCCTGTATCCTATTTCATCATCTCACTCATAATGGACAGAATGTCCACAGGGCTATTCCAGTTACTGTTGGCTTCATGCTTTGGAATAGAAGTTGTCAAGAGTTGAGGTTAGAATTAGTTATAACCCATGTTTGCCATGTTTAAAATTCCATCCTGTAGCCATTGGTAACAATATTGAGTATGGAAAAGCATAAGCAAATGAAGAGATAGAATTTCATCGAGGCCTTAGCGTCTGCGCCTCCTTACGCAGTCGGGTTTAGAGACAATGTTTGTAGTCTGAAAAGTGAAACTGAAGTGGAAGTGCCTAAAATGTCCTTTCTAATAGCCAGGGGGCATCTTCTTCAGTTTGCAAAAAAACCTCAGAAGACTATAAAGCAAAGACCATAAAGCAGGGTATGCTTCAGGGCGAAGCTGTGGTGGTGAGAGTAAATTGACTTTTGAGCGCCTCTCTAGTCTTGCTACCCCTCAAAGTGCTTATCGTCTTAGAATTTGATTTATTTTAAATCCAGGTGACAACATGGCATACAGGAAGGTGTGTGACGCCCAGGGTGGCCCAATGGTCAGTGAGGTTCTGCACTGCTCCGGAGGGCTGGATCTCGACTGGGACCTGGACAAAGAGGAGCTGCAGGAACCAGGACCCAGCATGGACCGCATGCAGTTGCAACATGTAGACTGCCAGAGATCAGGTAGGGTTTGCTTTAATTGGTATACACTTACAAATAATAATACTTGTGCCATTTAAGATATCTGCTCATTTGGTAAAGATATTTTTTGTATGACTTAAGGATGCTCATAATAAACATACAGTACGATTCAGTGTTTTTCAACGAATATTTATCTCTTGCTTCCGATGTTGTTTCGCACAGAATGTCTTCAGAAACTAATTTGAAATAACCTGTCACTGTGGAGAAATATTTCCTGAGTTTGCCTCTGCCAGGAGCTATTAAAGAAATACACTTCTTACGTAACCTAAAGCGAGACTTGATTTCCTCAGCTTTGAAAGACTGTTTTAAATTGTGCCTGGAGTTCTGTATCAGCAGTAGTTTTTCGTCCTCAAAATTGCTTTCTCAAGCAAGGGGGCTGGAGACTCAAAACTAGGCAATATATTTCTAACACAAATTGACAGTTTCTTTTCAACATTGCAGTTGGTGTTTGTTTCTAGTAAGTTACTAGAAACCAACAAACATGTGCTTCTGGTAGGAAAGATTGTGATCATGCAGTCTGGGTCAATTTGACCCATAATATACTAGATGTAATTCATTTTCAGAATGCTAGGTGGGTAAGACCTTATTTTCATATTTCTCACTGCCAACACTTGCAGGGTGTTCAGACCCCGGCCCTGATCCTGACCCTGAGCTGATGGAGCCCATCCAGCAGTCTGTGTCAGTTTCACCACATGGACGGTTTGAACGACTCCAGGAAGATCCTAACTACATATCCCACTTCACCAGGGCTCCAGGCCATAAAGGCCAACGGCAACTCCACTGCTTCCTGTTCAGGTAATCCAGGGACTGCTGAAGTAGCCTTTGTAGCCAGATATTTCCTGCTGTGTGTACTAAAGGTGATATTTACAACTTGTAGGCTATGTGTTCCAGTGATCTGCTACAGTAGAAATAGTAGGTGTCATTGAATCTATTAACATGAATGATTGGATCAGCACTTTAAGGGTGAGGGCTAAAGAAAAAGGGGGACCAGGAACTATGAAGCTGTTAAAAGTATCCACGTAGACTTTATACGGTCCTAGTCACCACATTGATGTGACCTAACATAACTCTGTTGCAACTAATGTAGCCTTTGATTAAGTGGCGATCAGTCTTGTGATTGTCAGAAAACACTGAATGAGCAAAGAAACATTATAAGAGAAGTTGTGGCCTTCCTTTGCCAACAGGCATCATCCAAACCTGCATTGTTTAGTCCACGACATTCTAATCTTTCATTATTTACTGCTGAAGCATTATTATTATTTATAAAAAAATTAAAAATGTAAACCTCTAATTAACATAAGTGTACCAAACACAATTATGTTGTATCTTCTTACTGTATATCGAGGTCAGGCTCGTGCCAACATTGCATGATGGGAGGCCTTGATTTCGATGTAGAATTAATTTCAACTCTTCCTTGGCCAGCTTGGACCTTCATCCCAGTTTGCATCATCACTGATTTGAATCCTACAGCGTTACAATCTTCAAAGAAACCTCATTTTCATCAATGAAATCACATTTCAATGAATTTATACCACTTTTTTGAGGAAGGAAATAAGAGGAGTAAGGCAAAGCATCTTGAAAAGTTACACATTTGCTTTTAAAATAAATGCTTTGGAGTAGATTTAATTTATGCCAATGTGGAGAGGGATTCATGTGGAAAGGCACTGATAATTATTAAAAGAAACTTTAATGTGTAAAATACAAGAACATAATTTGGCATGACAAATAAATGTGATAAGATTGTGGATCCTGATCCTGCCTGGAAAAAATTGTGATGTGTTATTTTTGCCATATCCCTCACCCTAGTCATGATCGACACATCTATGAAATTAACCAGTTTACACATATCAGGCTTCTAAAAATATTCGCCTTTATCAAATATAGAGAACTTTTCTTTGTCTCCTCACTGCTAAAACTACGAATCATCTTAAATGACAATAATGCTTGGTTGTGCTTCTTCCCATAAATATCACAGTCATTCTATATATCTATTATCCTGTGTATTGCATCAGGGACTCCAGCAGAGAGGGTCATAGTCAGGTCTTACTAGAACATCCACACCCGCTATTGATCAGTGTTGCCCCCATTTAAAAAAAAAGATTTCATAAGAAAGTTCAGGTCATGCATGCTTTCCTTCTTGACCTTGGAAACAGTAGTTTAATGAAGGTGAAATGAAGTCAAGGTCCATTTTCTAGCTTTTTCCAGAACATCTTACCTGCGGTTTCAGAAGTTTATGCAAAACAAATGTGAGATGCTAATGAAAGCTTCAAAAATATAAGCGAGCAAGTGTACATAATATATTCTGTTGATTAATTTCTGACCATTCCCTAAATCTTCAAAAGGTACTTCCTGGCAGGGGTGGGCCTTTTTGTGCTGGGTCTCCTGATTGGCTGGTTCACTCACACACCTACTATCAAACCACCGGCTCCTCCATCCGACAGCTCAGACTTGCTGGAGGAGCTGCTGAGAAGAATCACGGCTGACAAGATAGCCGCTCTTCATAGGTAAGCTCCCAACTTGAGCTAATTTGTATTTTCTTATTTTGCTGTGTTCAAGACCTTTTGGGGTTACAGCATCTGCAAAAACTGTCATCAACTTTTCTTGGGCTACAGCAGTGGTTCTCAAACTGTGGGGCGCGACCCTCTAGTGTGGGGGAGATGCAGATTCTTCATTTTTTTTTAAATATCCTTTGTTAATCCCACAGTGGGGAAATTATTCTCTGCATTTTACTCATCCTTAGTAATTAAGGGGCAGTATGCTGCTGTGAAGCTCTGGGGCGTCAGGGTCTTGCTAAAGGACACATGGAGAACAGGATGAACCGCTACCTTGTGGTTTCATGACGAACACTCTCTCCATGAACATGATAACTTTACATAGTACAAAAGTACAAAGTACACAGACATACAACATCATTAATAAATACATGGAGAAATGCCTGTACTTTCGTGGAAATGTTTACGTTACTCCGTTAACAGGTTACGCTGCGCATGCGCGACCCGCCGATTCTTGCCGTTTTGCTAAAAGCCTCCATGAGATCTCCGTGAGGTCTTTTCTGCTGTTGCGTCTCTGAAAACAGAATATAGATCTCAGCTCAATATTGAGAAGCCGTATCAAATCTACAACCCTGTTTAAAAAATATTTGCAGAGGAAAGCACCTCACTGCAGCCACTAATACTGATACAACGGGATGCTCACACATCTGCACTCATTTAGTTTTGCACAGGTTGAACATTATTGTTGTTATCTTGAAAATATATTTCGTGCAAAACAGGTTATTTGCAGCCACAATAGGTAATTTGTTTGCCAAATATTATTTTTTTCCCAGATATAACTTTATTTGCATTGTTCTGACAAAGTGATTGCACGTGTTATTAGTTTTTGTCTGATGGAGCAATCTGGTTTACTTAAAAGGGATTTCAATTTTCTTTATTCTATTATTTGAAAAAGCACGGATGGAGGAGTCACATTTTGTTACAATCTTGTTGGGGCGGTGGGGCCCGAACATTTTCTTCCTCCGTGACAGAAAAAGTTGGAGAACCACTGGGCTACAGAAATTGCTCAGAAGGGCAATTTTGTTCTTTTTAATAAAAAAATATACTTTAGATCCTCAACCGAATGTTTTTTTCGACAACTAATTGGTATTTAGATCTGGGAAACATCATATTGTGGGTTAAAAAGACCACTTTGTTAAAGTTACTGGAACGTTGTCATCATGGTTACAATAATAAAAACGTAGACAAGGTTAGGGAACGACAGGGGTCGTGTTGTTTAAATAAAACAATATTTTATTTTCAGTGGGACACAGGAAACCAACAGCTGTCAAGTTGTGTTGACCGACCCTCCCTATGCAGACTATACCCTTCTGACACCTTAAATCTTCCTTGACCCCAATCATAATGTCTATAGCCACTGAAGGCAATCAATGTTGTTTTCTATAATAATGACCACAATCATTTCTAAATCTCCACTAATCTATTGCTTTTTGAACTATGACCATGATATGTTCAGGAATTATTATCCAAGCAGTATTAGTTGTACACCTTCAATCAAAGATAGAGGTCTGACAACATTTATATAATTCAGTTGTTTTTAGAATAACATACTCTTGACTATTTATTTATCTTCTTACATAAGAGAGCCAGGTCATAACACATTGGTGGTTTAAATGTAGGTTTGTGGACTTGATCTTATTGATAGTGACACAGAAAGTGAATACCAGGGATAAAAGCTAAAGAAGAATAGAGAAAGATAACATGTGAGAAGAAAAAAGGATTTTAGAAAGTTGCTGGGAAAGCAAAGCAATATTGTTATAATGAGTTGAGTTGAACAGCTGTTTAAATTATGTGGCATAGAGGGGGCATGACATGATCATCCTCTTTGTCTGTTCTCCCACCTAAGTCTAAGATCACCATTATCAACGGTCTGACTTGTTGCCTTCTAGCCAGGCACTGATCTATTTATATCAAAAGAGAGACTCAGAGATAGTAGAATAGAAGCAGGAGATAAAGACTCTCCACCAGGTAGAAAATCTTTTATTTTTTTCTAGCACTGATACAAACCTCTGTCAACTCAAAACATGCCTTCTCCAAGCCAGCGGATCACAGGATGGCTGGGTGGATGTGTCTCTGTGAGATAACTGGCTTTGCCACTGAACTGAGACAATCATGTCACCATGGTTTCCCTCTCTGAGTGTTCCACATTTTTCATTATTTATTTTCTCAAATGTATATTTCAAGGTGCCAGAGACACCGATCCGTAACCGCCACAGACCCACACATATTGCATTTGAACCATTTGTGAGGATTGTGTGCGTGTTTCAGTTGATGACAGCTACTAATTAAATGAAACGGTTATTTTTCACCACCTAATCATTAATACATAATGTGTTATGGATGTAAGGTAGATATTGCCCCTCATTATCTTTTGAGTGGATGTATTGTGTTTTGACTTGTAGTTGACCTGTAACAGGGTGATTCAATTAGCTAATCAGAGATTAGGTTGTGCATACGACATGCTATTTGATCGATCTATTAAAGGGTATATATACTTTATGTGTTTTTTGCAAATCAATGCTACATATATATATATATATATATATATATATATATATATACACACATATATATATATATACATATGTATATATATATACGTATATATATACATATATATATATATATACATATATATATATATACATATATATATATATATACACATATATATATATATACACATATATATATATATATATATATATATATATACACATATATATATATACACATATATATATATACACATATATATATATATACACATATATATATATATATATATATATATATATATATATATATATATGTGTGTAGCATCAATGTATTATTATCCAACTAGATACCTTCATGTTAAGATAATAATGTTGTATCTAGCAATATTAGCTTGCTGTAGCAGTAGCTAGCTTGAAGCATCCGTGGTGATGTGTGTGGTATGTAACATTTAAGTTGCAGTTAAAAAGAGCAACATTTGAAAATAAAGTTAATCGTATTCCTAAATATCAAGTTTGTATAGATCACAATGACTCGGCATATATATATATATATATATATATATATATATATATATATATATATATATATATATATATATATATATATATACATACAAATCTAGTCTGTTATAATTGTATTACCATATTAATGTGTTTACTTCTTGTGTGCATATTTGATTGGTATTCAAATGATTTTAAAATGAAATAGGCATTGTTCTTAAGAGTTTTATTTTCGCCTCATTATGAGACTGAGAATAAGACAAGCAAGAGTGAGACAGTGGCAAGTGAAATAGACACATACAATGAGCTATGAAGACAGAGAAGGATTGAAGCGAAATAGATGGAGACTAAGGAGACAGTGAGGAGCATATTTTAACAGCTTTGCATGACGAGACAGGGAAAATATCTTGATGTGAATTAATTGCTGTTTTGTTTGTGGGATTCTCAATATGTGACTAAGTGATTGTTGTATCTGCATGAGAAACTCTAAATTCAACGGATGACGCTCAACATGTGATTGGTTTTGAGAGACTTAAGAATTATGTTTCCCCTCAATAGGTGTGTCAAGGCCAAAAACAGCAGACTTTTTCCTAGTTTATCACTGTAGAAACTACACATTTAATTATTGTTCAATTCAAACTTCAAAGAGGTTTCTAAAGTATGTAGAACTACTTTGAGAGAAACTGGATTAAGTTCAAATCCCTGGAAGATGGTTTCCCACTGCTGGTATCTTGGGCCGTCTAAATCCCTTCTGCTAAATATACTTCTGTAATAAATGTGATCTTAAAGCTATAGGGAAGCGCATCAGAGCATTTTATGGCTTTTGTTTCTCTACATACAGGCCCACACTTAATTTGTGAATATTGATTTTGTTGAGCGTTAATAAGGGGTAATCCTTGAGCTGCGGTTTTGGAGCTGCCGGCTATATGTAGTTGCTACTGATTCTGGCTGGATGATGTCTTGGGGTGACAAATGTTTATTAATTTGATATGGATCGTGTTCTGCTGGCACTAGGACAACTAGCGTCATGGATAACTATATTGTTTGTGGTTGCTGCTGTGCATTCTTCAAGCAATATATATATATATACACATATATATATATACATATACATATATATATATATATATATATATATATATATATTTTATACATATACATATA
This sequence comes from Taurulus bubalis, assembly GCF_910589615.1. Taxonomy (NCBI): domain Eukaryota; kingdom Metazoa; phylum Chordata; class Actinopteri; order Perciformes; family Cottidae; genus Taurulus; species Taurulus bubalis. The sequence continues at coordinate 3,046,976 of NC_136595.1, forward strand.
CATATATATATATATATATATATATATATATATATATATATATATATATATATATACTGTACTTGCACTGGTTTTGTGACTTTTGACTGGACCGCAGTTAAGTGGGGCCAGTAATACAGATGCAAGTCTGTGTGAGTCACTAAGTGAGTGAGTAATGATACACCATTGGTCGAGGTCAGTGAAGAGTTCACACTATTGGTTGAAAAGCGGCTTTATGTGCTGCTCTTTGGCCGTAGCCTGTGAAACCCGATACAGCAGAGAATCCTTACTGTTGTTACACATATCTCCGGACTACTCAACCGTTGTAGATCCAATACCCAACAATCTCAGATTTAATTTGAAGGGGTACACAGACCCCTTCAAATTAAATCTGGATGGTAGGAGACCCCGGGGAAGACCAAGGACACGCTGGAGGGATTATATCTCCCGGCTGGCCTTGGAACGCCTCGGGGTCCCCCAGAATGAGCTGGAAAGTACTGCGGGTGAGAGAGAAGCCTCGGTCGGCCTGCTGGACCCACTGCCACCGCGACACGACCCCGGATAAGCGGTTGAAAATGGATGGATGGGGTACACAGACGAAGCGGAAACATGGATGGAAGGCGTCGCTCTTCTTAACAGAGACAAGTGGCGTGGGCAGTTGATGAGTAGGTCATTCTCTGTCACTCTCTGGCAAAAGATGTCAGTTGAGGGTGAATGAAAAAGCAAGTTGATGAGGTGGTTTCTGAAAATATGTGTTATTATGCTTTTGACTGTTTACTTATTAGGGCCCTCGCACCGTAAACATCGGACCTAGTGTATTTCTAGGAATTATTATTCTCTAGCAAGAAACGTATTTTTGGGGGCTTTATCATATCCCAAAAGTTGTTAAATTTGACATGCATATCAAGACTGGTGAAAAATCTTAAATTTTAGGGGTCTTGCATTTGAGTATAAAAAATGTCTCTGTAGCGCCCACTAGAGTTGTTTTTACGTTCAAAAGCCTACACTTTTCCCCTCTATGATCAATTTACTTGAAATTCGACACACATGTCTGGTTCCGTCTGCTCTCCAAAAAAGAAAATCGGAGCATTAAGCTACGCCTACTTTTTCTAGATTTTCGGCCATTTTGAATTTTGTGAAAAACATAATAGGCTCGTTCGAGATGAGCCAGTTCTGCGCAGAATTGATCGGCGGAGATCGGGGCGCAATGCATGCCGGTTAGATTTGTGTCCGACTTGCTCTGACGTCATGCACACGTGATCAATGATACTCTCACGAGACTAAGCCGACCGTCGATTTCAGAGGCAGGCGCTGCAGTGGCTCTCCCCCGACTGCTTGGCCCAGTGCATGATGGGAAACGCCTGGCTCTCGCCACATCAGAGAGCTGATTGGCTCTTAGATCTGACAGCAAACACCACGTGTTGTAGAAAATTCATATTTTATGTGTAGTTGGAATACTTAACACTGGATTATTGACTATTAGTCTCATGTTTGATCTAAAAACATTTATTGTGTGGTTGTTAATACAAAATCGTATTATACAACACACATCAAAACTACTAGTAGTGTATTTCACAGGCAGACATCAAAAGACCAAAGGATGCAGCTACACACTCATTTTTACATAAATATATATTTATAAACAAATATAATAAATCCAAACGTGATCTGTAAACTACAAGTAAACAAAAGTTTGGAACTAACAGGAAGTACCTTTTTCTGTGACTTCCTGCGTATACACAGCTGACAGCTGAAAATTGTCCGACTTGATTGCAGTTTTTTGTCAACGCCTCCTGCTGCGGCCGCCTGCTCTCGTCTGGATTCCAGGCGAGGCGCAGCTCTAACGAACGAGCCTATTATTGCAAACTCCTCCTTAACACTTTGTCCAATTTTCACAAAATGTTCTGTGGATTATTATTGGTTCAATTTCATCAAAGGTTTTCAAAAGCTTGTTGATATCTCATTGTGTTTCGAATAGAAGGACCAATGAACTTCTAAGGAGAAAATTCAACAAGATATGACAAAGCATGTATTATGTTAATGTTGTCTTGTGCTTTCAGAAGTTAAAGTTCATTTACATTCATTTTTCCAACAGAGGATATTGCGTGACTCCCAGTTGAAGCAGTTCTACAGCTTAGATCGAAATTAAACTCTCACGGTTTAATTATGAGTGGCCAACATTAATTTGTTCTTTTTTTCTATTAAATCAAAAGGTACAAACAACATCAACACAAATCCCTATGGTGCATTTCAGCAAGCAACATGCGATCACTGAGCTTTAAACTCTGTCAATGTTAGCTTTCACCCATTGGTTGCGCTGCACATAATTGTAATCTGCAGTTTATATCAAAATCTCACATTTCAATTTAGATTTTATTGTATTTAATTCATACAGAAAAAAACTATCAGGAGTCCTATTAAGAATACGGGTTTATTGCTACAGTTGATTCTCACGCGCCCGATCAAAATAATATGGCAATAATGTTTCACTGACCTTGAAGGCCGGTTCGTGAAAATATCACGACACTGTGCTAGGACATCAACGGCCCTCTCGCTCTTGTTCCTCTCTCTCCAGCAGGTGGCGCCCCAGTTAAACTGGCTGGCTGCACCGCTGCACTTATTAAAAGAACAGTATGCAGGCTATACAAGCCAAATTAAACTTAGAAAATTCCATGATGTGTACAAAGGACAATTAACTTAGTATACACATATACGTGCATGCATATTTGCATATTGCTGCATTTCTTTTCCTGCGGTTTGGTGCATGTGGTATGTGAACTTGAAACACTGCCCTTGTCAACATTACACTGGGACAATATGACAGCTATATTAATAACACTGTGTTTGGTGATCCCAATAACATCAGACTGTGAATAGCAATATGATGCTGAGTAGATGAATACAAATCCCCCGCATAGTAAGTGAGACACCATCTGAACTGAGACATTATGCAATTTGAAGCAGTTACATTTATATTATTCTAATGTTCAATGTCCCAAAGTTTGGTGTTGAATATAGAGGAATCATATTTTATTCTCATGATGAAAGATGATTTCTTGCTGATGTAGAGTGATGTTGGGAGGGGGGGGCTGGGCGTGTACATAAGGAGGGAATGAGAGAAACAAGTGAAGATTGAAATGTCACACAAAATACGAACGGTTAACTAACGACTAGTACCTGAATTAATCCTGACATTTATAAATGCTTTGTAAGGCAAACCGCCTGTTAGTGAACCCTGGTTTAGGTGAATCTCCAAATAGATAGATAGATAGATATATACTTTATTAATCCTCAAGGGGAAATGGAGCGTTTATGATCTGTGTGTAGTATTTACATTTTCTCATGCTATTTATTTCACTTTTATATCACTAATGGTGTTCAATACATCCACATAAGCAGTTTCAACGTACACTAAATCAACCAAAATAATGCTTAATAATAATACTAATTATCGATCATAACTTTACACAACTTCCATCATATCTTCGCCGTCCAAACTCAGATTTGAGTCTAGACACCTCCTGTTAATGGTGAGCGCCTAAGAGAGCTTTCTACAGGGTGAGATTGACAGGTCATGAGGTAAGCAATCTTTCTGTACAGTCGCTGGGAAAACAATGCTTTGGCTGGATGACGTTGTGCTGATGCTTTGCCTGAGAAGAGATTGGAAGGTAGCATCTGAATCTGTGAATTGTGAGCTTTACGCTGAGGTCCGGCTTTTGCACGTAGGACGTTCATACCCAGGATTATTATTCATAATTCCATAATTCTCAAGCTGTTTTTTTCAAGTCTTTTCAAGTCATTATTATGGTTCTGTTCATCTTTAGTGGTTGAGTTGTGTTTGAAGCATGTAGAATTGGCTTGCTTCGTCTTGTCGCCCAGGCTTTGCTGTTTAATTTGGTATCAGGCATTACTATATTTGTTCAATATATAATTGTGTAAATTTGTCCAAAGACCTGTCGACTTGTAAATAAACCCTATATAGGGTGCTAGGTTTTTTAATAGGGGTTTGGTGGAAAAAGATGGGATCGCAACATCTTCCTCCTGGTCATGAACCATATTGGTATGCTTAGAAACACGACTGCCAGTCATTAAGACATTCATACTCCCCCCTGGGAGAGATGATGGTTTCATATGTTTGCTTTCACTTTAATGAAGCAATAAGGTACGAGAGGCAGTACTGTGTCGTGCAATAATGTACTGTTCAAGGGTGTTGTTAGGCAAACCCATGAACAATACATTATTGTAGACACAGTACTGCCTCTTGTACCTTATTGCTTTTATAATACGGTTACCTGTGACTTTATAAATAGTAATAGTAAGCTCCCACAAAATAGTTGTAGCCACCAAACGTTGTGTATCGCATTTCAGCGACAGAGAAAATAGTCCCGTATGTGTATGGCGGTTACGGGACGCACATACGGGACTATAAAACTGACTGCCTTTCTAAATCACCTTACTATAGGTGTTTCCTCTATTTACAATAAAGGAATAATCTACTGAAAATACTTACTCGCCCAAAGATTCGCAATGTGGCTCTGAAAAGATTTCAACATGGCTTTTGCAGAGAACAGCTGGATTTAGCTTTGATTTATAACCATAAGTATGTATTCTAATATTTTCTAAACCAGTCCTGCAGCATAGCAACACTTCTCTCCAGTATGTTCCACATGTTTGGTACTTCACCAATAAACCACTAAATATGCAAATTCCAGTGGAACAGTTGCAAAGAAGCAAAAGCAAGACACTGAGGTCGAGAAAATAGGCACTTGCATGCTGAAACATGGATTATACCCTAACCCTACAGACATGTAATACTTTTCATTATCATATCTGCAACCACAAAGAGTCCAGACACGTTCCATGGGGTGTCCACTTCAAGACAGGATCTCTCTTTACTTTTCATTCACATTTTCTGCCTTGATTGATTAATTCCAGGAATGGGTAATTTATGACATCACTTCCCCTAATCAGTGCCCAAAGGTAGAACTGTTATCACCGCATGAAAGTACAATCATCATCACTCATTAGGAAACGTATTACAATGTAAAGAAATGTCATCTCCACAGGCATTGCAGCCCAGAGCTGACATCACTGTGGGTGGACAAATCATCCGTATTGATGGAATTATGGCATGTAAACATGAAATGTCACCAACAAAGAGCATAGCATCACTACCGCTGGTAGAGACACACCACGAGCGAAACATAATCACAGTCATCACTGATTTTAAGAGTCTTATCACGCTCTGTAGAAAAGTAATCAATCAAGGTAAACAAATAAAAACTTTATTGGCATGGCACTTAAAAAAAGTAACACAGTGCTTAACAATGCAAAACAGACTGCACAATGACAAAGGACCAGCGTCCTCATTAAGATTAGTAAAGGACAATAAAGATAAAAGCAGTGGATCATATAAAAGAATTTTAAAAAAAAACCATAAAAATGTCTTGAAATCAAAGTATGTCCTAGCAAAAGATTTAAACACGGATGCTGATTTTGCAATCCTAAGACTTGAGAGGTAGGGTGATAAAAACAAAAACAAAGACCCATCACCCTTGGACGACCTGACTTGGGCGTGGACAATACTTTGAAGGTGCTGCCTGCATGTAAGAGGCAGGTTGTTGATATTCCAAACTGGCGGACATTGCAATCCCTAAACAATGTCACTACTTGAATGCAGGAAATACATGTTGTCTTGTATGGGTACCACATGTTTGATAAACAATTGCAATCAGTGTCCATCACAAATATACTGTGTTTACAATAGACAGTGCACACACTTAGTCTTGAGTGATTATTATGGCTTTTTCTCTTTTGTTTCCAAATAAACTGGTTTATTACATGGCGCCTTGCCCCATCATTTCTTTCGTAGCAATATGACTGTGTTCCCAAGTGTCACCACAACCAACATAAACAATGGCCACACCAAAAAAATGCAACCAATTTTGGGTTAAATCTGAATCTTTTTAAATAATTCTACATGACATGATCCTACTATTGAGTGCAAAGAATGATTGGCTATGTGCTCAGTCTCTTCCATCGCATTAACTTGAGAAGCATTGTAGAACATGTCAATGAATACAGCATGGGTTAACCCTTTGGGGGCGGGGTTTTTAATAAAATTATATCATCACAATAATACGTCACAGAGATATGGTTTAAAATCTGGCGGATATGGTTTTCACGTCCGCGTCTGAGCATCTAAACATGGGCGTGTCTTACGACGTGTGCAAAGCTTCAGTGTGAGTCAGAAGATGCCAAGCAAAGAGTCCTGAGCAAATATATTGGAGGGGACAGACGGCGCAGCTCCAGTGCCTGAAGGATTCGCTAACAAGGAGCTACCCGGAGCTAACGGGCCAGATAGCTGGCTACAGCGTTTCTGTGAGACTGAACGGTGAGTAATCAATTGTTGCCCCTATCACCGTTAACTTTCTTACAGTGAACTTAGTACGACTAGTCGTGTTGGACCGCCATTATGTGTTTGTAAGACCGTAACTAACGTGTGTTTGTTGACGATAGCTTAGCGTTAGCGCGTCACTAGATAGCCCCGTGTTGGATGTTTCCTTACGTGTCTACGACTGAACGGTGCATACTCAACTGTTGTACCGATCACCGTTAGCTTTCTTACAGTGAACTTAGTACGACCAGTAGTGTTGGACCTCCGTTAATCGTTACTACAGTAGTGTTTATGTCACGTTAGGTGCTGCTAACGAGAGCTAACGGAGATAGTTGACTACAGCTATGAACAGTTGGTAATCAACTGTTGTCTCTATCACCGTTAACTTTATTTCAGTGAACTCATACTGACTTGTATTAATGTATTTTACAGAGTGGATTCAGAGCTGTGATGGTCCAGAGGACAACATGCAGCTGCAGCAGTCTCCAGTCCGTCTGCCTGCCAACACGTCACCATAGCAGGCCTCAAAGCCAGCCACAGCTCATCATCCCCCCCACCATATAATAATACATTTGTTTTTTGACATTTATCTACATGTGTCTACCATTTTATTCATATATTCCACTGCTTTTGTGAACCAAAGACCATCACCAAAACTGATATACCACATGAGTAAAGTTATGTTTTCACAACAAATATGAACAATTTCCAAAATCAAGATTACATTTTTCAGCTTTAGTCATATTTTCTCTTTACACTTGTGTCTTGGGACAATGGTGCCTCATTATATAGATAGCTCAGATTCTTCTGTAATTTCTGTATGTATGTATCATATGCAAGTGACTTTAAAAAGAGACATTTAAAAATGATGTAAAATCAAGAAAATGAACCCAGACCCCAGAGTGTTAAAGACAGGCATGTCATCCGGTTATTCATTATCCAGATTGCACACATAGACACTGATTAGGCTACATCTAAATAATGCCACGCTTTGCTCTAAATGTGCCCTATAATACATAACGTGCAAAAAGCAACCATAGATGTGGTTTTGCATTTCCTTTTGTACGGGTCACACAGTAGTTTGATTGAGGCTGTGGAACTGTGTTGCGCTCTATGCAGCACCAAAGCCAAATCCTATTTTGAAGAATGCAGGAGTCAGAATATAACATCAAGTATCCTGGTGCTTCAAGCAGCACAGGGAACACTAGTGAACCAGAATGAGACAAACGAACAAACGCAATAAATAAGTGAAATGCATACAACAATTGAATTCTACAATGCAGCGCTTCTTTGTGCATTTGCATTATGTTGATTGCTTTGAAGGTATATGCCAGGAGGCTGATAGATGAAGTTGTGTCGCAAGAAAGACTTCAGAGCGTATTCATGCACACAACTTCAAAGATTGTTCCTCCTCATTCAGACCCTAACTAGTGTGTGAGGTTGAGAACAGTAGTACAATGTAGTGGTATTTATATATTACTTACATACATAATGTTGTGTTCATATACATTTATATAATTATACCTACCATATAACACACTTTGTCATTAAGATGAGATTGGTTAATAAGCTTCTTTATAAAAAAATGGTATTCTAACAAAATAATTAGAAGAGCCATGTGAATTGGTTTCATTGGTAGAGACCAAATGATAGATCATGTTTTATTGACATCTTTATTTAAAAATGATTGATTGATTCTACTATTTTTTTTTTTAAAGGAAAATATGAAAATCAAAGGTAGATGCTGGTAGAGTACTGTATGATGGACATGCATTTATATAGCAGTGGTCTTCCGACCACTCTCAGAGCTTTACTCTACATGTCAGATTCATAAACTGATGGCAGAGGCTGCCATACAAGGTGCCACCTGGCCATCAGGATCTAATCTAAATCTCATTCACACACACTTACACACCAATGGCTCAGCCTCTGGGAGACATTGTTGGTTCAGGATGACACTTTGACATGTGGACTGGAGGAGACACCAATCTTCCAGTTCGAGAACAACCCGCTCTATCTCCTGAGCCTCTGCCCATCGAAGGGTTTCAGGCTGTGTACGACCCAACGCCCTCCACCAATCACATGGTTAGTGTAGTTTGTATTATCAGCTCATCAATCCTGTGCGTCACAGCCTCTTTCCAACAACAAAAGCGGCGTTTGTATGCAGTATGTTGAGAGTAGGGGTTTGGGGACCGGGCTGGTTTAAGTGTTTGGAGCATGTCAGGCTTTGTTAGAACACAGATGTGTCCATTTACAAAAGATTATTCACCTTTTTATTAACTGTGATCATATTTCCAAAATCTTAACCCTTAATCTTAAAGTAGTTACCTTCCCCTAACCCAGTGGTTCTCAAACTGTGGGGCCCTCTACTGGGGCGCAGATGTGTTACCTCTGGGGGTGCAGATTCGTAATCCTGATTTTATAATCCTGTATTAATCCCATAGTGTGGAAATTATTCTCTGCATTTTACCCATCTTTAGTAATTAAGGAGCAGTGTGCTGCTGTGAACACTGGGCCTTCAGGGTCTTGCTCAAGGACACATGAAACTATGGAGAACAGGCTACCTTGTGGTTTCAGGATGAACACTCTCCCCATGAACGTTTACGTTATTCCGTTAACAGGTTACGCTGCGCATGCTTGACTCGCCGATTATTGCCGTTTTGCTAAAAGCCTCCGTGAGTGACCCTAATAACAAAACTTAGGATAGGCTTCAAAAACAAAACCAGGACTCCAAAAGACAAGGACAAGACTACTCTCGATGAGACAGCTTACAGGGGCTAACCAGTACAATCCGACAAGGGGACAGAAGACAAATAGTCTTTTTTTTTTAATAAAAAATTTATGATCACTAAATTCAATCTGAAGTTTTTCAGAATTATAAATACTTTTGTTGGGGTTAACACGAGCACATCAAATGTCTCAAAAACACTAACAAATAATTAATAAACTAAACAGACAGGGGAAACTCTGTATTTATGTACTTTATTTGCAGAAACATGATTTATAAGACAGACTATGTCTTGATCCACAGCCAAAATCAATGAAGAACTCCACTTATGAGTTATGTTCAAATCTACCAATAAAATATTCTTTTATAACTTTTCTTTTCTGATCCAGGGCTCAGATGTTTTACAAAATAAGGTAAAAGGCACTATGCCAGTGAGGTCTTGCTCACCGCTCTGATTATTCTGTCAGGCACTTCCCTGTGTTGCACTCACCCACACATAAAAAAGAGCAGACAGAACACTCACAGCTTGCTGGAGTTTAATGACTTTTTACAAACTAGTACCACATTCTAATAAGTTTGACTGCAGTTAATTGTATTTTCTGTCTCTAAGTGTGTTACCGTGCATAGCTCTGTGTGTTACTAACGAGGATAAAGACAAAGCTGCTCTATCCCTTGCGAGTGTGAGATACCTTCCTCTTTTACATGAAGCAGTCGTTGCCTAAATTCTCACCGTGTATGTAAAGCGGAGGGGAGGAGAGAGACGTTCAGGCCAGATACTGTATAGCCAACTGTTTCCTGCTCTGCTACAGACATATACTCATGTTCTACTTAGTGAATAGTATGTCAATGCATGGGACATTTCCTGATTGTCACTGACTTGTTTTAGATATGATCTGAAATAGAATGTCTTTAGAAACACAAAATATGAGGCAGTGTTTAGAATAGATCACACTTATCAAATCTTAAATGTTAGAAGGCCACTAAACATTATTAAAATCCCAGTGGATCACTCAGTGGCCACTGCAATGCTACCACTGCCTGCCCAAATAATTGTTATCCTAGTTATGCTTGAGTGCAGTGAAGAGACCACTATATCTGAGCATTGCATCTTTACCATTAAGGTTCAGTCAAAGGCCCGTGTCAGTGGTAGACTCAATGGCATAATTCACTCTAAATGAAGACATGTTCATGTGGTTCAGAAAATGTGGAATCACTTTTTTCAAAACTGTCCCTCAAAGGACAGGTCTAGATAATTGGAATATTGAATTAAAATTGGGCATTTTAATCCGGCCCGCCGAGTATTATAATTATTATAACATTAAAAAAAAAAAAAAAAAAAGTTATCGTAAAGACCGCTGTAGCGCTTCTCCGTTCCCAAGTTCAGTTTCCTGAAGCACGATGACCACAACAGACCAGCGTTGATGTTTCTTCATGCTTATTTATTAACGCTGGTCTGTTGTGGTCATCGTGCTTTGGGAAAATCAAATCGAGAACAGAGAGGCGTTACAGCAGTTTGTACGCGCCGTGCGGACCGCTGCCTGCCGTGTTCTGCTGAACTAGAGCGACACACAACACTTGCTGTGCTGCGCTGGTCAATTCCACCCCTCCCCCACTAATCCCACAGACAAGGGCGACACTTTTTTATTTTTTTTATTACCGTAATATACCGCAAACCACTGAAAAGCTCCACTTCTTAGCGGTCAGAATCCTATTTAATTATGTCGTAATGCGTTAACTTTAAAAGAATTACGGTAATATGAATCACTTTCTGTCGCCGGAGACAGGGTTTGTAATACAACAGTTTTAGAGTTGTAAAATGAACTGACAGCTGCATGCAGAGTATTTTTCCTCAGTATAACTAACATAACTAACCACATTCGACCCACGGAACTGCGCCACCCTGCGTGCTCATGTCATGTGACATATAGGGTTCTGTCTGTCAGCTTCCTGCCATCCTCCTGCATTGATCCCTTCTGTCACAATGAGTGGACCCAAGAAAAGAATAGTCGACAGTGAGTGCAGAGTTTTTAATTTGTGGACTGCTAAGTATTTTTTCACCGAAGTACGATTAGAGGCAGTATGTCTTATTTGCCAAGAAACCATTGCAGTATTCAAAGAATACAATATTAGCCGCCACTTTTCCGCCAAGCATGCTAACTATGCTAGCCAACAGTCAACGACAGAACGGGCGGCTACTGCTAAGAGGTTGGCAGCCAATTTAAAGAGTCAGCAAAATATTTTTCTCTGCAAACTGCTATACAAGAATCAAGCACCAAGGCAAGTTTTTTGTTAGCATTCAAATTAGCAAAAGCCAGCAAGCCTTTCTCTGAAGGAGAGTTTTTGAAAGAATGTATGGTAGAAACAGCAGGTCTCTTATGTCTAGAGAGCAAAAAAAAATTTGAAAAATTGAGTTTATCACGCAGAACAGTGACTCGGCGTGTAGAACAAATTGATGAAGATTTAACCAGCGAGTTGAACAAAAAAGCTGAGTCATTTACGTTATATTCTCACACCGCCCCCTGCCGGCCTCGTCGTCCTCAAGCCACGGGTCTCACACCGCCCAGCACCCCCTGTGGCGGACCACAGGCTCCCCACCTTCCCTTTGGCTCCAATAATCTGTTTTGCCAGATACTCATACTGTCATGTGGTCTGCATTTGGGTCCTAAACATTGTCCTCCCGTGACAGGTTCACACAAACACTCTCCATCCATCTGATACTGGCCCGGCCCGTCTGTCAATTTTTTTTATTCAATGTGGCCCCTGAGCCAAAAAGTTTGCCCACCCCTGCTCTATAGCATCCACAAATCTCGTCCCATGCAAAAACCCATTGGGTCCTTGAGCTGAAGATAATTTAATGACAGCTTACAGGCCAGCCTGTCGTATAACACCTCTCTGTATGGATGTTGACTGGTCTGGTGAGATGTGGCAGAGGGGACTGGCATAAGCAGTGTTCACACACACACACACACACACACACACACACACACACACACACACACACACACACACCTCTGCTCCACACAGAAAGGCTTCCACTATTTTATACTGGCTTATTAGCCAGCATGAGTAGTCATCCTGATTAAAAATGAAGCAGTCCTGATTGTCAAGCCTCTGTCCTTGTCACCATTATAAGACTGATTCAAAGTGTTTTGGGGTCACGAAATGTCCTTTTAAATGTGATGGCTGTACATTTTGCTCCATGATTAAGTGAGGTGTTACAGGGAACGGAGAGAGATTTGACAGCTTTGATCAGTAACTTGAACATCTCTGTCTCTCTTTGTGTCCCTCAGATGTTTTAAAGAAAAGTAACAGTTGCAGGCTTTCAAAGGACAAGCAACATGACAGAAGAGTTCAGCATTTTCATGTCTCTGTAACTTACTTTCTCACTTACCTCTAGTGAACTCTAACCATGCAGATAGTTGTGGTTTGATCTGCCCCAAGTTTTCAGATGATTCTCTCTGAAAGGTTCTGCCTCCACCCTAATACAATGGAGGTGAAAAGAATATAATTTGTAAAGCTCAAAGCATTACAAAAACTAAATTTACAAATGTCAGCGGCTACTTCTCCATCACAAAACAGCATACTGTTTACTCTGGAAAGGCCAGGCACACTATCTATAGGTTGTAAAGGAAATATTTTTGTCATAGAAAGCAGTTCTACCAAAAAGTCAAAAGGAAGTCTCAAAATGCAGCCGTCTCAGAGGAAATATTATATATATAAATATATATTATACTATTAGTGATATTATATTATCACATTTTAGCGTTTTACATATAATGATGCACGTCATTACAACGTCACAATCACAATATTGCACGTAGCTACTGCTTTTGTTTGAAAACTGCATAATATCCGATGTGCTGGGTAAAAGGTGATATTAGTTGTATACGTTGTATTGTAATAATTTAAAACCCAGTCAAGAGCATGGCCCAGAAATAGCTGTTTAATGTATGTTTTGATGTCCTTGAGTTTGACATCTTATTTCCACACATACACAAAGTACTCATTATTGCAGTGGAGTTATCCTTGCTCATGGGATGTGACTCACAACATGGTCTGATTCACTAGGGTGGGTTTTATGAAACGCTTTCCTGCACATGCTTACACACTTCAGAGGAACAACATGAGGTTTTTAACTTTCCTTCAACTGGGTCAAGTGACAGCACCGTTTTTAAAGTATGAATCCTCACTACCTCTATAGCACTGGTGTCAAACTCAAGGCCCGCAGGCCGAATTCGGCCCACCAGGTAATTTTATGTGGCCCGCGACGGCTTTGCGGACCCGTTTTCAGTGAATCCCGGACCTTTGCATGGGCTTTTATTTTGAAATGGATTTTTTATGTGCTTTTATTTTAAAGGCGTTTTTTTTATGGAGCGGAATGTCATCTATGTCATCTCGCGTGAGTTTACACGTTGGACTATTTGTGATAGTTCGCTTTATTCCCAATTTTTTTATTTCATGTTTGTGCATGAAAACACTGAGCCTTAAAAAAGGCTGAAGTTATAAAACTATTATGTGTGTTGTATTACCTTGTGTCCTTAAGATGCACTTTTGGGGTTTTAATTGAATGTAATAGGGAATATTTCAAACTATTTTTTTTCAGATCCAGAATCGTTGGTACAAGGTTGTCAAAAGACTAACTCTAAATCCATATTTAAATATAAGTTTGATTGTTGTAAAATGTATCACAGGGTTTCAGAAAGGCTTCATCATGGCCATGGATATGGAGTTATGATACGATCATAATTCAATAAATCACCACCTGGCAAACTGAAGGACACTGAAAAGTCATGTTGCATGTAGAAATTAAGAAGTATTATTTTTTTATTGTAATCACATTTATGTATGAAAATGTTAGCCTACTCTTACGTGCACGTGTGTGCACGTGTGTGTAGGTGTATGTGCGTGCGTGTGTTTGACAGACAGAAAGGTTTTGTCTAAGGTCAAATGCCATGGCTGATCCAAATATTCTGCCACAGGGTTGTGGTGCATCTGTGACATGTGTCATATCCTATTTATTATCATAATGTCAGGTTGAAGGGGCATCAATCCAGTCAAAAAGGTCAATAGTACACAATCCACTTTCAATTTAAAGTTTTGAAGAAGCTGCACACTTTGAAACCTGTTTCCTGAAAGACGTAGTGACCTGAACAGAGGAGAGACAAACATTGTCACGCAAATTAATTTAATCAGGAGAGACAAGTCAGATGAAGAAAAGATAATAGTTTATTATAACATGTGATATGTTACGATACAGTCTTGACAGATTTGTAATGGAGGGGTGTGTGGCCTGAGCGGCTGCAGGATATATCCCCCCGTGGAGTCCAGACCTGTTGGTGGAGGTGATGAGGCTGATAGAATGATGAGTTGATGAAGCTGATGGATCTGAGAAGACTGGGCGGAGGTGGGGAGGTGGAGGGGTGCGTAACAGCAACATGAATGAACTGAAGGTAGAGAGATAACCATATTTAAAAAGAGAGGCAGCAGGTCATTGTTTCGTTGTGCTTTTGGATGGAAGAGACGAGCTGATCTAAACAGCTGATATCATGATTGACAGCAAGAAAATTATGAGTATGCATGTATGAGAAGTGGATGGCTGATGTGTGTAATATACTAAAAGGGCTTCGGCATAAAAAAGTATAGCCTTCCTGACTGAACTGACGCAAGCGCTTCATTCATAGCCAGGGACCACGATGTCCCACAGTGACCACGATGTCCCACAGTGACCACGATGTCCCATTGGGGCCACGATGTCCCATTGGGGCCACGATGTCCTATAGTGATGGTGTTATACTGTATAGGGATGCAATCTATTGTATTGTAGTGATATGTGCTGGGTAGTACCATGCAATTAGTTGTTATCTTGTTGTTCAGTAATAGTTAAAGCTGTATTACCATACAGGGATCAGTATATTTTTTTATTTGTATTATTTGTTGCCACGGTCAACAACCATATATTTTAAATTGACGTAAATTGTGTTCTGCAGAATGTAATATGACATAATACTTAACATTAATAAAATACCAAGAGAGACTGGGCCACCACTCCCACACTGTAATTCACAAAGATTATAATTCCCTCTAAATATAAAATCATGATTATACTGATATCTTTTTGTATACTGAAAACGTGCAGCATGTCTAGAACGCCTTGACATTTCATCTGTTGAATAAACAATGTATGAGTTAATAACTCATCATCTAGACACTGATGGAAGCATTGGACAAGGGTCTGATAATACGTTTTGACAGCACAGATAAGCCATCAAGATGAGCCAGCAGACATGTTTCTTGTGGGAGAATCTCAGCCTCGGGCTGCTGCTACTTCCTTTACCTTGTATTGGTAACGACCTGGCTAACTAACCAGCATTTTACAGCATCTGCATAGTTTCCACATCATAATGGGTAATGCTAATGCAATGTGTGGATTCCAAATTGTCACTGGGAGACAGACCAAACAGACAGAGTTGATTTCTAGGAATGGAAAAGCAATCAACATTTAAAATGTATACAATGAGATAGAGAACAAGTTTCTGATGCAACCTTTGAGCAATGTCTCTATTTAAAAGACATACACTATGTTTTAAAAACATCCCATAATCTGTTCTCACTCCTAATGCTGCGTTCACATCAAAAGCGATGCGAATTTTCGCAAATCTTTAATCGTGTGAGTTTACTCGCTCGACTATATGTGATTTACTTGTGTCATTCACTTCATTCGCGCCAGAAAGGGGCCGTGGCTTATCTCCGTAAAAACAGTTACCATTTCCGCCATTGAAATAACCACAGTTCTGCTTTATACTTGTTGTGGAAATTCCACAAACGTCGGAAAATCAAACGCCCCCGTGTCTGGGTTCCGACTCCTCCAGGAAATGCGTCCGAATGACGGCTGCTTCCAGTGCTCCTTCAGCCGGACCAGCAGCAGTTTGATTCAGCAACGGCAGGACGGCAGCGATGACGGCTGGAGCATCTCAACGGTGATTGGCTTTCATAACACAGCGTAACGGAACATTTTCGCCAGAGTTGAAACATTTGTTCTCGTGCAAATGAGGCACATTTTTTTCGTGGCGGATATTCCCGTTGTTCGCATCCATTCATGCATTGACTTTGCATGTAATCTACTCGCGCGAAAAATTTGCAACGCTTTTGGTGTGAACGTAATATAACTCATCAAATCACATACTGATGCTCGGTCAGCATCGTCTGATATCAAGTCCCCCTTTAGTCTGTGGGACGCACTAGGCTTTTAGCTAACTCCAATGTAAACCCATCCGTGTCGTTATTTTCATGGTCAGAGCAACTGATACTAACAGTATAAAAAGCGTCAGAGTCTGCTTAGAGAGGACTTCGAGGTGTCTGCTGTTACCCGAGAGACGGCTGTTTGTGTCCCATGGTCCACAAAAACCTGACAACATGAAGAAAAACATGCCTTACTTTTGTAAGGTAACTTACCCACTTAACCAAAGCACATGGCTATGTTATCTATCCCAATTAGGGTCTCTGGGTCGAGGAGAGTAACAATAAAATAAACCCAGGTAAACAGAGTCAAGGGCAACGGACAAATCAACAAATTAAGGAATTTATTAACAATCAAATGAGTCAAATGTGTCCAAACTCTGCTACACAGCTTAAACTCTGCCCACTAGCAATGTCTGTCTGCCTCTTCTGGCCTCTTAACCATCAGGTCCTCTTGCAGCTGCTAGCAGGGAAAGGGTGGCACCTGAAGAGACACAGGGGAGAGAGAGCAGAAACGACAACACGGCATGCGACAAATGTGACAAACTTACATATTTGAACCCAAATCCCAATCTTTTCCTCAACCTGACGTGAAGTATTGTTGTGGCTGACACCAATTATCTTTGCCTAGTTTATTTTGTATGGAAAATATTTCCTGTGTATATTTTGAAAAGACACTATGATGAGCAGAAACTTGACACGCCGTCCTTGAATCTAACATGGGAGGGGAACCTAGAGTGTCATAGTTTGAAGCTTAGGGGCACTGACCAAGCGTTGGTATTTCATGAGTTGGGAGTGAGAATGTGTTGGAGTTGAATACAATTTCACAGTATGCTCCAAAGTGTCTACGCAACAAAGAAACAGCTTAAATTGCTTCATGTCAATCCAATTAATTATACACAGTATTCTACATATTATCCAGAGTGGCTTTGTCATGTTGACAAAAGCCCAAAGCATGTGTGTTTTTGAAAGAGAGAAAGAAAATAAAGGGAATTGAAATAGAGCCCTTCTATTTTTCAGCATCTGAGCCAGTCTGTTGATAAGAATACTGTAATAGTGAGTACACACAATGCAGTAATGCAGACATCAAATGTAATATCCCCCAACTGCTCCAGAAAGCTTTGTGTGTGCATCTGGGGATGGATTTAGTAGTTTGTATTGAGTGCCTGGTCTGTTTTCAGTTCAATTCCTTTCTCTGATCGTGGAATGTTTAATTCAAGAACGTCAAAAGTTTCTATTGCTGTCTCTGGTCATGCTGCTTTACTTAATACATCACATCACATTTGACTACTTATGTAACACCCAACATGTCTTACTTTGCTGTGCTAAGAGATGACAAGGCAGACAAATGTCAATTTTGAGTGAGGTGATGGGAGGGGGTTGTGTTTGTTGCCGAGATGTGACAAGACAGTCAGACATCAACCTAAAGGTTACACGGCCAATCAGCCTAGAACTCGGCTGAGAGCTGCCACGACAACATATCAGCAGTGTTGATGAGGGCTGTTGCTAGGGGCGCTTGTCAGGGAGCGTGTCTGTGTGTGTGTGTGTGTGTGTGTCATTTACCATCAGAACAGATGTCTCTGCTGCCTGTCATTTTGATGCAGGCCGACATCAAACCGTTTGCTTTGATGGCTGGTGACGATAGCTTGACACGTTCCAACTAAATGCTTAGTGGGCTGGTGGGCAGGCACACATTCTCCTGCCGGCTGTGGTTGTAGGGCTGTTGGTTGTTGATTTGCTGGAGCAGAAAGTAGGTTCCAAAGTTTCACAGTCATTTGTCTTCTTTTTTTCCCTTTTTAGAACGCATTTGGAATTTCCCAAGCGTAATTTCTGACCCCACACACTTGCAGAGCATAAATAAACAAAAAGTCGGTACAGTCGTTTTGCACAGCTCAGTGCAAATTACAGTGGAAAGTCATTTATCTGAAGCCAGTGGGAATAGAGGCTGTTAAGATGGCTGAGGTTCGAGTAGATTGGATACCATTTGGTGAACACTTGAGTTTACACAGTTAGAGCATGTGCCCCAATGGTAAGTCATCTTGGCCTTGCAATTGTTTGGCAATATAAACTGAATGTAATAATATAACCTTGTCTTTTAAGTTCAATTTGATATAATTTATCAGCTCAGCAATAATGTTCTCATGCTTAAAACCCATGACAAACAGTTTCTTGTAGGTAATACAAATACTTTTTGTGCAAGTATTCTGTATTGTTATGGGCTCATCTGTGTTGTAAATGAACATGCATGATGTAAATATGTTTACATATCTATAAATGTCCTGTTTCTCCTAATTAATTAGAACATATCTGCATAACAGTATGTTTATTTTGTTTGGCTGCGTGACATCCAGATCAATGAGTTTCTCTTTATTCATTATGAGGATTATACCTATAAGGCATTAATCAAGGAATCCCTTGACCAGTATGCATCCACTTACGACTTCACTTTTTTACGTCCTCAGACTCCCCGGCTGGGTAATTACCTTATAAGCTGGGGACTGAGACATTAATGTAGTTTAGTTCTCTGGTAGAACGAGCTGAGGCAAGTCATCCACTTTCAATTACAGTTGTGCATGTACCTTCTGACACGATTCACACGCACTCACACACACATATATTCACCTCCACGGAGTGTGAAGCCTACAGGTAATTACTTTTGAGCCACTGTGCTGTCTTCCACAACAGTGTCACTCGGATCAATACTGGTATTAGCAGCCGGCGCTAGCAGCTCTAAATTGCTAAAGCAGCTCTAAATTGCTAAAGCAGCAATGGAAAGACATAACCTCTTTGTTACCAATGTATGGTAATTAAATATAATGGATTTATGTCAAAAAAGGTATATAACCATGCACCCAGTTGGCAATTTATAAGGTCCACAAACCTAAGGTGATGGTAGTCTAATATCATATTAACTTGTACAAATTGGGACAGTGCAATTGTTACATACTGTAGGACAAGCAACACAACAGATACATTGCAGAATCCAGGTAATTCCTTCACAATAGTCCTTTTCAATTAACCGTGAGAAGAGCAAATTTGTGCGTAAAGGAATGTTCCTGACCATCTTTACTGCCATTAGTAACATCACTTTTGATTATATTAAATGGGTAAAGCAACTATTTTAAAGAGATATATGTTTGAAACATGTTTTATGCATGTGTAACTGAAAACATATACACATGTTAAATACTTTATAAATAAGACAAAATATGACCAACATGACTATCCCGGTTCCATAATGTGCCCTCAAATGTATACTGCAGGTATAACAGACAATGAAAGAAAGTCAATGGAAGAAATTCTAAATTGACAACCCTAATACAATTAGGCTGGCTCCTCTGCCATTGTATGTTTTTATCTGTTGATAGATTATATCTGGGTCAAGGCCATGTATGCAGTTAAATATTGTTTTCATGAATAAGAACTAAGAATAAGAAAAAATGACAAATGTGCTCTGATCCATCATCATCTTTGAAATAGCACAGCAATTACAGACCATGCAAATTCCTACAATGATAATAATAATCATCATAGTTTCACAAATGTTATCGTTGTGTTTTTTTTGTTGATACGTTTTTTTTTTTTTACTCAACTTTATAGTAATTTAGGAGGTTGATGTGGACTATGGTAACATAGCACAAATACTTCATAGTTTGTAAAACTGAGCTGAAAGGTGTATATTGGACAAAGCTGACGACTTGGTTGCTGACCTCCGTGCCCATCTGTCTTTCGCCCCCAGCTCTGCTGTTGGTGTTGAGGCTCTTTCTCTCATGTCCTGCGCCATGCTATTTTGAGCCTTCCTTTACTTCTGTTGCCTTCTGGGTAATGCGACCCTTGGGATTGCTTTGATGTCCATTCTGAACACAATCCAGATCCACCTGCGTCTCTGGAGTATACGTTGTGTGGGCTTTATTTATCCAGTTTTGAATGTGTTGGCTTTTAACCTTTGTGGCAAATGGTGCTTCCTCAGTAAGTGGAATCATCAGTATTGTCTATGACCTTTTCCTCTATCGGGATTAATATTGGTGTGTTAATGTTGATGGGCATGACTTTGGTTTTATTGTCAGTGATCACCAGTCTTACTTCTTGTTATTGGACTGTAGTGTGGCTTTTCTTACAAATGTGAGGGTACATTAAATGTGTCTTGCTTTGGCTTCTTTTCTTCTCCACATGACCCAGTCTTTGGTGGGGTTAGTGCTGATACAACATATCCTTTGTGGACTCCAGATCCTCGCCTACAGCTGTTTTTTCTTTCTCCCAATGTGGAACTGTTAGATGAAGATCACAGTGTGGAAAGGGATGCCGTAATTTGTTATGATCTTCCAGAGATACCGTTATATACCGTTTGTTTTTGTCATTCACTGTGCTGCTCGATGATGTTCTTGAGAATGGATATCTGATCAACTTGCTTGCCTTTCCCGAAGCTTGTTCGTCTCTGATCACTTTGTCTAATGTTGATGTGATTTGATGTGTGATGATATTGCAGAATATTTTTGCTGGAATAGGAGAGAATAGTAATGGTCCTCTGGTCGTTGTAGTTCAGAAATGTGTCAATCAATCACACTCGCTGTCACTCTCTTATCCAGTCTCGTGGTATTTTCCCTTTCACACAGATATCAATATACAGGTGAAGGAGGATGTAGAAGGAGACTTTTAGGAACTCTGTTTTAGTTTTTCAATTATTGAGTGTTGTTGGTGGGTTGATATTGATGTCCAGCTCTCCTGCAGCTTCTTGTAGTTTGAGTTTGGTTGATTTAATGCTGTTTGTTTTGATTGTCAAGTTTATTTTCTCTTTATTAGTTTCATTTGTGATTTTTGTCTTGTGATTTTTCTTTATTGAGCGGTCTTTCAGCATACAGACATCAAACCTCTGAGTTGCTTTGTGCGGTGGGCCTGATGTCTGCTGTTACAAGACGGTAGTCCCTGAGGACATCTATTCACACTTTGACATCTCTCAGCGACTTTCTTCACTTGCAGTCAACCAACAAATGTAGAATCTGGTTTTAAGAAGTGATTTAAAAGAAGTTATTGACTCTGCAAGCCTCATCACCTCAGGTAGGTTGTTCCAAAGTCGAGGGGCCCTAATGGCAAAAGCACGGTCACCCTTTGATTTAAGCCTCAACTTTGGAACGGCCAGAAGGGCCCACCGGAGGATCTAAGGCTCATATGGGGCTAACATTTCAATAATGTTGCCCAGGGCCAGACCCAGGTGGGCCTTTAAAAGTAATCAATAAAATCATAAAATCTATTCTAAAAGCAACCGGGAGCCAGTAGAGGCCAGAACTGGAGTAATGTGATGCATTCTGGACTAGTTGGAGGAGGGAGATAGATTTTTGCTTGCAGTAGTCAAGTCGAGAGAAAATAAGTGCGTGGATTACTTTTTCCAGGTGACAGTGTAACAGTATCGGTTTGATTCTGGAGATGTTTCTTAATTGAAGGAAGCAGGACCGGACACTTTTTTTAATCTGTGTTTCAAAGCTTAATTGAGAGTCAAACATCACTCCCAAGTTTCTGGCAGATTATTGTTTGGGGAATTAAACAATAGGATTTCTGATTTTGAGTTATTGAGCTGAAGAAAATTGTGTGCCATCAAACAGTTAATGTCAGAGAGACAATCTAAGACAGCATCTAGGCTCTTTGGGTCACCAGGTCTCAGTGAAAGGTATAGCTGTGTGTCGTCTGCATAGCAATGAAAAGATACATCGTGTCGGAGGATTTGGCCGACTGAAAGCATGTAGATAGAAAATAAATACAAAATTGAACCTTGTGGTACACCTTGAGTAATGTGTGTTGTGGAAGACGAGTAATTACCTATGGTGACCGAGAAGCTTTTTTCTAAAAGGTAAGAATAAAACCAGTCCTTGATGACAACCCAGGTTTTGAGGCGAAGGATTAAAATGGCGTGATATACCTTGTCAAAAGCTGCACTTAAGTCTAAAATAATGAAAACTGCACTGTCCCCCCTGTCTTAAGTCTACTCTTAAATGAGGTGACTGTGTCTGCCCCCCGGACTGAAAGTGGAAGCTGGTTCCACAGAAGAGGAGCTTGATAACTGAAGGCTCTGGCTCCCATCCTACTGTTTAAGACTCTAGGAACCACAAGTAGCCCTGCATTCAGTGAGCGCAGCTCTCTAGTGGGGTAATACGGTACTATAAGCTCCTTAAGATATGATGGTGCATCACCAATTAAGGCTTTGTAGGTGAGGAGAAGGATTTTAAATTTGATTCTTAATTTTACAGGGCGCCAGTGCAGAGCAGCTAATACAGGAGTAATGTGATCTCTTTTCTTAGTTTGTGTTAGTACACGAGCTGCAGCATTCTGGATCAACTGGAGAGATTTAAGAGATTTATTAGAGCAGCCTGATAATAAGGAGGAATCTAGTCTAGAAGTAAGAAATGTGTGAACCAATTTGTCTGCTTCACTTTGAGACAAGATGTGCCAGATTTTTTAAATATTACCTAGGTGAAGAAAGGCAGTCTCTTGTGTGCTCTTTCCCATTTGGTAAGAGCACATCAATTTAGTGGGGAAACAGAGTGCCTCCAAAAACCATGTTGTTTAGCAGAATGCAGCTTGTCTCTCACCATTGTTGTCCATTACCCCACATCCATTTTAAACCATTGCACTGCAGTTGTTGCTTCTCACCTTTGCTTAATTCAAGGAAATGTATTTTTGATAACCCAAAATCACAAACTTGCCTCAGAGGGCTTTTCAATGTGTACACATACGACTCTGGACTGCAGATTGGAGCATATGATAGAATAGGTCTTTTGCCTCTGCTTCGCCATCATTGGTTATAGCAATGACTAGTTGTGAGGTTATGTTGTCCCTTTATCAATAGTTGTATTAGTATGTTGTTGATGGGTTTCCATGCAGTGAGTGACTTCTATAAACCCTTTTGGAGAATAATGGCAACCCCTTCATGATGCTGGCCATCGTCAAACTCAAAATGGTGTCGATGAAGATGATTTGTTATTGCTCGCCCTTACACGTATTGTCTTCAAGGTATCCATTTATAGCCATTTTTAGAAGTTCTTTTATAACAGAATTGCAGAGCAAAAAAGGCCTCCCTATGCTTCTTTTACAAAGTCTCGCTAACAAGACTTAACATTAGAGGTTAAGTTACAAGCTAATCAGTACTGCCCAAATGATACACGCTAATTGCAGATTTGTTCTTATTGTTTTGGATGTGTGCCAATAAATAGAAGGAAAATACAGCAGGTAAATGTCAAAGATTTTAGGATATGGATCCATTCCATTATCCAAACCGCTTATCCCAGCTGACATTGGACAGGGCAGGGCAGGGTTCACCTGGACAGGTTTAACCTCACAAAACACTGGCAAGTTTGTTATCTTATATATATATATATATATATATATATATATATATATATATATATATATATATATGCAACAGTCAGATCTTGTGATGGAGTATTAAATATGGAGAAAGATCACTTTTGCTGGGCGGGGTTGGTGGTGGATGGGTCCAACTATCGCAGGACTTTCATAAGACCAATGTTTGACACTTTGTGTCCCAAAATGTGTTCTGAAGTTCTGCATTTTTTCTAACTCTTATAGGTGGTTTGTTGCGTGAACCTAAGCCGCTGTAAGTATTTTTCCCTCGCTTAAGTAGGGGTCATCTGCAGCTTTTTGACAGGCAACTCAGGATTGAACTTGTGACCAAACTGCACAGATTGTGTTTACACCTGGCTGATATCTGATCACAGGACATCCACATAGACTGGCTCACTGGATTTGTGGGCATGCATTTACATTTGTAATAAAAAGGTTATTGACCAACTACAGTATAACATGTTTTTAAAAGGTTATAAAGTACTGCTGTTGCAACATTAAACAGCCAGTGTGCTATGAATATAGAACATGATGTTATTTAAGAATAGAGACAGGTAGACTATCTCTGGAGATAAACGGTGACAAAGTATGTTGGATATTTGAGCCTTTTCAGGAACTCTAAAGCACAGAAGGAGGTCTGTATTTGGAATGAGACAAACAGCAGGAGCCCATTCTCCCACTATCGCTGTCTATTCCTAAAACTTGAAAGATAAGGAGGAAGGAGGGAGAGAAGAGAAGAATTTGTGTGATGAATAAGCCAGAAAAAAGCCAGTGCGAAACGGAGGAGGTGAACACAAACCTGAGGAGAGAAAGCAGGAAAGACACAGATGTAAATGGGCCTCAGGAGAGTATATGAGAGTGACAGGCTGCTGCCACGACTGTACTGTGCTGTGGGTAAACTGTCAAAACATTGACTGGTCCACCTGGCAGCCCTCCCCTTTCTTTTTCTTTTCCAAGTTTTATTCTTTTTCTTTGTTGCTGCTCCCCCAAAAAAGAAACTTCTGGGCTGCCAGAAGGAGACAGAAATAAGACGAATTCAGGAGTGAAGTGCATTTCGTATTTCCATGTATTACATTCCCATTCATTTAGATGTTTCTTATATCAGTCAGTCAGTGGCAGCCAATAATTAACTAGTAATAACTTTATTGACGTGTGTACATACTTTTTTCTGTTTTTAGAGTATACTGGTTATGTTATGCACATGTTATGATGGATGAAAGAGTGGTGCAATATTAAAGCAAATCGTATTTAATTTAAAGTTAAAGTGGGCCTACTTAACCGTAACCCATTTTTTTAAAGAGGATGTAAAAAGAAAATGTTATAATACAACTTTTAAAGTAAATAGACACCATTACAAAATAAATTGCATCAAATGTACAGTAGAGACTACTGTCTGAGATCACATACAGTATGTTTTGTTCCTCTATTTGACATGCAGATTACCATCAAAATAGCATTTTTGTATTTGTGACGCGAAAGCAAAGTTATACAGCTATTTACTGGCTTGCTGCCAATTATCTTGCCTTTTCCTTGAACAAGCGCCTGCTTGAGGTGAGGCGTTGCTGTTTTTTGGCCAGCTCTGTATCACTGTAGTGCAGGTGTTGCTAGCAGATGAATGGCGCCCCTTTGCCGCCATAATCAACATCCTTCTCAGCTTGCGCATTTGGTTTTTCAATGAGAGAAAAGTACTTTTCCGTCATGATTTTAATGTGCACGTAGCACCGGGTTGCCAGCCGGAAGCAGAATAGTTACTGAAGAAAATGTAATCAATTAATGCTTTAAAAAAAAGTTGTTTAAAAGACCCCAAATTACCACTTTAAGTAGTCATGATGTGTAGTGTGATGACTCAAAGCAAAGTATATAATCAGAATTTGTTTAGGAATGATTCTATCCAAAGCTTTTTTAATCCATATTTGCAGTCGATCACTGTAACTGAAATTAATTGCAGCGGTTTCCACTGTATACACTAGTGGAACCGCATCAGCAACACAAGCCCTTATATCCAAACCAAAAGTCACTTCCATTCCAATAGATGGCTATTTGCAGGTTGTGTATACAAACGACTATTGATTATAAAACCGTTTTCCCAAAACTAAATAAAAAGTCTACAGACTGCAGGTGCAACAAGCAGTATCAAGCCACATAAATAACCAACCAAATAAACATCACCAAAGCAGACAACAGATGTGTATAAACACATCAACAGCACAGCTGCAAACACACCTATCAAAGCAAAGGAGAGACTTTGCACACCGCATAGCTCACACTCCCAACATGCTCCATTGCTGAGCAATGGAGTGGTTGTTGACATCCTCCTCTGTACAGTGAGTTTAACCAGAGCCATCATAAACATCCCAAGATGGTCTTGGTCTGATACACTCACTGTGTTTCAAAGTGAACTGAACTAAAGGAAGGAATGCCTCTGGGCTTTGACAGAACAGTCGGTGAACAACACCTTTAGATTGTCTTCATACATTATGTGAAAATCAGAAATTGCTTGCTATAATAAATCAAGTTGCTAATTTGTTCTGCTTCTTGGTACATCATAACTGACACCTGCCATGCTGTTAGAATCACTCAAAAGGCTGCAGAGAAGACAGGGTGTTAGATTTGGAGAAAAAAAATGATTCACTAGAGGAGGATATTCAACAAAAAGGCAGATATACTGGACCAATCTTGACCTTTTGGTAAGAAACAGGGAGGCATCTGAAGGGTTCTTAATGCCGGGGTGTAGGCACATGTTGCCATGTTCACCAAGGTGTGTCGATGTACAAGTGAATGTACTTCAAAATGATGTTGATGATGATGCTTGTGTTTATTTTCACAAATGTGTGTGTTTGTCACTGACTGATAGCCAGCCCAGTGTGTGATGCCCTGGGAGACCTAGCAATAAACACACTCATCCTTGGCCATGAATCTCTGCCAGCCGCCTCACCTACACTCTCCACCCAGAGCCACACATAGCTAGGATGCTGAACATTTCAACAGCAGCCATATACTGTTGCTTCAGTCATCGTGTACTTCAGCCATCCTCTGTGGCCACTGTAGTGGTCCACACCATCCCACCAAAGGCCCTGGGTTATGATTCCAGAAGGAACCTTTAGTGTTGTATTCACAGCAGTATCAAAAACAAGTGGAAACACATTTAGAGCTAGTTCTACCTAATGTTGCCAGATGTGTGTATCCTGGCACAGGATCACAACTATCAGTAGTGATGGGACGCTTGTCTGGATACCCATTTAACAACGATTTGTTGGAAACCACATTTGCTATTGTTATTTTACTGTGGTTATTGCTGAATTACAAAACCATGACAATCAGATTGCACGTGCTGTAGGCCTGACACTTAATTACCAACGTGACAGTGCCGATCAGTGATCGCTCACAAATATTAAGCATGATTTGTTAAGGATTTGCTCCAGATTGGTGATGAGGTCATTGCAAATTTGTATTTTCACTTGAACCCCTCTGGAACTGTCTTTTTGAAAAGCATGTAGCAAAAAAATAAATATATAATTTTGGGCCTTGCCAAATAAAATACTGAATAATAAAATTAAAAAAATACAACTTACAATTTACAACGGATATGAAAATGTATGAAAAAAAAATCCTCTTCAAAATATTTGATGTAAAAGTAAAATAAAAAAAGAGAACAATTTTAGCTAGGTGTGCTCTTTTTTTCGTGAGGAGTGAGGACTTCCGGAAAACAGGAATGTTATCGAGCCATCATCATGCCCAAGCCAAAGAGAGGTTTCGCCCCTGTGAAACTATTAGCCAATCGCATGCCGGAGAAGTTAGCCAACGAGAGGCGAATGTGCTGGATCCAAAACCCCAGAGTAGACCCTGTGGAGCGGAAGCTTAGAGACCCTCAGCTGAGTAAATGTACACTGTATTATCATCGAATTAAAACCGTTTATTATAACGCATTGAATTGTTGGACTTCTCTTCCCACGACTTTTTTTAAGTTAAATTTAAGTTACATTTTTAAGAACACTTCTGCTCAAAAACGATAATACAAAATGTAGTATTAGACATTTATTTACATGTATCTACCATTTTATTCAAAATATTCCACTGCTTTTATGAACCTAAGACCTTCTGCCAGATGTTCTGCTAACATCTGGCATTTTAAATATTAAAGAGCTGCACTGCTATCAGTCTCTCCGACTGATAGCCTACAGCTAGAATGACTTCAAAAAACATGTGCATATCTGTGCATGCATACGCATGTGCACAGGTTTCATCATAATGCCTAATGTTTTTCATGACCTTGGGGAGATATGCATTGACCTCAAACAGAGCCAGGTGAGCAGTGACTACAGTCTATCAGTGGGAGGCAGATTTAAGTGTGGCATGGGAAGTGTGCCCCAGGAAAAAACGAAAATCACACAGTAAATTCATATCATACATACAACATCCACACATGTCACTTGTTGTGACATTGGCTGGTGGTCTGCTGCTACATTGCAGTTGAATGGCAGTGTGTATTCTGCCTTTAGTTGATCGATGACATTGTCCTACAACATGTCTGTTTGCTACTTAAGATGACATGTGCACTGCAGTAAAAAGCTAGGACAAGATATCCTGTTGCTGTGCTAACATGGCATCTAACACATCATTATGTTTTTTTACTATTAGATGTTTTTTTTTTATTAATCTTTAAGTTTCATATTACAAGTAATCCTTGACACTGCACATAATATGACATGTGTGTAGATGCAGTCTATTTACGCAGCACTACCAACACATGCATTTAGAAATCTGGCTTTAATTTGTAATATCTGCAATGTTGACAAAACATAGCAACACTGTAAATATTAAGGGCCATATTCAAACACATGAACGTGCTGCACAAATTGCCTTTCATTTTACACGCACTCATAATGTGTGTGAAATCATTTGATTTACTAAGGCAACAGCTAATTATGCATTCAGCGCAGATCAGCAAGTACATAAAAGACGTTGCTCTAATAGAAATACTAATGAATGAATTAACAAATATTCTAAAATGTTTGCAAAGGCAGCTATTAAGCTCTGTGTGAGTAAAATATGTGTGCATATATTACTAATAGGATTATAATAATAGCTTTGGTTAGCAAAATGAATGATGTAGGAGTGATTAAACAAACGTCTAAAGTGAGGAGGTGGCAAAACGACATCACAAACAAAACAGATACAAATGAATCACAGCTGGTGATGGAGCACTTTGAGAAGGAGCTCAGCCCATTGACCCAAATTAGCCTAATCCTACCTCGTATCCAGAGTGCATGTTAAGAGCTAGAGGTTAAGAATCAGGGTTTGCATGGCACTGACATGCTTATTATGAATGCATAAAATCCCAAAGCAACTGCTACCAAATACACATTTTTAAAAGAGCATGCTTGTTAGTTAAAGATACTTTTAGGATTCAGCTGGGTTTTGTTCAGAGTTAGAGTTAATGTTTCATCAGATGATAAGCTACTCAGAAAATACCGTCAAACCATAAACTGGCTGCTATTTGAACCATAAAGTCGGCATATTGACATTATGCTGCTTCTACAGAGGGTAAGGGTTATGTATGGGCAGAAATGTGTGTCTCGTGTTCAATAATGTATTGCTCAACCAGAATAATTGCATTGTTTAAGCTGAATAGCATAATTTAAAATTAAATGTCTAAGTATGGCATTGAAATACAATTTGTTTTTAACTTAATGCAATTTTAAGAAATTACAGTCAGTTTATTTGAAACTGCTTACCAAAGGTGCGTCCTTGTTGAGGAAAATCATTCAAGTCCAGTTCAGGAGTTGCTGTGGTGGAGAGTGTTTTATGGAGCATGCCGGCACACTGAACCACAGACAGAGCAGATCTGAGCCGCTGAGTGGACCCAGAGCAGATGAAAAGGAAGCTGTTCATACATAAAGCCAAAGCAGTGACCAGACTGTATGTACTGTAAATAGTAGATAATAAGAGGGAAGACCATGATCAGATATGACAGTGGTTCCCAAACTTTTTCTGTCAAGACCCCCTTTGATGATATAGGAACATTGGACGACCCCCCCCCAGCTTTCTTGAAGAAATTGTACTTTCTTGATAATTGTTGTTCTGAGTGTGTACTCATTGTTGAATGCACTTATTGTAAGTCACTTTGGATGAAAGTGTCAGCTAAATGAAATGTAATGTAGCTATCATCACGCTAACCGCTAAGCTAAAGTAACTATCAGATATAAATAGTGTAAACAAAAGTGGCACTAGCTTGAAAGACGGCAAAAAAAGCAGATCTATAGTTGTTTAAGTATAACCAGTTTTAGTTGAAATGTGCGTGGGAGTGTGTGCCACTCTTCAAGCACGAGCCAATAGTATTGCACTACTTCAGCAACCATGATGTGGTTGAGCGAGCGAGGTATTAGAGATGTGTTCTTATGCAACATTCACAGCCAACCCAGTGGGATACTCTGCAGGGTTAATAATCAATGCCAGCACATTGGGCTTGGCC
Organism: Taurulus bubalis; assembly: GCF_910589615.1. Classification (NCBI taxonomy): domain Eukaryota; kingdom Metazoa; phylum Chordata; class Actinopteri; order Perciformes; family Cottidae; genus Taurulus; species Taurulus bubalis. Next base: position 3,077,141 of record NC_136595.1, read on the forward strand.
AATTAATACACAGATAGAGATCCACCATTACTGGGTAAATGTAGCGTGAGAGAGGGGGAGATTTTTATTTATTTATCTTTTTTGTACATAATTGCAACACTATCTGGCGAAAGAAGAACTGATGATGTTTAAGTATTCTTCCTTAAAATAGGCAATTAGGCAAAACAATTGGAATGGGAACGTAACCCTCACACAGCATCGGTGACCTTTCACCATCACAGCTGGAGAGTACACAAATCTGTATTCCTTTCACATCACAGAGGAATGTTCATAAGGTGGGGAATTATGTGTGGGGGGACTGCATTTGTATTTATGACTGATTTATTTTACTGTGCATGGCCACTCCTTGTGGCCATGAAAGCTAACAATATCAGATCGGATAGATAGAAAATATGCTTTTGTACTTCATATATTTCATTCTCCAATGACAGCAGCAGACAGTAGCAACAGAAGCAGTAGATGGATATAGGGCTATTTCCTTAAATTATAGAAGTGACCAAATGGGGGCGCAGGTTACAAAAGGTTGTAAATTACATGACAGACATGACCTTTCAAAAAGCATAACCAAGTAGTGCCCAAGAATGAATTGCAACTCTTCCTAGCAATAGTCGACTGTAATTAAGCGGTTGGATAAAATGTGTAGTAATGAATTAACTTAATTATTTTAATGGAATTGGGGAGAAGAGGTAATGTTGACATATATTTGTGATAATAATTTTCATTCAGCAGTAGTCGGACCAGGAATGTCATGATCGATATAGGCATGTGATGCAGAGAGGACGTGTTGCTTAGGTCTACTTCAGTGTGTTGGTAACAGCAAACAATGTTTATTTAGTTAGCAGTATACAGTACATAGAGATAGTTTGTAGTATGCATTACATAAGTGTACGACTTTGACTACAGTCTGGTGTATCACTCGTTAGTTTCCCTCAGAGAAAGTGTACGGTTGTGTGCTACTTGCAACATGTTTCTACGGAGCCCGAAAAACTATCAAGGCCACTATTTACTCATTTATGTGCACGTGGTCTCTCAATTTAATGAATTTTTCCCAATAATATTAACAAATAATTAAATAACTTTGGCAGGGCACAAGGCTATTTAATTCAGCCACTACCTGCTTATGGCACTTGTCCCTGGTTGTAAATAGTGTTGTATAGAGACTTTTTAATTAAGCTCTACTTTAGCTTGGGGATGAGTTATCAAGACGTGTTGACAGCACCTGCTTTTGCAAGGGATTATTGTTAGTGGAATTAGTGGAGTATTGTTAACGGTGATATTGAGAGCTTGTCGTCGACAATATGCTGACCTGGAGAATGCTAACCACTACATGTTTGGCCCCTTGGAAGGCGCTGGAAAACTTCATGCTGACTGGTGGATGTCCTGGAAGCAGGTGCACTGCACTTTATGCTCCGCGGCGAGAGGCTGGTCCGTTGTGGTGGCTCTCTGTCACAAAACATGGAAACGATTTAATTAGAATAGTCGCCTTGATTTTATTTATTTTTTGGCCACTACAATGCTGCGTACATTTCTCTATTTGGTTGGGCTTTCTATAATTTAATTTGTTATAAATGTTGTGCATGTATTGTTAATTTGTAGAAGACATTTATTTTTTTGCTTTTTTTTTGTTGTAATTTGCAGTTTTTAGGGCCACAGCATGAACCAAAACAAATGCTTACTTGCACTTGTTTATATATATATATATATATATATATATATATATATGGAACACCATGTTCTTCAAACAGAGACATGTAGACATCCCCAGTCTCATGACTCTATCAGAAGGTCACTTGAAAAGCCACAAGCCTTTACACAGTATATGATTAATAAACAGAACATATGATTATTAATACAACGTGAAACAGTAATTGATTAAGAGTACATACGTTTTTTCTTCCAACAACTTGTATCCTATATTTAAAAACTAAATATTTATAGTTCCCTTTCTGTCTTTTGAATTTTGAAGGTGTAAAATAACCAATTAGTTAAAGTTCAGATTGGTTATGCTTTTAATATAACAAGGGCCTGTAGGATGAGGATATTGTGTTGTTTGGCACAGTGCTCTTTTAAAGACAACCTTATGAAAAACATGGACTTTTCTGATGAAAGAAATTAGCATTAGGTTCAACATTTTATGTATGGAATCTTACCTGGTTTATCCAAAAAGGATTACAGAGATCTGTGTGATGCGGTCACCCTGAGTGATCGATTTTACAGGACCTCGGGTCATACACCTCAGTGTTGAGTTAACCTGCAGTGACCTACTGTACGGCCGCACTGGCCTGACAGCTTTGATCTGATCTGACAAAACACCCCCACTGGCCTCCACATTCAAAACTCATCACATCAAAACTCTCTTCAAAATTGTCGAAACACTGCAGAGAACATGTTCTCCCATATAAGTCTTTACCTGTTATTTTTCTCCTCATCTCTATGTAAACTGCATAAAGTGTGACAGGTGAATCTAAAACGAGTTTTGGGGGATTTTTCCTTTTTTTGTTTCAAATGTAGTTTGTCGTACTGACTAATGTTGACACTTTTCATGGGCACCATTACCATTGTATCTTAACCCTTCCGGGTCTTGAAGTGCACAGGCGTGCTTGAAGATGTTTACGTTTTGTAAATATTAATAGCTCTGTGAAAAAACGGCACAGAAATAAGAATCCGCTGTTGTTAGGTCCACCAGACTCTGGAGTTTCCGCCCCCTTGTTCTGTGTGCTCTCTCTCACAGGAGCTCACCGCCTGTTTGTGTCGAGCTCTGCCTCTCACCGTGATTTTTTGCTTCAGTTGTCCATCAACATTTAGTGTGAAACTACCCAATGAACACTCAGGAAATCCCTAAGGACCTACCCACCCACCAAGCTGCAAAAAGACTCTGGCTTTCAGTAAGATAGACAACACACTACCACCTGAAAACCAGTGTTTTCTTGCATTGTACTATAAAAAGTATGAAATCTAAATTCTTGACAATAATACTATTATTATAATCAATAAGATTATTAAAAATATGAATAATAACGAGGCACCGTATAGCAGCGGTAATTCTTCGGAAGTTAACCCCTTGACGTCCTATAGCCCGCTATCGGGCCAGGAAACGTACACTGTACAGTTTAAATGTACAGTGTACGGTACATGCACACTTTAGCCAATCTTTATTTATAGTTCGATACGAGTGTGGTAGTGCGTTAGAAAGCTACGGTTCTCTGGATTCTAATTATGTCAACCATTTCAAGATCGGACCACCACAGCAGCTACAGTTAACGTTAGTGTCAAACAACAACAAACAAACAAACAATATACACATCTAGGCAACTCACCGATGACGCCTCATGGTGACCCGTAGCTCGATCACATTACAACAAAAACTGTCTTGTTACGTCGTAAAAACGTCCAGACAATCCAATCCAGTAAAATATTTTGTCCAAAACACTTGATTATATGCATAAATATCCACAAACTGGTGCTGCATCATTTGAAATCAGCCAGCAGATATGACAAAATATTTCCGTATCTTCCCTGTAAAAGCCGTTATCATGCCTGCACTGAAGAAAACTTGATACCGGACTGTCCGTTGAACTCTAACCTTTCGATTGACACCAAACGTGAGCCAATAGGAGCAACATGTCCTCTTCACAGCCTACATTAGCCAACGCGAGTCAGCGTTGGACCGCGCCCACTGAGCCCGACTTGAGCCAATGAAAAGACGAAAATGGCGAATCTGTCGGGGAAATCACGTTATTATTCTACAAAAGAGGCAATGGAAATGTTTCTGAAAGGAGACAACAGGCTCGTTCGTTAGAGCTGCTTCTCGCCTGGAATCCAGACGAGAGCTGCGTCATCAGCAGGAGGCGTTCACAAAAAACTGAGACCAAGTCTGACAGTTTTCAGCTGACTGAAAAAGTAAACACAGGAAGTCACAGATAAAATTACTTCCTGTTAGTTCCGATCTTTAGTGTACTTGTAGTTTACAGATCACGTTTTGATTTATGTGTTTATAAATATATATTTATGTAGAAATGTGTGTCCATCCTTCTTTTTATGTCTGCCTGTGAAATTCTGCAAAGAACTGGCTCATCTCGAACGACCCTATTATTTTCGACAGGTATTTTATTATTGTTGTATTATTATTATTATTATTATTATTATTATTATTATTATTATTATTATATGTTGTAGCATATATATTATTATAGTATTTCGACATACATTTAAATTATGAATACATATTGTGTGTAGATTGCCTTTCGACATGCATTTCCCCAGTGAGGCTGCTGACCTGTTGGGGGAAAGGAAGGTGTTTGTGTAAAGACACTATAGGTGTTACTGCTAGTCTGGGTGTGGTGTGTATTGTCTTTTATTTTTCTCTAGTTTTGTAAATGACTAACTGTTATTTCTTTATTTTCACATAATAGGCCATCATCTCCAAATTCTCCAAATGGCCTTTATTGGAAAACGCCTAGACATAACCTTAGTAAAACATGTGTAAAATATTCATTTTCTGTGATATTATAATAATGTTTTCACTTAGACTAGAAAAGGCTTCAGGCTATTGTCCCATTCAGTTTTCCAGTTCATAAGTAACATTTATAGTCATCTACAGGCATCTATTTGCAAAGAAATGTTCAGGCGGAAATAAAAAGCTTATACTTTAGTGTGTTCAAACTCATATAACTCAGTGTCAGCAGCACTTAAAGTGATTCTGACTATTGGGAGGAAATACTTCAGATTGTTACCTTTCAAAAGAGACCAAGACCATGCATTTACTCCAAAGAGTTCAAGTACAGCTTCCAATTTACTTTGGGTATACCTAGATAATAATAATAATAATAATAATAATAATAATAATAATAATAATAATAATGAATGAAACACTAGTGTATTGCACGCTCAGTGGTGTATAGTAACAAAGTAGAAATACTTTCTTACTGTACTTAAGTAGTTTTTTTGAGATATCTGTACTTTACTATTCATATTTCTGTTGACTTTTACTTTTACTTCACTACATTTTGCAAAGAAAACTGGTACTTTTACTCCGATACATTTCCCATGAAACCTTCGTTACTCGCTACAATCAAATCTATCTTTAGAAAAAAAAAACACACCCGGGACTGTGGTGGAACACAGACTCCACCAAGCAGGTTTTGCGAATCACAATATTATGCATTTTCCCCTCTACATCCTCTCGTCCAGCGGTCCCAAACCAAAGTTTACTCCTAACTAAACCTTTAGTCCAGTCTACTGCTTAATGTATAACCCGCTGCACAAAGACAGGATGTTGAAACGGAAGCAGGTTTCAGAGTTTTTTTGGCAATCTCAGGATATTCTGCCTTGGTTTTAATCCAGAACACCGACCGAGTTGAAACAGATTTAAGTTTCATTTTTAGGGTAACGTATCACGTAACATCTTGACATATGTCAAGATGTTCCGTCTGAGGTTACCACAGACAGATGTATCCGGTCATTTTTCACAATAAAACATCTTTCCGGCCATGATTTTTTTAATTTAATTAGAATTTTTCATTCATTCTTTCTGTGCGGGCAGAATGAACATACTTATAAACGCACTGTTACAACTCCTTCATAGTGTCATATTGCTTTTTGGAGAATTATGATGATATTCATAGTAGATGGAAAAATATACTTCTGTACAATATATTATGTTGAACATTTTGCTCCTGAATGCATCACAGCCGACCCAATTATGTTATCAACACAACTCCTGGTCCTTGGTCACGGTGGCCACAGCACTTGATTTTTAATTAACAGCATGTACTTCTACTTACTTATAATGTACATTTTATATCAGAAAAATACTTTTGATCCTTAAGTACAGAACATATCAGATACTTTAAGACTTTTACTCAAGTAATATTTTAATAGGTGACTTTTACTAGTAATTTTCCAGTAAGGTATCTTTACTTTTACTCAAGTATGGCTTTTGGGTCCTTTATACACCACTGTGCACGCATTTATTTTAAAGTAATGTTATGATATAACTGTGTGAAGGACCACGGTAAGCAAAACTGGGAAGGCAGGGTAAAGTGTGGAAAAATAAGGACTTTATTGCCCTAAGGCTATTTACGTGTTTTCAAATAGGGAACAAAATCAGAACAAAGTGACAATAATGATAAACTAAAGTTATAAACAGACATAGTGAGGCCTCCATGGAGGAAGCGAGACTCATACTGAGCACTCCATGGAACCGGAGACACCCAATGAGCGCTCCATGGCACAGGAGACACCCAATGAGCGCTCCATGGCACAGGAGACACTCAATGAGCGCTTCATGATACAGGAGACACTCAATGAGCGCTTCATGATACAGGAGACACTCAATGAGCGCTCCATGGCACAGGAGACACCCAATGAGCGCTCCATGGCACAGGAGACACTCAATGAGCGCTCCATGATACAGGAGACACTCAATGAGCGCTCCATGATACAGGAGACACCCCCAAGCCATCTTCCACAGCAGGGTATATAGCAGTCGGCTGGTCCGTGCTAATTGGAAGGGGGAGGAGACCCCTCTCCACAGTGGTGCAGAACAGCCCAGCCGCTGAGGACACCCCTCTGGCCGAGGCAACATGGCACGGCCCAATCATCCAGGCCAGCCTACTTAGGCAGGTGTGCTGCAGCGGCTCCAGTCTCTTTAAAGGATCGCCTGCCGGTAACTGACAGAACTGTTAGCACTCAGCTCAACTCCATATATCTAAATTGCGTGCACTCAATAAAGACAATGGGTTACACAAGTGCTTGTAGTTCCCTCAAAAAGGGGTGTTCACTGCAGAGATATAGAAACCATCACCTCCAATATGTCCTGTCGCTGTGACGGCTAGTTCCAGCCGTCACAAAGATAATGATAAGTTAACATTGTTTTGTTTTATATACAAACAAAGAATACAACTAGAAAGACTTCATAAAAAAGGCACTCTTGGAGCAACAGAAAATTAACAGTATAAAAATCTGTTTTCATTTGTTTTCTGAACAGGTACCAGAAGAAACATTTGTATTTGATCAGGGAACAACCTAAACAGTCTGTTCAGTGGTAAGGGTCCCTGTGAGGGACGAGCAACTCCTTCTTTTGTCCATGTTCAAACAGTAATGTAAAAAAAAAAATCAGAAACAGTCAAAGCATGTGAAGCAGCACCCACAGTTCACCAGTATAATGAACTGTGTAAGTAACTCAATATGTGTTCTAAAGTTAGAAACGGTTTTTCAAGCAATTCTGTTTTTTTGTTCATGCTTTTTATCTGCCGTATGAAAAATGTGTCTGGTTTCCTGTTTTGAGATAAGGTGCTTTTATTTTGAAGGCGGAGTTGAAACAGAAGTCGCATAGTGCGCCGTTTAACGGCTAAATTGACGATCTTCAAAGCCCATCTGTCAGAAAGGTTCGCTACAAACTGTTACTCCGAGATAACTGTGTTTACAGCGATGTCCAGTAGTCTCAGTGAGAGCAACAGGTGGTGCTAGTTGTAACGGCGTCACTTGTATAGCTCGCTTCGTTTCATACAACTTGTGTATTCTCCTGACGACGGTGCGTCTGGAGGCTCATATGCGCCGTCATTCATGCGATTCTAAAGCCTAGTTTATGGTTCTCTGTCACCGTTCTGCGTCGAGGGACCGCGTTGCTCTGCAATTAACCGCCATGCCACCAGGGGGGTGTGCCGGTGTGGCTGTGTGGTTTCAGGGGTTATAGCCGAATTCCGGTCACAGTAAACAATGGCGACCAAGTTGGAGCGGCTGCATTAAAGTTGGAGCTCATCAATATTGAAGAGCAAATTGCAAATGATGAAGCGCAGGCGACAGAGAAGACGTTTGCGGAGGTGGTCTGTACGACCACTAAACCGGTCGAGGCTTGGAAAAAGCAACTGCCGGAAATTACGTTCTGAGCGGACCAATCACAGTGCTTGCGGTCCGCGTCAACGCGACGCGTAGTTAGGATTTTTTGGAGGTGCGTGTCAGGCTACGGCGTATGGGTCTGCGTCGACGGCGTAGCTACGGCGTAGGTACGCCGTCGACCTGACGGAGAACCATAAACTAGGCTTAAGGGCGCTGGTGGCTGCGTCAATGCTGTGTAGCGTTAAGCCCCTCCCAATGCAAAAACTACAAAATGCAGTTAACGCATGATAAAATAATTGTCGCCGTTAATGGATTGCTGCGTTAACGCATTTATAACGCGCTAACGTTCCCAACCCTAATTGTTTCACAAACAGACAACAGCAGCAGCAAACATAATCACTGGCTACAAAACACAAGCAGTGAGTGCATTCAAATAACCACCCAGACGAGCCTCGTGCCAGACTTGAGAAGCTCCTCCAGGTTTATAGAAGACGTTGTACCGTTTCTGTTCATACAGGCTGAGGAAAGGTAACCTGATGTGTAATCAATGGAGTTCAGGCTACAAAGCATCTTCTGCTACTGATAGTCCTGCTTTCAATGCCATTTAGAGTTAACGGTAAAACGGAAGTTAGACCATTTTTAGCTTCTGTACTGTGATGTATTTTTTGTACATTTAAATGAACGGCACCCGGCCTCCCTCCCTCCCTTCATGCACTGGCGCCCAAACTCCTTGCACTCTTGCTGGCAAAACTCCGCCGGTCGTTTCTAATCAAACGGTGTACATTCTTCTGCTGCACTGCACTAACACAGAGCCGAATGAAAGTCGGCAAAGTTGGCCTCAAATGAGTCGGATTGTTTTCAAAATGAAAATGAAATGTTTGCCCTCTGACATCCAAACACACATCCCCTCCTGTCCTGTCCCCTGCTCTTCATATTGAGTCATCATCATTTAAACCCATTTTAAATGATGACGAAAAAATGAGGACAAGTATTTTTCATTTCAGTACATGTTTTGTATTTCTTATTGGTTTTACCTGCACAGATTAAGAAAATTGTTTATTTTGTATTAATTGAATTTATGTGTAATCACCTGTCACTCTAGATTACATTTACATTATTTTTCTATTGTGTGTTAGTGTACATCTTCTGAAAAGCAGTGATTGAACTCTCAGATGATGTATCTTTCTAATTCCTCTTTATAGCACTGCATGGAGCACTCGGTGATGTGTTGAATCTTCTTTATTGGCAGCCTCCATCATCACTTAGATTCAACCTTAACACTAACCCTGGCACCTGAATAAAGATTTCCTATCATGGAGCCTGAGCCCTGGCGCCACGCTCTTAAAATGTGACAAATGCAAATGGGATGAGAGAAATCAAATGTGACTAACGTGTATGGAAACAGAGAAAATCAATTGTCTCCTGAACAAATGGCTGAGCTATTAAAATGATTGTGTGCTACTGGAATATATTATCCTCAGCAGCTGCCAGCAGAGGCAACAGCGATTCATATTCCAAGTCTGCTTGGCCCAAGAATGCACACAGAGCTCCCACTAAGGCAATTATTTTCACACTCTGCATGAGCAGAACATGTGATTTATCTGCCTGCTCTCATGCTAATAGCCATTACACATAACCATTATAACAAGCATTAAACATGTAGTAGAAACATAGCTACACAAAGAGAGATGAGTGGATTTTTTTTTCAAAATTTAACTTGTAGACCAAAAATGCATACTTTGCCAAAGTTAATTTGCTTGTTTGTCTTTCAAAAGAGATGGTGCAATGATGCTAAAGACTTGGCTTTGAAGCATTACCATTTTCCAAGCTTTTGACCGACAGAAATTTAAAAGTTCGGCACCAGACTTTGAACTGTTGTTTCAAATCACGATTTCTGTGTTCCGGTTTTATTCTGAAGTCCTGTTTAGTGTGTCCTGTTCCCCTGCACTTCCTGTCTGTTGATTGTCTGCTGATTGCTTCCTCCTGTGTCTAATCACCCACACCTTCCCTGTGTACTTAAACTGTGGCCGTTTCTCAATATGCGTTCTTCTCTGTACTTGTGGACTCGTGAAACGTCATCAGTCGCGGCCCCAAGTACTGTTCCAATTCAAAAGTCCGCTTCTCGCCAAGAACGGTGAAAATGCCCGGATGTGACTTGATCCGCCCATTTTACTGGGGATGCATCAGAGCAGACTTGAGCGTACTTGAGAGCCAATATCCCAGAATGCATTTCGGACCAGCAAACGGGGAACAATGACGGATGAGAAAACTCATAACTGAAAGTTGACATTCTATGAATACTACCGTTGTTGAGTCAAAGTTAAATTTTAGGATGTTTTCAGGCGAGAAGTTAGTTGTTTAAGCATCAAATCTGTGGTCAGTTTCTCAAGAATCGGCCTACTTAAAAAGAACCGCCGACAAGTTGAGGTCCTGCTCGCGGGACCGTGAGCCCCGCAGCACCGGGCCGTCAGCGCTCTGCTGCCCGCCGAGAGCAGCCTGATCTCGGCTGGACTTTTTGAACGGCCCCTGTGTTTCTTCTGTTCCCTTGTCTGATCGTACTGTGTGTTGCCTGTCCGTGTTCCCCTGTGTTCCACCTTTCGGTTTGATAGTGTTTTTTGAAGCCTTGTTTTGTTTAGAATAAATTATTATTTTTTCACTGCATCTCTGCATTTGGGTCCTCTCTCCGAGCCTCGGCGTGACAGAAGAGGCTTTTTGTTTCTTCTTCACCCCATTTGTCAGTAATATTGAGTCGGCTATAAAGAGTTAATTCAAGCTTTGATGCCAAAGAGACAGGATATTAAGCATTAAAAAAGGCTTTTATGAAACCATTGCAGCTGGCTTAAATTTGGATAAACAGTGTTTCATCTTCCTCTGTGGGGTAGAGAGGCTTCAGATGAGAGGATTCAATCCACTCATCAGATAAAGACAATCTTCAAATGCAGCACTTCAAAACAATCAGAGCATCTCTGCAGGCATGGGAAAGGTTACACAGCATGGAAATAACACAGATCTTCAGTTTTTTTTTAAAGTTTCTGAACTGCTTTTTAAAAATAATTTCCTCCCACATAAATACAGAAGATGTACATGATAGCCATGCTCCATCCAATTAGTTGGAGGAAAATGTCAAGAGAGAGAGCCTTCTAGCTCAAAACAGGAGACATCTCTATATGACACTAATGGGATTGTAACCTTCTGAAATGACAGTTTTAGTGGAGTCTGAAATGTGGATCCATTAAAGTTTTAATAAACTAAATCACAAAATGGCACTGTGGCCCACTGTGCTGAGTGACCAGGATCCTTTATAGGAAATCTCCCTGTTTCTCCCATAGATATACAAATGGATAATGTATTAGAGGCGGGGCACTGTTCATTGCTATGAATGTTGTTCAGTGGGGCATGAAGCAAAGAAAGTTAGACGAGTATGTAATAAACCGGATCTTCCAACGATCATTTAATCCCGCCCCCCAGCCCTTTGTCCAGTCTTGTTCTCATTCACATGAAACGGAGGGAGAAAAATAACTCTGGATTAGGCTGTTAGTGCATTTTATATTCTAATAATTTAAGATCTTCACATTGCTGAGGACATAGTGAAGGATTCAATTGTTAATATACAACTTAAAGAAATGTTTTCTTTGATATGCTAATCCTAGTAAATCCTTGTATTGTATATATATTTAAACATCTGAGTTTATTAAAATGATGTATGGTTGCCAACTCTGTTTACAATTCTTGTAGATTCCTGCCATATAAACTGGACGTTTAATTCCTCTTCCTGCAAGTTGTAGTGGTGAAATGTTGAGATCAATGTTATCCATTCATGTATTATGCATATAGCTACACACATGTATCTACATTAGTCTGTCTCTGTCATGATGACTTTAATTAAACATCCTTGGACATCCTAAATCTACTGTTAACAATTGCACAAGTGTTATTTTTCTGCATCCACTGACAATGGCCAAGAACTCCACACTGTTGACTCCATAGTCGACGGGTAATCAATTAAAATTCAACGAGGTCCAGTTTGAGAAAGTTTCCCCATGCAAAGGTCCGGAACATCAGAATAATGTCTAACTTGCGCTATGATTTACTGCCATATATATTTTAATAGCCTTGTAGTTATATCAACTCATGTATGTGGTCTAATTTAAAATAAAGAAAGTTGAATTGGATAATATTTAAACAATATGAGTAGTCACTTTTCAAATTGAACTGGATGAGTTATAAATAATATATACCAATTGGAAAAATGAACCAAGGATCACAGGACTCAATGACCACAGGCCCGTCGACCTGACTTCTGTGGTTGTGAAATATTTTGAGTGCCTTGTCTTCTCCCACTTCAAACCCTCAGTGGCCCACTCCTGGAACCCATGCAGTTTGCCTACAGAGCCAACAGGTCTGTAGGCAAACTCTTTTATACATTTTCTGTCAAATATCAGTTAATTTGCACACTCCCAGTGAGTACCACCAATATTGTAGAGACAGACATGTACTTTGAAGAAAGGGGAAGTCTTCACAGACTGCATGTCATCAGGGTTCCAGTTGTCAGAAAAAGACATAAGCACACAGTTGCATAGATCACCACGCTCATGCAAACACGGACACTTGTGACGTGAAGCATCGTCAGGAATGGGCATGTCTCCCAAACCACAGGGTGTAACGGTCCAATTACGCAAGGACCCAAAAGCACGACTCCGGAAGACAGAGATAAAGAACATAATTATTTTACTGAACAGGTAACTACAGGTAACACACAGGGAGAGCTAGGTTCAAAAACACAAGATAATCTGGCAGGGGACAAGTGCAAGTGAGGGGACCTAAGTAGTGAAGACTAATGAGGGGATGTGCTACAGGTGAGACAGGGATGGGCCAGGTGCAAGGAATGAGGGCTGACGAGGAGGGAGTGACTGATGAAGGGGGCGTGCAGCAGGATCTGAAATGACAGGACAGTTAGTAAACAGACAGGCAGACAGGATGAAAACAACTAATAGAGAACGTGTGGCGCTGAACCGTGACACAGGGAGTCCTTCCAACAGCTTGGCTTATAGACGAAGGTCTCTTTGAGCACACACATATAGAAACGTACACACTCACGCACACTGGTGAAAACACAGCAGCACACACAACGCCTCATGTTGCTGCTCCTGGCGAGCTATGAGATGTGGCCTGCTGACTAGAGAATAGCAGAATTGTGTGTTTGGGCCATCTGCTGCTGTTACTGATATAGATGTCACACACACACACACACACTCTCACAACTGCAGGCATACACACATTTGGTAGAGACACTTGCAGATAGACACATAATAAAAGATTGTGGACCCCAGGAAGATTAGCGGTCGCCAAGGCGGTAGCTAATGGGGATCCAGATAATATACAACAAACAATGGTGAAAGAAAATTAACAACTTATACCCCATTTATGTTAAGCCAGAACTTTTCCCTATCAGGACAGTTGAAAAGAATAGTTTAACATTGTGGGGTACGTGCTCATTTTCTATGTTTCTGAGTGTACAAGTAGCCGGGTCAGACAAAGTCTAGTTAGCAATGTGATGGTTAACAACATCACATTGACAATATAGCATTATAGACATTGAAGCTGAGTTAAATTAAAATAATTCGAACTCACATGAGGCATTTGTTTGGTATCCAGATACTTCTGTATTATGACGGGTCAAATCAGCTGTGTTGGAGCTTTCAGAACAGTTTCCATGTCGTAATCAATGCTGCATTTCATTCACCACGGAAGTCGGAATGACACCACAGCCAAGTGAACTGTGTTCCAGTACAACAACTCAATGGGGTTTGCTCCAGCCAGGTTAGCTATTATTAACATGACCAGTTATTAACAACAGAGTACGACGACATTTGTGCATACAAACAGATTAGAAACAAGTTCACAGAGTTGGATATTCCTGTATGTACAACTGATGTAATGATTCACAAGAGAGACAGAAGTGCTAAGACACAGCATATTACTCCAACTGTTTTATGAATGGTGAGCGGATCAGCCATCTTGGATTTTGAGGTCAGGCTTGGTGGGGGTTGTCTGACTTTCAGAGTTGCTAATTCAACTTCAGGCAGGTGGAATTAGAGTTGAAATTTACGTCTGGGAACTCCATACTCCATACAACCTCCATAAACCACAAATTGTCTTGTTTTTACATTTCTGTCATTGTATGGGTTTAACAATGAATCTCAAGAGGATTTATTTCATCCCGTTGATGAAAACCAGGACACTGCTTCTAGTCTTTGTCTAGAGATACAAACAACACACTGACTCCAGCGTTGTACATACACAAGAATCGTCTCATCTCACTCTATGAAAGTGTATAAAGTGTATTTTTAGTATTGTCATACTATTTATTTTTCAAATAAAATTACAAAAAGGAACCTAGCCCCAGAGAAGGACAGAATATGCATACATGGAAATATAAAATAAAATAAAAATAAATTGCAAATACTAAGACCTTTAATAAATGTCTCTCTCCATAAATGTTTCAAAAATTAACACCTACATGTGTAATAAAACGCCTACAATGCCATGTACTGCTTTTATGGCCACATTAAATGACAATGGTGACATTTTTGAATATTACAAATGTTTTTGTTCTTCTTTTCATGCAGAAAATTGCATAATTTAGTTGTTTTGTGTTAACGACGCACCACAATTACCTATGCTGAGGACAGTATTTGAGATGTGATGTTATGAAGGTGTGAAGGACACAAACAATTTCATTGAATATATTTATGGTTGGACTATGGCTGCTGGGAGCCATGAGCACAGCTGGGACATGGAGTTGTTCCGCTCTTTCTCCGGGGGGAACAAACAAATAGACAACTGCAGTGAGTGACGGATTGAACAAACCTGATTGTATTAATGTCTGTGTAGGAGCTATTTACAAACAATATAAGTTATTTTTGTTCACAAGTGGTGTTGTTTATTTATAGTTGTTTACATAGGTTTTAGTTTGTTAATTGGGTAATGCTGTGGGCAGGACATGACCGGGATGCACCTGGGTAGGCAGATGGTTTTTTACCAGCCAGCCAGCCAGCAGCGACAGTGACAGGTCAGCACGGGAGAGGCAGCATGGGGCGTTTTGTTTGTTTGTTTGTTTGTTTGATCATTTTGAGTTACAATAAATAGCAATAAAACCGGACTCCCGCTTGGACCCTGCGTTATTTTGGCTGCGTCATTTAACCAAACCTACGGTGCATCAGTGGCTTTTGATATTGGTTTATTTTCTTTAATTTATATTTATTTATTTGGTTTTACCCGACAAATGGCCACGACAACAGTAAAAAAAAAAACTTGCCTTTGAACCGAGGAGACGGGTCCATCAGCGTTGAGCCAGATGGAGCGTTTTGGATTTTGAATGGATGGACAACAGGAAATGTTTTATTCATCACTCTGTTGGATCATCGACGGAGAGACGGCTTTGGCCCAGATCAACACGCGACACGAAACTGGTATGTGATTGGACTTGCTGTATAGGACAACGGCTAAACGACTGGAGTTTAAAGTCAGTATTCACATCCGTGTTTCATGAAGTTTGAAAAAGTTTGACAGCGCTGAATCGCTGCAGGTGACTATTGCGCAATACTCGCGCACCACCACTCGGCGGCTTTCATCGATTAAAACCGACTTCAGTGTGTGTCTGTGTGATGAATTGGATCTGATCGGCCAGTGAACACCCGTTCTGCGCTTTGCTGCACTTTGCCTGCATTTATATACGATTGCGGATTTTGATTGATGTGCAACAAGCAGTTGAGAAGAAACGTTAAACATGTCTGACGGTGGATTGAATGACGCTGGAGCGCCGTCAGTAAAAAGCGACATTAAATTAACTTCTAAAGGCTTGGGTTTCTACACGGAAATGTGTCAGAAAAAGATGAGTACAAAATGTAAACAAGCCAAGAAGTGTTTGGAAAACATACGTGCATTAATGGCATCAACGGAAAATGTAGATTCAGTGAACACTGAGCTTGCTAAGTTTATCAGTTGTTACCAAGACGCAAATGATATGCATGACTCTTTTATGAACCTTTGCCACAAGATGAAGTTGCAAGACAAAATAAAAAGCATGAAGAAAAAATTACACTGTTCTATGATTTCACTGCAAAGGTAAAAGGCTGGCTGTCTGAAATGGGTCGACCATATACTGGTTTATATGTGCAGCCAGATGAAGACGCAGATGATGTAAACCCTCAGGATAGTGCTTCTAACGTATCAAGTGTAAAGGAAAACTCTGTGAAGACACACTCCCAGCTATCACACATTTCATCAACGTTTTCTGCACGCATGCAAGACAGGCAACACAACAGTATTAACTGGAGGCCATTACTGTATGGATTTACCTTTCAGACAGGAAAATTCTGTCTTGCCTAACAATCGCTGGGTTGCAGAACAGCGCCTACGGAGCCTGAAAAGGAAAGTGGACAAAAATGGTTAATTTAAGGACGAATACATCGCATTTCTAAACAACATGATAACTCAAGGATATGCTGAGATGATACCTGCTGATCAACGAGAACAAAGTGATGGAAAGATGTGGTGTATCCCTCATCATGGAGTCTATCATCCCAGAAAAGGCAAACTGAGAGTTGTTTTTGATTGTGGAGCAACTTACAAAGGAACATCACTAAACTGCCAGCTCTTGCAGGGCCATGATCTTACCAACACTCTTATCGGAGTCCTCATTCGATTTAGGCAAGAGCCCGTTGCAGTAATGGCTGACATTCAAGCCATGTTTCATCAAGTTCATGTCTCAGATGAGCACATCAACTTTCTTCGCTTTCTCTGGTGGCCTGACGGTGACACTGCAGAGTCTCCACTGGAGTATCGGATGAAAGTACACCTGTTTGGAACTGTATCCTCACCAAGTTGTGCAAATTATGCTTTGAGGAGAACTGCAGATGATAATGTCCAAAACTTTCCTCCAGAAGTTATAAGTAAAATCAAAAATATTTTTTATGTTGATGACTGCCTGAAATCCCTGGCTTCAGAGGAGGAGGCACTGCAAATGATCAAGGACTTGAATGCTCTTTGTCATAAAGGAGGATTCAATCTTTCCGGCTGGATTAGTAACAGCCGTTTAGTGCTGCTGTCTATCGCAGAAGACAAAAGACCGAAAGAACTGGTGGAACTGGACCTGGATACAGACCAACTGCCCATGGAGCAAGCACTAGGACTACAGTGGAACATCGAAACTGACACGTTTAAGTTCAGGACCTCATTACGAGAACAGCCACAGACCAGAAGAGGAATCTTGTCAGTGGTCAGCTCACTTTAGGACCCTTTGGGGTTTCTATCCCCATTCAGTATGCCAGCAAAGTTGTTGCTGCAGGAGCTTTGTAAGAGAAACTTGGGATGGGATGATGCTATTCCCCACTCCTTCTCTGAGCAGTGGTCTAATTGGCTTGAGGACCTCATAAGGATGTCTTGGTTTCTGAAGGTCAAAGAAATCCTCATGTTACTGGGACAAAGGAGACAGGAGTGTTGTGCTTCTGCAGGCCTCAGAAAAGACAATTCAAGAAAGAAGAAGATTCAAGAAAAGTCAATCATTCAACACGTACAAAGACACAGGGTCACAGCTGAAATTGCCTCACTCAAAGGTAGCTTTAAAAACGCCCACAAAGAAAGTCCACTGTACAAACTGGACCAAGTCATGGATGATGAAATCCTCAGAGTTGATGGTCGGTTGAGTAAAGCAGCATTGCCAGCAGAATCCAAACACCCAGACCTGCATGTATCCAAGCTGATTTGAGCCATATCCGTCATCAGCTGGGACATGCAGGAAGAAATCACATGTTGTCCAGGTTACAGCAAAAGTACTGGATCGTTTATGCAAAGTCTGCTGCTAGGAAAGTCATATCTGACTGTGTTGTTTGTAGCAAAGGAGAACTTGGTGAACAGAAGATGGCAGACTTGCCTGAGGAGAGAGTGGTGCCTGACACAGCTCAAGAAAGACCCAAAACGGTCAGAAGCCTCACTCCTGGAGACATAGTCTTTGTTGCGGACGCCACGGCTCCAAGAGGATCTTGGATGATGGGAAAAGTTGTGGATGCAAGACCAGATGCAAAGGGTCTGGTGCGCTCTGTCCGGCTCCGAACAAGAACCAGCATTCTGGAGAGGCCGGTGACCAAGCTCTGTCTGCTATTGGAAGCAGCAATTTAGCATCTTGGACTAATGCTTTCTCTATCTTTCTCTACCTCTATTTTCTCTCTGTTTTTCTGTTACAGGTTCATCAACAAGATTCACTTTAGGTTAATGCATGCCGCACATATAATATTCCTAATTTTATAGTTTGTTGGTAGAATACATGTTGCAGGAATAGCTCCGTTTAAGATTATAAATAATTGTGATGGCATGCACAATTAGGGGCTGGAATGTAGGAGCTATTTACTAACAATATAAGTTATTTTTGTTCACAAGTGGTGTTGTTTATTTATAGTTGTATACGTAGGTTTTAGTTTGTTAATTGGGTAATGCTGTGGGCACCTGGTGTACTTAAAGGAGTAGGCGGGTACAGGACCGGGATGCACCTGGGTAGGCAGATGTTTTTTTTGCCAGCCAGCCAGCCAGCCAGCCAGCCAGCCAGCCAGCAGCGACAGGTCAGCACGGGAGAGGCAACATGGGGCGTTTTGTTTGTTTATTTGTTTGTTTGATCATTTTGAGTTACAATAAATAGCAATAAAACCGGATTCCCGCTTGGACCCTGCGTTATTTTGGCTGCGTCATTTAACCAAACCTACGGTGCATCAGTGGCTTTTGATATTGGTTTATTTTCTTTAATTCATATTTATTTATTTGGTTTTACGGGACAAATGGCCACTACAGTCTGAATGTATGTGTATATATATTATGTTCGTTCGAGACGAACTGCACCTCGCCTGGAAAGCTGACGAGAGCAGGCGGCGACATCAGGGGGCGTTGACAAAAAACTGCGAACACTTTTCAGCTGCCTTCAAAGAATAAACAGGAAGTCACAGAAACAGGGACTTCCTATTAGTTCTGATCTGTAGGCTACTTGTAGTTTACAGACCACATTTGGATTCATTCACGTGTTTGTAAATATATATTTATGTAGAAATGTGTGTGTGTACCTGCATCCTTTGATCTCTTTATTGGAAACACTTTGCTGCTCGTTTTGATGTGTTATATAAATTAACTTTATTATTATCAACCACACAAGATATGTTTTTAGATGAAACCTGAGACTAATAGCCAACATATGGAGCGTTATGTATTATAACTACACAGAAAATAAGGATTTTCTACAACACGTGGTGCTTGTTGTCAAATCTAAATGCTAATCAGCTCTCTTATGTGGCTACAGCCAGACGTTTCCCATCATGCACTGGGCCACTGGTTCTAAAATCGGCAGGCGCCTCGCTCTCGTGAGATTATTGTTGACCACTTGTGCATGACGTTAGAGTAAGTCGGGATCAGGTCGGACACAAATCTAACCGGCAGTGATCGATTCTGCACAGGACTGGCTCATCTCAAACGAGCCTATTGCCAAGCTATAGATTGCAACATCCCCCCTCTTCCTGTTTCCTCTTCCAAGGAAAAATAGCTCCCTAGGAGCTCCAGCACACATTTAAAGTTCCGGGAAGTACCAACCCCAGGAAGCAGTGATGGGGGAAGTGAAGATATGTGTTGCTCTGTTTATTTAGATCAATTATTTGTGGATAATTTACTCTACTATATTGAATTACTATTTATAGGGATTGTAAATATTTGTAAATTATCATTGATATCTCTGCATTGGTCAAATCGTGTAAATATTTATTGTACATATATTGTTGATATATATCCTTAACTGTAGATGGTATGTCTGGGAGACTAGTAGAGATTGGTAGGAACTAATCGGTGATGGGGAATCTTTGATATGGTGTTAGATCGTTTTTATTGCTGAACATCTGAGTCCAGTCCTCTCAGAGTTAGAGCAATAAAAAGAGTAAACATCAAGCACCAAACAAACCAGCAGAGGAGGCTTCAATAAGGACTGGATCAAATGTTATTGACATGTCCTTCATGCAATTAGGGAAACAGGATCGACAGAGACTGACAGCTCCCGGGAAGAGCTTCCTGTGTGTGAGAAAGGAAAATAGGTTCAAGCTGAACATTCCATTAAGCTCAAGCAAAACTGCAAAAAATAAATAAATTGTGTCAATAGTTGTCCATTTATAAGAACATAATTTTCCAAGAATGTCGTCATGTGTCTTTCCATAAAAGTTTTGAGAGGTGAATAAAGATGTCATGGTTATGAACTTAATCATATCTATGAAACGTAAGAGGGCAGATAATTGCAATACCATCCCTCTAACACACAATACACACATGTTCTCTGCATGCTCTCCTGCTCAAACATCCAGTCCATCAGATGATGCGTAAGAGTTTAAAAATAATGTATTTTATTTGTTAGCTGGTTGGATGGTTAACTTCTTTCCTCAGCTGGCTGGGGGGTTCATTACCTTAATTAGGATTGCATCAAGGTGAATTCTTCTGAATTCTGTCAAACTATACATTGATGAAAGCTAGTGACGGCGAGATGAAGCTTCCTGAAGCATTGAAGCTTTCTATCCAATTGGTTCGCTCATGTCCCGACGCTTCACGGAGCTTCATTTGCTCTACTGCGCCACCAAGTGGACAATACATGTAAAACAGGCAGAGTGATCATAACGACACCATGGCTTTGGTGTGTGAAGCTTTAAATTGAATAAATTATGTTTGTGACGCCATTACATCAATTATTAACTTATTAATATTGTGTCTATCTTTATGATATAATGGCGGGGTCAAAATCAAAACTCGAAACAAATTGGGAGAGGGTTGTGATGTGACTGTGGGTCAGTGGTTAGAATATCCGACTTCTAGTCAGAGGATCGTTGTTTGTGCCTCAGCTCCGCTAGTCCATGTTGATGTGTCCAATTTTTTAAGTAAATATAAGAACTTTTCCACAGTGCTGGGCTTTTTGAGACTATTTCGCCTGCTTTATAAAATACCCTTTCACAGGTACACACGAAGCTGGGTACAGAGAGGAAGGGGGGAAATTCATTGAGTTTCGCTGCCTCTTATATTTCAAATCACACGGCAAACCCACCAATCATTTTCTGAATCAGTCATGTGGTACGACCGGCTCGCGAGGCTTCGAATGTCACCACATACGTCATCGACACAAGCCTAGATACGCTCTTCACCAAAATCTACCTGGATTACTCGACATCGAAGCATCGACACGAAAGGACACATCACTAATGAAAGCACAAAGCCTCAACATTTTCTGTGTTAAATTTATTAAGATCTTAATGTAATGACATTGTATGAAAAACATTTTCATATAATGTTTGAATATATAAATATTCAAACATTGTATCGAATACAAAGAGTTGCTTTTTTAGAAGGAGGTGCTTCTTTTCAAATGGCCAGGAGGAGGCAACTCCTCTGGACTGTCTCTGTCAAGTCCAGAATTAAGGTTAGAAAGGAACCTAAAGCATCATAGTTTGAAATTTAGAGCCACTGATGGTGTTTCACAAATGGGAGTGCAAATGTGTTTGATTTACTAATTTATTCCCTCAGTAAACATTGTTATCATGATGTTAATTTCGTAAATAGTAAAAAGGGGTGATTTTACAGTGTTCATGAAAGTTAACATTTGGTTAGTGGACCCATCTATCATTGTATGATATAATGAATACTTCTGTTTGTCTGCTGATCCAGATCCTTCTCCAGCCAATCAGATGACAGCGAGGAAGCCACAGCCAGGTACCTCTACAGACAGTGGGTGGGACTTGGCTTGACAGACGTCCATCTGTCCAATTACACAGTTCAGCTCAGCCTGCCTGGTTCCACACCGAGCACCATCACCGACAGGTTTAGTCGCCAGTGTTTCTTGCCAAACGGGATCCCCTGTGACCAACGTGGACCAAATGATCTGCCGAGGCAGCAGTTCTCCTATGCAGCCTACTCTGCCGTTGGAAGTATGCAGGTACTGTACCGTATTGACATTTCCTAAACCGAAGGTTGCTTCATCCTCTTGGCTGCTGTGTTTTTCTCACTCTCTTCCTCCCCCTCATAATATTTCTCTTGTCAGATTGTCTAAGTCTGAAGCCCCAGGTCACCGAAAGGGTCATTGGTAAAGGTCATAGCCAGTGGGTGTGTCTTTAAATGTTACAGCCTGGCCAAGCACAGTTCAGGGTCCAAAGGTGTCTCAGGGCTGTCATTTTCAACAATTCAGGCAAAGATAAAAATGTTATTTGTATTTCCCGGTATAATGTCGAACTGATATGTGGGGAAAATACCTTAAAAGTCATGTTTGTCTGCAACTTGTTTGTAAAACATGTTAACACCAATCTGCAAACGAGATCCCACCCCTACTCATTTTATTTTGCTGCTTGGTTACTGTTGTGGAACATTCATGGTTAACATTGTAACATGCAAATGAATATATTTTCGGTTGAGTGGTCCTCATACATTGGTAACTACTGAATACTGGCTATGGCAACACCGTCCTACCACTTTGGTTCAGGATGGGGTCAAGGAAGCCAGGTCGCCCAATTGACTGTGATCTAATACCCCAATAACACTGTTAGTTATGTCAGTGCTGACTCTTTTAGCACCATTAGCACGGCTACCAAATTAAATTAAATGTATTTTATTTAGCCCAAAATTACAATCTGTACACATACAACATCCTCTGTGACCTCGCATCGGCACAGAACCCCCCCAGAACAAACCTTTAACAGGGAGAAAAAGGGAAGAAACAGTGATAGAGCAGGGGCGTCCTTCAATCAGAGGATCGGCGGTTCGATACCCGGCTCCCCTAGCCCATGTTGATGTGTCCTTGGGCAAAAACACTTAACCCCAAATGGCTCCCGTAGCTGTGCCTACAGTGTGTGTGAATGTTGTTTGAATGTTAGTTAGAATCCTGATGGGCAGGTGACATCTTGCATGGTAGCTCCTGTCATCAGTGTATGAATGGGTGAATGATGACGAGTAGTGTTAAAGCAATTTGCGTGGTCATAAGACTTAAATAGAGCCTTCAATCAGCAGGATCTAGTTGTACCATGAGTGCAGGTGAAACTATATTCTTTCTTAAATATGTTATGTGACAAATAGATGTGATTGACTAATGAAATGCCGCACTGAATCAATAAAGAAATATTGGGACAAATGGTGTGATCTCACCCACCTTGTCACACAATCCTTTCGAAGTTCATCATGCTTTGCTGCTGTACCGAAACATTCAACCCAACCTTCTTGGCTTTTCTGGAACTGCACCGTTACCCTCTGACACCCCATATGTCGTCAGAGAGGGATCTATTTTTATCTTTTGACTGCACCAACTGACCGACTATGTCCATCCATTGTGATACCCAAATGTAGCGTGTCACCAGAAAAAAAAACTTTCTATTAAAACTCGAACCATAACATTCACAAATATTCTCTAGATGTAATGTGGTCATACACAGGAGGATCTTTTTTTTCATAAATGGAGCAAAAGGAGAATTTTTCTTGATAAGGTGCCTCAGGTCATTTTTAAAAGGCTAGATGGTTGACACACATTATACATTACACTTATTTAAGAATATAACATGCGATTAGAACACCAACAAAGTTCAGTCTAAAACCCGCAAAAAATCTTGCTAAATGCTAGATGCACTGTTAATCTTTTCTGCCATCCTTCCTTGTGTGAAGGTTAATGGCAGTCATTATGCATGTAGTCCACCCCCGCTAGCCAACACACACACACACACACACACACACACACACACACACACACACACACACACACACACACACACACACACACACACATACAGTCACACTATTTTTAGAGGGTTATACTTCTCTGTATCCCAGGGAACAGAGAAAGGGGTTGAAGGAGACACTTGTTATTCCCTTGAGCTCCTGCTGGCCTGAGGGCAGATGAAAAGTTGGAGTGATTCCCTGAATACCAAGTTTTTCTCCGTTTCGCTCCCTCCTTCTCTCCCCGTTCTCCTTTCTCTGCTTTGCTCGATCCATCCAGCTGTCCACTCTTCGGAGTCTACCCAAAGGAGGGTCACAGTCATCCATCACCGGATTATTTCCTAGCTGTGTTCCTGCACACTACCTTGAATTAAGCGGCAGTTTGCCGGATCTAAACATGGCTTTCAGACAATTAAATATGGCGTGTGTGATGGATGGATGGCAGCCAAGAGCAACTATACTAGGCTAATAAGTCCTGCAGTTGGTGGCATTGTTTTGCTCGTGCGAACCACACACACACACACACACACACACACACACACACACACACACACACACACACACACACACACACACACACAAAGACAGAATGATCAAGGAAAAAAATTACAAACTATAATATAGTTTTAGGGGCTACTCACATTTCTGTCTTCATGAAACCAAATCCTTCCGCAGCAATAATAATACCTTAATCGGTCCCTTATTTCTCCTGATGATTTGTGATGTTGAATTAGAATTGATTAGGTTTCAGTAGGGGGTTTGCATGCAGTGGTGGTATAATTGTGGAGATTATTTCACTTTGTAAAGGAAAGAGGCAATTATATATTTGTTTCTAAATTATTGTTCTTGAGAATAAAGGAGACTTAATGTGTTGCAAAGAAAGTTACCTTTCTTATAGATATCAGTGTAGGTTTACTATTTTCCAGAAACATCAAAGTGTCATGGAGAAAGATATACTCAATCACGTATAGTAACAAAAAAAATGTGCCGTCAACTTGTTTTTTAAGCATTCAATTTGTTTTCATTGTCTGTGGCTGTTTATTCTCAGGGTCTCGGATTTGTTATTTTTGTTTAATGTGTCACTTGCAATTGACAATTTTTAATCCAACGCAAAAGATCTATTTACAGATATGAATACAGAAAAATATTGTTGTGGTCTTACGTATATTTACACAGTATATACATTAAGGCAACAATTTACTAATTTGTGATAATAGAACAGTGCCAAAAACTTTGGTTGTTGTTCCACATTTTCTAATTGTACTACCTACAGGTAGATGTGTGCTGCGATGAGCAACATGATGTGATGGAGATTATTTGGGTTAAAAACTGTCATTGCATCATGACGGGCACGATCTTAGAACCCATCAGCTATCTGTCATCAGACACAGGCTTTTTAGGGCAAAGGGCTTGAATTCTGTCATGACATTAAATAAGTCCATTCTTTAATATAAAATGGATACGATAAGGGGCCACTGTGGCTCACTGATAGAGTGGAGGTGTCCTTTAAACAGGGCTCCAAAGCAGACACTCTACTCCCCCTGCCTGTGCCATACAATCATTTCCATGAAAATCACAAACAGGATTGATTAGAAGGGACAACCTTAGCATGGAGGCCAACTTGAAACGTGTTTGACTCTATGACGGGTACACGGACAAAGCTTTTTCTTTGGTCATACAAGGCAAAAGGGTAAGGGTCATCAATGGCCCTTAGCAACGACCCCAGTACCCTGTATTCCTGCAGTACTCCCCACAGAACTCCCAGAGTGACACGGTTTTAAGCCTTCCCCGAGTTCATAAAACACTGGATGAGCAAACTTCCGTGACCCCTCCAACAGACCTGCAAGTGTGCTGGTCCACTGTAATGGCCAGAATGTAATTTGCATTTCTCCTCCTGGATCTGAGGTTCGTCCTGCAGGATTGGTCAGGACCTCCTTTCCAGCACCCTGGAATACACGTTCCCGGAAAGTCTGAGCATTGTGATACCCTGGGGCTGGTGTTTCAAAACTTGCAATCCAGATCAGAATGATCCGGATAACCAAATCCCCCTGTCCTCAGCCACGAAACAACCTGATCTATCCCGGTATTTCAAACCTTTGCCGGATTGGATCAGAGTGATCCCGATACCGGCAGATTGGTATGTCAAAATCCGTCCTGCAGCCTGGATCACAGACAGGAAACAGGAAATGGAGCAAACATTTTACCGAAAAAAGGAGAAGCTGGCACAACTATTGTCTCTAAATGTTAGTATAATCTTGGCCAGTAATGATGCGTCCTAAGACTAGATGAAAGGCAATCATTATATTGAGTTAACAAATTGTGTACATCAGCACAAAGTTGAAAGAAGAGCTTGGCGAAGTCAAATAAAGCCG
Organism: Taurulus bubalis; assembly: GCF_910589615.1. NCBI lineage: Eukaryota > Metazoa > Chordata > Actinopteri > Perciformes > Cottidae > Taurulus > Taurulus bubalis. The sequence goes on from NC_136595.1 coordinate 3,103,108, forward strand.
AGTTTGCAATAATGCGAGCTAAAGCTGCTCCATTGACTTCTGTGTTAAGGATCTAATAAGTTACTAAATAGGCTAGCGTCTGTATGTCGCAGTCCACATTTTAATGCATTAAAGCAGGGGTGGGCAAACTTTTTGGCTCAGGGGCCACATTGAATAAAAAAAATTGACAGACGGGCCGGGCCAGTATCAGATGGATGGAGAGTGTTTGTGTGAACCTGTCACGGGAGGACAATGTTGCGGACCCAAATGCAGACCACATGAGAGTATGAGTATCTGGTAAAACAGATTATTGGAGCCAAAGAAAGGGAAGGTGGGGAGCCTGTGGTCCGCCACAGGGGGTGCTGGGCGGTGTGAGACCCGTGGCTCTACACTTGAGGACGACGAGGCCGACAGGGGGCGGTGTGAGAGTATAACGTAAATGACTAAGCTTTTTTGTTCAACTCGCTGGTTAAATCTTCATCAATTTGTTCTACACGCCGAGTCACTGTTCTGCATGATAAACTAAATTTTTCAAATTTGTTTTTGCTCTCTGGAAATAAGAGACCTGCTGTTTCTACCATACATTCTTTCAAAAACTCTCCTTCAGAGAAAGGCTTGCTGGCTTTTGCTAATTTGAATGCTAGCAAAAAAACTTGCCTTGATGCTTGATTCTTGTATAGCAGTTTGGCGGAGAAAAATATTTTGCTGACTCTTTAAATTGGCTGCCAACCTCTTAGCAGTAGCCGCCCGTTCTGTCGTTGACTGTTGGCTAGCATAGTTAGCATGCTTGGCGGAAAAGTGGCGGCTAATATTGTATTCTTTGAATACTGCAATGGTTCCTTGGCAAATAAGACATACTGCCTCTGATCGTACTTCGGTGAAAAAATACTTAGCAGTCCACAAATTAAAGACTCTGCACTCACTGTCGACTATTCTTTTCTTGGGTCCACTCATTGTGACAGAAGGGATCAATGCAGGAGGATGGCAGGAAGCTGACAGACAGAACCCTATATGTCACATGACATGAGCACGCAGGGTGGCGCAGTTCCGTGGGTCGAATGTGGTTAATTATGTTAGTTATACTGAGGAAAAATACTCTGCATGCAGCTGTCAGTTCATTTTAAAACTCTAAAACTGTTGTAGTACAAACCCTGTCTCCAGCGACAGACAGTGATTCATGTTACCGTAATTCTTCTAAAGTTAACGGTTTACGACATAATTAAAAAGGATTCTGACCGCTAAGAAGTGGAGCGTTTCAGTGTTTTGCGGTATATTACGGTAATAAAAAAAATTAAAAAGTGTCGCCCGTGTCTGTGGGATCAGTAGGGGAGGGGGTGGAATTGACCAGCGCAGCACAGCAAGTGTTGTACAAACTGCTGTAACGCCTCTCTGTTCCCGACTTGATTTTCCCAAAGCATGATGACCACAAGAGACCAGCATTGATGTTTCTTCATGTTTATTTATTGCACAGCGCTCTTTTAGGCTTTTTGTGTGTGTGTTCTTCTGCAGCAGAGCCGTGTGCGCAGCAGAAGGCATTACAGCGGTCTTTCTGCTGCAGCAGAACACACACACGAAAAGCCTAAAAGAGCGCTGTGCAATAAATAAGCATGAAGAAACATCAACGCTGGTCTGTTGTGGTCATCGTGCTTCGGGAAACTGAACTTGGGAACGGAGAAGCGCTACAACGGTCTTTACTATAACTTTTTTTTTGTTTTTAATGTTATAATAGTTATAATACTCGGCGGGCCGGATTAAAATGCCCCGCGGGCCGGATCCGGCAGTGAAGCGTAGCTGTATCTGTATCAAACAAGGAACTTTGGGAGCAGTTACACTTGCTGTTCAAACCTTTACATGTAATCTCCCTCAAATCCACCTCTGAGGTGGTATCAGGGTAATCCTGATTTTTAGAATCAAACTGATCCAGATTTCCCGCTAAAGTTTTGAAACACTCAACAGCAGTTTTATTCGGATCAAAGGCAGGATTGGATTCCTGAATCTGAATCTTCAGGATCAGATTTGCTTTGAAATACCAGTTTTTTGGATCTGATCAGGATTTAATCCAATCCAGGAGGATTCATTTTGTGGGATAATTTTGAAATACCGGCCCCAGATGATTGGAGCACACTCTCCAGTCCCCCTTTTTTTTTTTTTTAAAGGAAGCCATCAGCAAAGTAGGCGCAACAATCCAGAGTCTTCAGCATTGCTTCGGGCAAATTTCATTCACCACTGACATTTTGCTAGGAAAGACCTTTTTGACTACCTCAGCAACCTCTGCCTGGCATATGGATGGGTGTTTTCCCGAGACTTCAAATTCTTATTGTGCTCCTGCCATCGCTCGACAATATCCTCAATTTGCAGTTCTCCTCCTCTACCGAACACAGCCGGAGCGAAGCCCTGCTTTCCCTTTCTGAGTTGTCTAACGGTTTGTCAGAACTTCTTTGAGGCCAAACGAAAATCATTTTCCATAGTTTCCCCGAACTGCTCCCACACCTGGGTTTTTGCTCTGGCAACCACCGCAGCTGAAGCCCTTTTGGCTCACTGGTACCAGTCTACAGTTTCCGGAGAGCCATGGTCTAGTCAAGCCCAACTCACCACCAGGTGGTGATCAGTTGAAAGCTCTGTTTGTCTCTTCACCCAAGACATACAGCCACAGATCTGATGATACAACTACAAAGTAAATCACCGATCTTTGGCCTGGGGTTTTCTTCTACTAAGTACACTGAACAGCCCTTTGCTCGAATATGTTGTTTGTTATGGTCAATCCATGACTAGCACATAAGTCCAACAACAAAGCACCGCATGGGTTCAAATTGGTTCCTCCAATTCACCTCCCTCCAGGTTTTTCCATAATCAACCATGTAAGCATTGAAGTCTCACAGCAGAACTATAGAGTCCATAGTTGATTTTCTTCCAATCTTTCCGAGATTTTTCAGACTGGGCCCGGTCAAGCCTCACGTGCCGAAGCCCGGCTACCAGATGCCCCCTTCGCAGGTGTCAGGTGGAAGACCTGGTTTCCCTTTTACAGGATAGCTACGGCAACTATTTTCTTGTCGATTTCAGGTTTTGCCCCTGACAACACAGCTCCCAGCATCACCGGGGCACACAAACCCCTTCACCACGGTAAGGTTGCGGTTTATTTAAGGATCAGTGCATTCAGTGGGTTTGAAAGACAGTAGGATGAGCGTGCATATGGCATGTGTTCTATTGCAGATGATAGTTGTTGCATGGTTATTTTTGAGTGGTATTGTTGGTAACAATCTTAGCCTTGGTGAAAAAAATGTGTAGTAGTCCATGAAATCGTGTAGACCTATATTGCGTATTTAGCCTTTAGACTTCAACATAACTCTAAAGCACTAGGTAGGGATCCCCGATTGACACTGTGTATTTCACAGATGGATTCTAATGATGTAACTTAAGTCAATTATGTTTCTACGTTACGTTCATTATACTACGTTGCCCAGAGCAGGTGAACTAAGCATCAACATTTCTCCATGCCTTGGAGTTTGAACAAGAGAGAGGCGCAGTAGGCCCATGAACAGGGAAGCAATGGATGAGGGAAAGAACATTCTGCAAAAAAAATAAGACCCTTTTATTGTGTTTGCTTTTTAGATTTACTTTACGAGTATGTTGGAATGTTTTTACCTTTCTTTTGCGTAACACAGGATACACAGGAATCTGGACACATATTTATGATACAGGAACAGTTATGAATAACAAAAGGTTGAAAGTGACACCTGAGGCAGACTCAGGTGGCAGGAGTGTAGGACTCATGCAACAACACACTGAGAAAATACACAAACAGCATCCCTGGCAAATTCCACATCTATTAAGTACAAAATAAATCCTCTCTGGCACATCCACAGTCACCAGACAGTGTTATCCATCAAGTGAAGCAAGAGGAAAATTACCAAACACTTTGCTCAATTTGGTTAAAATATTGGTTGTCATGCACTGTCTTCCCCTAAATGGACATGTTGGCATGTCTAGGTAAGTGAGTAAACACATCATCGTCACCACTTCAGTTCCTACAATAGTATCAGAAAGACTATGCACTACGTGCAACAGAAAGTTGTAAGTAAGTGAAGTAAAACGGCTTCGTAATCTTGAGGAAAAGATCTTAGTTTGGGTTAATAAGGAAAATTGTTATGTACACTTTGTTTAATTGGGACACAGGCATCTGTCTCCTTAGTGAGGGTGCTGGGTTTTGTGTTGTTCACTCTTTATACTAAATTATGTAACCTGACCTACTGGCTGCAAGGGGAGCTGCAATGCTAAAAGCTAACGATTTGCTTAGTAACTATGTTGATTCAGTGTAAGTCAGTTCACTTTTAAATACATTTCAAATAATTATTCACAGAACTGAAATCCTTAAGTAATGATATAAAAAAAAACAGGCCACACTGCCTGTGTGTTCTCCTGAGTCAATCTAGTGCCTCAGTCTAAAAACTACATGGTGTGAAATTTAAGTATTCATAATGGGCCCATACAATAGCCCCATTCATCTTATTTTAATGTAAATGTTCCGCATTTTATTATAGCAAAGAAATAACTTATTTTTTTCATGGACATTATATAAAGAGCCTCAGAAAGTTTCTTTTAAAGGGTATGTCATTATGTACGTACTCCTTTTGTGAAGAAATGGCAATGAAGTGGTGTAATACGGTGGGTGTAAGAATAAGTATTTCCTTCATTTTGTGAACTCTGACAAGCTGATCTATCCAGCTCTCTATTCAGATATTGCATGGATTCTCTAAAAAACTCGAAAGGTAAATACAGTTTTCTTTATCTCCACTAGAGTGTGTTCATAATGTCATGATATTTGTAATCACATCTATCAGTTACAAGAGACTAAACAAAATCATTCAATTCACTTGGTGGAAATGGAAAAGTTGAAGTTAAGCTGTGGTGCAGGCTTCATTACGTGACTCAATATGACTGTATCAAAAAGCTCACTGATGTTTTATAAATGCTCACTTTTAAGCATTCCATGGATAGACTGGGGGAAAGCCTCTCACTAATTCAACATTAAAAACTAAAGTAATGTACTTGTCCTAACCCCCTTCCTTGTCCTCTTCCCTGTCTTTTTCTCGTTTTCACCATTATCTCTTCACTTTTGCTGCCTTCAGGATATATTTCTATAAATACATGTGCCCCTGGTTTTGGTTATCCCTGTCAAGGTTTGTCATCAGATCAGTGCACACTCTGGCAGCACTAACATGGGCAACTGCTCCCTGACCTCTGAACCTGATGCTGCCAGAAGGCTAAGCACATACTCCTGAAGCTGGCAGTACTGTAGTTATGTGAGAAATGGTACTGACAGTTTCTTATTTGTACATGCTCTGTCTTATAACAAGCTTCAACAACATCCATCAGCCATCGGGAGTGAGAGAAAATGGTGGCGCAGTGTTTATCTATTGGGAGTCCGCTAATCTTTCAGAATAGACATTATTCAAATTATGTACTCTTGTGAATTTCCCAGACTCCTTTTTATCGAACGTAATCTTGTAATTTTGATCAGATTCTATTCAACATAGTTATGGAAGAAGGTTGATCAACATTGCTGGAATCACAACATCACCAGAAAGAGGCAGATCTTGAATGTCACAGAATGATGGATGAAACATGGACAATCATAACCCATAACCACTTTCGAACTAGAGAATAAGAGAGCATCCAGAACACAAGGGGAAAGTGATTAAGAAGAGTGGTGTGCCGACGCCTCGACAATGAAGTAGGAGGAGAAGAGGAGACCCAGGACAGCCTGACATTAGAGTTGGCTATCCCCTCATTCACCTAATCTAATAGGAGAATTAGAGGCCACCCAGGGGTGGTGCCTCTGGGCAATCGCTGGCATCTACTGTGACAGCCTTAGATTTAGAGTGTATTGAAGAGGTTTGGAACTTTTCTCTTTTAGAGAAGATGTACTGAATAAAGTGCTGCCCTTTATTAGAAACTACTTGTGACCTTCTGCTGTCAGAGACAAAAGGACGAATGGTGTCAGCCACTCCTATCAGACTCATGACCAATGACAAGGGATGAACCTAAATTGACATTCCAACGTTCTTTGCTTCATATTGTTCTCCTCCCATCCCCAGCGTCATGCCTTCCTGGACACACACATTCAATGTCCAAGCACCAGGAGGATGTAGAAAGAAATAAAAGAACGCTTGACATGATGTGGAGGAAATCATTTATTTAAATGGTCTAAGTGCTATGGAAACATTTGTAAAACTTGAGAAAACAGTTGGCAGACTCCCCTGTCAGAACCAGATATTTAGCATGCTAGATATCTGGGATATGTCTGCGATGTATCAGTCAGCCTCTTTGCTCACCTTTTTGAACAGTTTCCAAAAAGCAGTCAAGCGCTGATTTGCGAGCACCGAGCCAATGGAAAATTTTTCGTGGATCTCAAAAAATTTGACGAGTGGAAAATCTGGACTTAAATCAAGAAGTGTGATCTAGACAATATATTACTTTACTGTGCAAAATCAACAGCTGAAAGGTTGATGCTAAGCAAAGATGCATGTAAGCAAGCATGTAAGTAATAGATTTCAAGCCACTTACACATTGCTGGAAAAATCATCAAGGGGGCGCAAGCGATGAGAGGGATGGTCTTCCTTACAGATCCATGGTTGTTTTTGTTGTATTTATGCCACCACACCAGGAATTAGAGATAACATGGTCATACCAGGAAAGTTGCTCTGCACACACCTTGTCTTTAAACTGTTTGGTCCCAAAGCCCTGATTACTGCAGTCATTTACCGCCCCCCAAAACCTAACCCTGCTTTCCCCTCTGATCTGTCTGAATTCCTCACACAACGCCATCTCTCCATCCATTCTGCTACTCGGTGACTTTAGCATACACATCGACTCACCTGACTCCACAAACTCTACTGAACTCCTGGACATCCTTAACTACTTCAACGTCACCCAACATGTTGACTTTCCCACCCACAAACAAAGGACACACCTGGTCTGTACATCCGGCATTACCATCAGTAATCTAACCAGCATTGAACTCACCATCTCTGACCACCTGGCTATCACCCTGGACATAGACATCCCCATACCCCATGTTGAAAGTGACAGCTAAGGCAGACTCAGTAGTGGCAAGAGTGTAGGACTCATGCAACAACACACTGAGAAAATACACAAACAGCATCCCTGGCAATTTCAACATCTATTAAGTACAAAAAAAAATCATAACATTCCGGAACATCAAGTCCATCAACCTCCTCTCGCTCTCCTCCTCCTTGGCTGACATCGTCTCTGCCTTTGCCCCTATTTCGACTGCCTCCCCGACTGCGCTGGTCAATTACTATAATGATGCACTCTAGTCCTGTCTTGACCTCATCGCCCCCAAAAAATCCAAACTCGTCTTCTTCACCCACTCCGCCCACTCGTACACTGACCAACTTCGCCACCTCAAAGTGCAGGGCCGTCAACTTGAGCATCTTGCTAAAAAAACTGGACTCACTGTTCAACTTGATGCCTTCAAACTCAACCAACTACAATATAAAGATGCCCTCAACGCCGCCCGTTCCTCTCACTACTCCTCCATCATCCAATCTGGCTCCAGCAACCCCAAAACGCTTTTCGCCACCATCAACAAACTCCTCAAGCCCATGAACACCATCTCCACCTCCTTCACCACCAGCAAATGCAACTCATTTATTTCCTTCTTTAATGACAAAATCATTGCAATACACAATCAGCTGGCTACCCCCTCCCCCACCTCACCCCCCAGCCCTCAACATGACCCTCCCCTACTTCCAAGCCACTCACTCTCATCCTTCAGTTCAATCACTGAAATGGACCTCTCCTCCATAGTCTCCAGCATGAAGACCTCCACCTGTGCCCTCGACCCCCTCCCCTCTTGTTGAGTCAAAGCCTGCCTCCCTTCACTCTCCTCTCTCATCACAAACATCATCAACTCTTCACTGTCCTCTGGTCTCATACCCCCCACTAAAGCTCGCTGCTGTCACCCCCGGGCAAAAAAAACCTGGGCTTGACCCTGACATCCCCAACAACTACTGGCCCATCCCTAACCTCCCCTACCTGTCCAAACTTAAGGTGGGACTTGAGTTGTCATGCAACAGCTCTCTCACCTTGAGAGAGCTGTTGCATGACAACTCAAGTCGTTGCTGCCACAACAACAAGGCTATATACCAAGTGTAGCAGCCTGGTGTTGTTGTCCAGAATACAACATTTAAAAAAAAAAAAGACAAAACTGCAGAATGGCAGTGCAAGTATGAGGCCCAGTGTAGTTGCACTCTTCACATATCCCGTGTGATGGTTGTACACATATTTATGTTCTCTGAGATTTTGTAATATTGTATGTTGTAATATATATATATATATATATATATATAATAAATATTATTAAGTATATATTATCAACTTAAACAAGTTGTGTGCCTTTCATCAATACATCTAACCTGTATGTCATGTGCAGTAACTGGTGGTCTTTTGAAGACTTTTGAGTTGGCTTTCCCAACACTGGCCCTCTTTCAGCTTGCCTCGCTTGTTGTCTGACATAATGGCCGTGTGATTGTGAAGGCACTGCATTTGTGCTGTGATACGAGTTAATTACAGGGTGTATTTGAGCAGCCTTCTAACCGTAGACTGCAGAAACTACCCATGACCTCTTCTGTGTCCTCCCTGCAGAGATATTTATAAAGCTTCCTCAAAGAGAGTGACTTTTCTTCGGACATCGCTGGTTATGACACATGTGGTGGTGGTAGTAGTAGTAGTAGTAGTCCTGACAATTGCTGTTTGGAGTATTAGTTATATGTACAAATATGCCAAAAATAGTTACATTTGTATGTAATCCTTGGGGATTAATAAAGTGTGTGTGTGTGTGTGTGTGTGTATATATGTGTATGTATGTGTATATATATATATATATATATATATATATATATATATATATATATATACCTATCATATGTGCAGAGGCAAATATCTTCAAAGGGAAAAAAAGGTTATATATTCTAAAATATGCTGCCAAAATTGACAAGCATCTTAATTTAATAATTATTTTTGCACATTTTATCATGTGTATTATAAACTGTTTACTAAGACCCCATCGTAGACTACAGGTAATTATTGACAAACCACTTACATGCTTTAAAAAAATGTACGCATATACAATTATTTAAACAAAGTATGATTCCATTTTTCAATTTATTTTGTATAGCCCAAAATCACAAATTACAATTTTTCCTCAGAGGGCTTTACAATCTGTACACATACAGCATCCTCTGTTTCGGGACCTCACATCAGTTTAAAAAAAAAACAACTTTTAAGCTTAATAAGGTCATTGTCATTAAATAGTTCAAACATATTTTTCTCTCATGGATTGTCTCCGCCTCAACAACATCTCCTTGGACCTCCTGACATGTCAGAACACTCTTGTATTGGCCGAGATAGGAGTCCTCTCAATGTTAAAAGTGTTTTTATGAATATGCTTTTTTTCATCTAGTCAATGAAAAATGACTACATATATATCTAACTCTTTAACTATAGGACAGAGTTCCTTCTTTGAGACCAAGTGTTACCTCCAGGTCAGGGGCGTTTCTAGGATTCAAGGAAAGGGGGGGCTTAGCCCCTAGAGAACCGGCATATGCTCCGGATATCCATTGTTTCAGACAGTTCATAGATTGGTTCAACCAGAAAGAGTGTAATTTTGCTGTGTAGTTTTGATTGCATTCATTCAGTATATGATAATAGAAGAGACATAATTTCAGGGTCATAGTGAGCAAAATATGAACTTTTCTCAAATAACGAGAGAGGAATACTTTTCCTGCTTGTAAAGGAAAGACGGATAAACTAGCTTTCATATTCGCGTCACTCCCAAATCCAATGGATGGAGAATAGACCTGACAGTGTCAACTTTTGAGTTGTTTACTTGTTTTATTTTGAGCAGAAGGGAATACGATTTTGATCAACATTTACATCTATTTTGTTGTCTGTGTAGTTTTTACAAACCAGTCATATGTTATGCTAATTTGGACACTATCACTGAGATAAAGATGAACTAGTTCAGTGTCAAATATACCATTCAATAGTAAAAAAAAAAAAAAACATGAATAACAAAAAATAAAAAAACTATGCTCAACTTACTTTGAGATAAACTCCTTGGTGTAGTTTACTATGAGATAAACTCCTTGGTATAGTTTACTATGAGATAAACTCCTTGGTATAGTTTACTGTGAGATAAACTCCTTGGTGTAGTTTACTATGAGATAAACTCCTTGGTATAGTTTACTATGAGATAAACTCCTTGGTATAGTTTACTATGAGATAAACTCCTTGGTATAGTTTACTATGAGATAAACTCCTTGGTATAGTTTACTGTGAGATAAACTCCTTGGTGTAGTTTACTGTGAGATAAACTCCTTGGTGTAGTTTACTGTGAGATAAACTCCTTGGTGTAGATTACTATGAGATAAACTCCTTGGTATAGTTTACTATGAGATAAACTCCTTGGTATAGTTTACTGTGAGATAAACTCCTTGGTGTAGATTACTATGAGATAAACTCCTTGGTATAGTTTACTATGAGATAAACTCCTTGGTATAGTTTACTGTGAGATAAACTCCTTGGTGTAGATTACTATGAGATAAACTCCTTGGTATAGTTTACTATGAGATAAACTCCTTGGTATAGTTTACTATGAGATAAACTCCTTGGTATAGTTTACTGTGAGATAAACTCCTTGGTGTAGTTTACTGTGAGATAAACTCCTTGGTGTAGTTTACTGTGAGATAAACTCCTTGGTATAGTTTACTATGAGATAAACTCCTTGGTATTGTTTATTATGAGATAAACTCCTTGGTATAGTTTACTATGAGATAAACTCCTTGGTATAGTTTACTATGAGATAAACTCCTTGGTGTAGTTTACTATGAGATAAACTCCTTGGTATTGTTTATTATGAGATAAACTCCTTGGTATAGTTTACTATGAGATAAACTCCTTGGTATTGTTTATTATGAGATAAACTCCTTGATATAGTTTACTATGAGATAAACTCCTTGGTATAGTTTACTATGAGATAAACTCCTTGGTATAGTTTACTATGAGATAAACTCCTTGGTGTAGTTTACTATGAGATAAACTCCTTGGTATTGTTTATTATGAGATAAACTCCTTGGTATAGTTTACTATGAGATAAACTCCTTGGTATTGTTTATTATGAGATAAACTCCTTGATATAGTTTACTATGAGATAAACTCCTTGGTATAGTTTACTATGAGATAAACTCCTTGGTATAGTTTACTATGAGATAAACTCCTTGGTATTGTTTATTATGAGATAAACTCCTTGGCGTAGTTTACTATGAGATAAACTCCTTGGTATAGTTTACTATGAGATAAACTCCTTGGTATAGTTTACTGTGAGATAAACTCCTTGGTGTAGATTACTATGAGATAAACTCCTTGGTATAGTTTACTGTGAGATAAACTCCTTGGTGTAGTTCAGTGATTGTCAACCACTGTGCCGCAGCACACCAGTGTGCCGTGACAGATCGTCAGGTGTGCCGTGGGAAAATTTCCAATTTCACTTAATTGGTCCAAAAAAATATTATTTAGCTGCCGCAAATAATTTTTCATTGTTGAGCGTCTGAGCCTGCAATATAGTGGCTGGCCTAGTAGTTTCCTATAGAACAGGTCTGCACCTTGTTCTGCTATTAAACAAACTAAACGGCCGTATGTTATTGATCGTACACGACAGCTTGTAATTTCTGGGTCGCGTCTACAACTCTTTCCGCCCTGATGCGATGCACACAGGAGAGACACAGTGGACAGAGAGAGCGGCGAAAAATATGTTGCGTGCTTTTCACAATGGGATTTGCTGCTTTAAGCTATCACTATTTTAAGCTATGAGCTCTCATGTTTAAAGCCCAACAGTTAAGGTATTTGTAGGTCAAGACAAACATCCAACAGGCTGCAGCCTGGCGCTCCATCAATGACGTTTCTGACGTTTCTGAGGCTCTGGAAATATTCTTCCAAAAGCCCGAAAAACACACTCAAGTGACAAAGCCTGCTCACTTTGTGGTCATCATTAAAATAAATGAACACTATGTTTCCTTTAAGTCAGTATTTATCAAACTGGGGCGTATTACAGGTGGGGCGCAAGAGGAAATGCCAAAAGCCGATCTATATGAGATCTCCGTGAGGTTGTCTTTTCTGCTGTTGCGTCGCTCAACATGGAGCATGAATTGAGAACGGCTGTATCAAATCTACCTCGTTTTAAAAAGAGTTGTAGAGGAAAGCAGCTCACTGCAGCCACTATTAATGATACAACGTTATGCTCACACATCTGCACTCATTCTGTTTTGCAAAAAAATAGCTTGTTGTTTTCAACAATAAGCTATTTAGTTGTAACTAAATGTTAGTTATTTTTTGCACAGATATAACTTTATTTTCATTTTTCTAACAAAGTGATAGCACATTTGTTTTTGTCTGATGGAGCAATCTGGTTTAATTGAAAGTGATTTCAATGTTCTATTATTTATAAAAGCACAGATGGAGTACTAGTACTGTGAAGTATTACTTTGTAGTACTGTGAGGTGCCACAAACACTGAATACTGTGACATTCTGTAACTTTTTGGGTTGTTGGTGTGTCGCGGGATTTTTTTATTGTAGAAAATGTGCCGCGGCTCAAAAAAGGTTAAAAAACACTGGTGTAGTTTACTGTGAGATAAACTCCTTGGTGCCTAGGGACGCCACTGCTCCAGGTCTGAAAAGTGAAACCAATGCTGAAGTGCCATACATCTGCATTTCCTCTTATGTACATAAGGGAGTGACCCAATCCATCATTAGCTTCCGCTCTTCCGGGGAAGGGCTTAGGAGGGTGTTCCAATCGTTTATGTCTCAATCTCTAGTTTAGTCCATTTAGAGTCAAATAGAACATACATTTGTTGCTTTCAATCTTTCACTGTATTTTCAATAAAAAAAAACACCTTGAAAACAGCTAAGTAACTCACATTGAAGCATTTTAATTAGCATGCTTTCAATTGACAGTTTTAATCTCCCATAATGCCAGAGTGCACATGTGGATGATTCATTTAATATTTAGCATTTTACCCTGTACAAATTCTCAAATATATTGGACATTGAAAGAGTCCATAAACATAAATTGGTCTCCAAAAATTAAAACAATCTTGTGTGAAAGGCTGGCTGGGTTAAAAAGACATTTTAATCAGCTCAACAGGAGGAGGATGCTCACAGGTTCTAACAGACAAGTTCTTACATTGTTAATTTCATAACTGAACCGAGATGAAATGAAAGAAAAAAAGGGGATAGAGGAAAGAGGCATGGATCTAGTTTATCAGCACCATCTGAGTGCGTATAGAGATTCTCCTATATTTCAATTTGCTGCGTCTTGTACGGCTCCTTGGTTTGCAGTTTAAATGGAGGACTTTTATGATGCAAATGCAGGCAGGAGCGATAAATCTCTCTGGCTCTCCTCTCCTGGGCTCCTCTGATGTAAACGATGGGCTTTCTCCCCCTCGCTTTCTTTCCACTGCAGCATTGTTACACTTGCCCCCTGGACACATGAAAAATGAATCAGGTGTGTGTGTGTGTGTGTGTGTGTGTGAGTGTGAGTGTGAGAGAGAGAGAGAGAGAGAGAGAGAGAGACCCCAAAAAAATTGTTTGACTTTCCTCAACAGCTTTTAGGTCACTTTTATTTGGCAGATGATAACTCAGTGAGCCGCTTAGTCACATATACACACAAATGTGAACACACACTTTACCAAAGTAATTCCAGTGAGCTGTAAAGTAATCAGATTATATGATAATAAATATATGTATTTCAATGGCTACATTTGGACAATTCTTGTTACTCCCTCTAAAAAGTCTATACTTATTTGATATAGACTAGTAAGTTTGTTCTTTTAAAGGTTGTGTCATTATGATATTTAGAAATTCAAAAAATTCTAAATATCATAATGACACATTACTTTGGTACAGATATCAACATTCTTGAAGTATACTATTTGTTTTCCAAAGCCATTTTGTTCATTTGTCAAACAATCTCTCAGAGTCTCTTCAACACAGCAGTGTTTAGAGGGGAACTCCAGCACGTTGCATTGCACTGAAATGAAGGACAAGATATCCTGACTTGACCTTGCTATCCCTAGTATTGGTCAAGCTCCAAAATGCTTGATCCTACATTTCCCACAGTGCAACCCCATAGTGTGTGTTTCTTTGATATCCCATCTCGGTAAACATCCACGTATTTCAGATTTCACACCCCAAGTTTGGGATGAGACTTTTTGTTGTGTTTCTTCTTTAACCTCAAGCAGACAGAACCCCTGTGACGTCACCCATGTTATTTTCTCCAGAGATACACCAGTGTTCACATGCAAACTGACCTTTATCATCAAAGAATACACCTCCCTTAAAATGACCATTTAATATATCAATGTTGCATGCCTCGGCATTGATCAGAAAATCCTCACTATTGAAAACATTACTTCTATTGAAAACACTACTTCCATTGAAAACACTACTTCATGACCGTCTTGTGCACGGACTCACAGAGTGTGCATGCACAAGCAAGAGATGGTATTGGCAGAAGTGTTTTAAATAACTTTTAACAAAAATGCAGTGTCTGGGAAGTAGTGAGCATACATGTTAACAAAGGAGACTCTGATTATGCTGCAAGTTGTTTGAGAGTTACAGCAGAAGTTTTGATTTATTTCAATTCATCAAGGGTGTTCTCACTTTTTTATTCCATGTGAAGACAAAGTTGTCTTCAATAATTCAGAGTAACATGGATTGAGTAATTGATATACATGTTATACTTTTGTGGGTGAAGTATTATTTTAAGAATTGGTGGAGTGGCTCCTTGATATTGTCTGAGCAAATGACAAACTTTGCCAAATAAAATGCAGCAAAGAGGAAACACTCAAACTAAATGTAAACAAATCTGAAAAAGCTATGTTGAATCTCAAGACTCAACACATTTTGAGACTGCGTCAGGGCAGGGTGTTGAACCGCATTACTTTCCGAGTGCGGACATCCAGGTGGTATAATAGGGATAAAACCTTGGTAAAACCTTTTATTAAAAGGCAGTTCATTATTTCATTATTTGTTGCGCCGCTCTGCTGTTTCTCCCCACCAGGGGGACGTGGTAGATGTCCAGTACGCCAGCGTGGACGACCTGAGGAGAGCCAAAGACAGCCTGAATCTCACCAACCAGATTGCTTTGGTCAAACTTGGTCAAGCACCTCTGCTGTATAAGGTAAGATCGAATCAAATCACTGCAAAGCGCCTCCGCTCTGCTCTGTTGATAAGGAAATCATACATGCGATTTATTGTATTTCTACCCGATAATCCTACAGCAGGAAAAAATATCACCCAGACTGAGGAATGAGATCTTTGATCTTTTTGAGGAGGTGTAAGACTCAATCAATTATTTTCCTACGAGTAGTTTTAAAACTAAATTTTCAAAATTGGGTATTTTAATATACTAGCATCCAGACGTATCTCTCTGGCCTTTGAAGAAAAAAATGCTGCAGTAGGATATTCATACTGAACAGGGCCTAATGTATATGACTAGCCATGCATCACTAATTCTTCATATTTTTTTCCCATGAATTCATTATGCCGACTCCTGTATCCAGACAAAGATGTCTGAATCCATATCTGCCTTAATAAGAAATAATATTAGCAATACATTGATTGGTTAGGCCTGGTCCTACATGGAATTGTGGCCATGTTCAGCTCAAATCAGTTCTCCTATCAATTAGAAGATGATAGGGAAATTAAGAATTCCAATCCAGTGAATTAAAACATAAACATTTGCCTTCATGTGAAATACTGACACATTGTTCAAGTCAACAGGTGAGGAAGTTAAGAGGATTAAGAGGTATAGGGTGTTTGTCTGTTTACTGATGTCCAGTTCGGCCTCGTCGTTCCGTCTCAGCTGTAAAAGCTGCCTCAGCACTTTCCACGCCAGGCTAGTGCTTACCCAGCAGGCCTCTTGCCACTTCTGTGCTTGCCTGCCTATGGGGAAGCTGTGGCGACTATAGCGAAGGCCTTCAGGGCGCTTTGTGTGGAAGGTGGTGGGGACGGCAGTTGAGCAGACCTTCAGAATACCTTACAGATGGATGATGATATCCTCTGGCTCCAGCGATGGATGCCCTAAACTCTAACTCTTTTACTAGAAACAAGAATAAATACAATTGTTTGAAAGAGATGTTTTCACAGCAACATACAATAGATACCAGAGAGGGAGTTATGACCTTTTTTACTAGCTCTGCTGAGTAATATATATAATAAAAGTACTACAAGAAAGCTGTTTCATTGAACATTACTCTACTTCCGAATGTGAGGTTAGTGATAAATGACAGGCTAATGTGCCATAACAGGAGTGAATGGAGGTTACCAAAAAAATGTAGGGGGATGTTTAAAGTGGGGTCACCATACTGCATTTACATTTATACAGTTAGACTTTTAAAAAGCCATTAAATCAGACTCCACCTCCTGCCACATGGGACCCTGTTAGCAACAGGCTTCTGACCCATTTTTCCTCCTCGCCCACGGTTTGTGACAAATTTGATCATGTGTGCTTCATAATGTCTGAGTGAGTGTGTCAGCGGCTGAGAGAAATGATCACCCTTTACATATAAATACGTGAGAATGATTGATGAGCCCTGTACTCTCACTAATGAGTGTGTGACGGTGACTGCCGGCCCAATGTTACACATACAGCTAGATTTTTATTGGAGACACAAACATGGAACACATGTTTCGACCATGTTAGCTTAAATCATTTGTTTCCATTACTGTCGTACCGATTAATTTGACCTCAACATCACTGACCCTCTGGGAAATCACATGTTGACTTTGTTTAAATTTATTTAACACAACCATAATTTCACTACTGCTGAAGTTCTTCTTCTTACAAGCCCTTTTATGGCAACATCTCTCCAATTTCAGGAATGTGCCATATACTTTGCACATGGCACAACACCTTTCCAGTGAAGGACAGAGATGTGATGAGTGGAGTATGACCGTGGTGGTGTCACACATTCAATAAAATAGTCATCCACTCACATAAAAACAAGGACGCTACTTTTTCCATGGACAACGATGAAATACTGCTCTGCACTGTGGCTTCCTTTCTTCAACCAAACAAATCCTCTAGCATTACCAGTAATGCTATCTTAATAAACATCAACACCATCACAACTTTTGATCATCATTATTAAGGGTTGACAAACAATCATATGAAGCAAAATGTTACTTTAAAAAAATATGAATCACTTCATACTTACTAAATGTGCCTTTTTCTCTCTGACTAATAGATAATAAGCATTGAACATATAGTCAATTATCCCTTTAATTAATTAATTAATTAATTGAATTGAATATCCCTTTAATTAATTGATGTATCCTTTTAAAGCTGCGCTTTACTATCACTATTTTGATTTAGCTTTTTGCTTTAACATGTTGACTCAATTTCATAGCTATACAAATAATGACACCATTAGTGTTGTTTAGATTGGTTTTCATAAGCCTCGCTTTCACTGTGCAATTCTGTCTGACCAGTTTAATTCCCGGGGAAAATTAAAGCTCCATTTATGGCACAAATGTAGGGGGTCAACTATTTCACAACCAAAACAGACAGAGGACAGCGCTTTTGTTTTCCACGGTAGCTATTGGTAGCTATCCCCATTCAGCGAAGAGTCTCAATTTAGCTGTGTTGCAGATACTATAATAGAAAGGGCGGGTGGTGTAAGAACCAAAGTTACCATGGAAAACAAAATGCAGTGTAACTTTATCAGTGATCAGGTTGTCTTGGTGGTGTTTTGGTTCCCTGGCTCACTCATTTCCTATTCTGTCTTACCGCTTCCATCAAACCTGTTTCCAGCAGCAAAAGAGATCTTTGATAAACTACCTGTAGTCTACCTGCTCAGCACCAAATGAGATAGACAGACATGTGGTGAACATAATAAATTAGTAGTTTTTACGATATGCCTTTATGATAATCAGCTTCATTCTCAGCTTGTTCCAAAACAACTGTGTTCTCAAATGAAATTGTGTTTTAAACATGTGGGTGCTGCTGTGGAAAGTCTTTTCAAACTTTATACTCAGTCACTAGCTCTGACTGCTGCATGTTCACATGGATGCGTTTATTTGGAAATGGACTTTCCATTGGCCTTGTTTCAGTGCTGCTGATACGTAACTCTGACACATTCCAGTGTACACCTTCGAACCACATGAGAGCCTAAATGTTCATATTTTTTGATAATTGTAGCCTACTTATAAGATCGAATCCAATGTGAAAGGTTAGCATACTTTTTGTTTATTTTACTGATGGAAGGAAAATAAAAGAATGATAGCCTACTGCAGGGGTGGCCAACCAGTCAGAGACTAAGAGCCACATTTTTTACTGTGTTACTGCAAAGAGCCACATCATACACCCCCGTGAGCCAAAAATTAAAATCCATTTAATTTAGGGTTAAGAAACCAACATTACTCTATCAAAGATCAAACTTAAAACAGATGAAAATAACAAAGACAAAGATTAAACACACGTTATTATATTAACTTTGTTCAAAGCTTTTTTGTCACAGTTGAGAAGGACATAACTCTAAGAACATGCATGTGGTCTGGGGCAGTGGTTTAACTGATCTGGCTGCAGGACCCACCATCACCCTGAATGACAAGCCGCGACCAAAGCGAGGAACATTTTCAACTTCTCAATTTGATTTAATGAAAATATGGAACCTAGGTTTGAACCTGAGATAGTGTCACAGTATGCCAAACAGAAATATTCCCTTTCATACTCAATTAAAAACCCAAAAGTGCTTCTTAAGGATACAAGGTAATACAACACACATAATAATGTTATAACTTCAGCCTTTTTGAACATAACAAAAAAAAGGTTGGGAATGAAGCAAACTATCACAAATAGTCTGATGTGTAAACTCACGCAAGTAAAGTGTGTTGTGAACGCAGCATTGAGGAGTGTGTGAATATTCAATTCAGTTTATTTTATATAGCCCAAAATCACAAATTAAAATGTGCAATCTGTACAAATAACATCCTGTCCCGGGACCTCACATCAGATCAGGAAAAACTCCCCAAATAAAGATAGTAAAAACCATTTCACAGGGAAAACAGGAAGAACCCTTCAGGAGAGCAACAGAGGAGGATCCCTCTCCCCTGATGGACAGAAGCAATAGATGTCATGTGACCAGAATGAATAACGTAACAGAGTTACAACACATGACATCAATATGACTGAAATTGAATAAATTGCACTCTGCCGCATTAAAAAATCCCTTCAAAATAAAAGCACAGGATTTTTTTTTTTTTTTTGCCCATGTAAAATGACCGTCTTGACGGACTGAAAACGTGTCCGCGAAAGACTGAAAACGGGTCCGTGAATGACTGAAAACGGGTCCGCGAATGACTGAAAACGGGTCCGCGAATGACTGAAAACGGGTCCGCGAATGACTGAAAACGGGTCTGCGAATGACTGAAAACGGTTCCGCGAATGACTGAAAACGGGTCCGCGATTTCATGGCTTTCAAGCCGTCGCGCCTTGAGTTCGACACCAGTGGTCTAAAGTATTTGCAAAATCAATAAAAAGATTAAAAAAAAAAAAAAAAAAAACACAAACTTCGATATGAACGCAAGAGCCGCATGAAACCAGGCAAAGAGCCGCATGCGGCTCGGGAGCCGCGGGTTGGCCAGGCCTGGCCTACTGTCTAAATGCATGTATTTGCTCTCATGTATTTAAACAAAAATGTATGTGTCTATATGTTTTCAATAACAAATGCCTACAACAATGTTCAGATTTATCAAAGGTATATCCATTCAAAATAGCTGATTTACCTATTCCAGATAATATATCTTGATGCTGAAATGCAGTAAAAAAGTTCAGGTCATTTATGCACAAATTCATTCTTCTCATAATTAGTCGGAATGGTTTGTCATTTTGTTTCAAATGTTTCTCATTGTTGCATCTCTGTGTGTGTCCAGCTGTCCCTACTGTCTGAGCTGGGTTTCGGAGGTGTTCTGCTCTACATTGACCCATGTGACGCTCCCCCAGGCCGCCACACCTGGCATCAAGCCTTCCGAGTAACTCTCAACCCCGGAGGAAACCCTGCCATTGGTGAGTGCTATATTTTTGTGATACCCATTTCTCCCTACATACCAACAGGTAAACACCTTGGTTTGGGCTGAACTGGACCACTGGTCAAACTCTGTTGCTCTGTTGCAGTTGTTTGCAATTTTAGCGCTGTTAGTTTTTAGCCGCTGGCTCAGCCATTGCAATGTTATGAGTGTGGAGACAATCTTCCAATCATAGATTTTCTGTGAATTTAGAATTTAGCTCCAACCTTTTTTACCCCAGCCAATTTAATGGCGAAAATTGCGAATGGTTTGCTAAACTAAATACTGAATATCTCCTCAACCCCAAGGTCTATTTGAATAATTAAAAAAAGCTATAATATAGATAAACCCCTTGTGAACATAGATAGTATGTTCATATATGTGTTAGTGGTATATTAGTTTATGATAGTACACAGAAGAAGAACAAATAAATAGTATATAGTAACTATATTAATTAATGCTGAATTTGTTGGATTCAGTAGGCTCTAAGGATTCCAAAACTGTATGGTAATCCTGTGTAGCTTCATGCTATCGATATGAAAAGTCGTATTTTCAAAAATCGGGGTGTTCTCCCAAGTCACTCTTGACTCCCTTCGAGTCATACTTATGGTTTTTATTCATATTTATTGTGGAATAGTGTCATAAACATGACAAATGTATTTATATTCTTATATATGTTGACTTATAAGGCCAGGATGTTCCGTTTTTCGTTTGCTGTATCACACCAGAGGCCCATATACAGACTCGTTCGACGAAGGGGTTCAGAAGGTCTCGTAAACAGCTCTCATTTTGAGTTCAGCAGGACTACATGTCCTAACCATATACCACACCACACAACTCAGCATCTCCAACACCTTCATAACAATTTCTTAGACAAGATTAGCAACTAATCTGTTAATCTGTCTCTGTGAGAATATATTTCTCAAGTACTCTGCTGTTGTTCTGGTTATTTGTGTAATGTTTCTTAAACACAAAGTGCATAACAATTATAATGGTACTGTTGAAAACTGGGTTAAACCACCATTCCTGGAATCTGGTAAATGCTTAAATGTTCTCACATTGCCTTGACCTCAGGCAGAGCACATTATATCTCTCTGTACCTCTGTGACTCGGTTCTACTGTATTTAAATCACCCTCCCAAGATGGATGACCTCTCCGACCCTCAGTCTTGTCCCCACTTCCTGTTTTTCTGCCCGGTCTGGCCAATAGGGACGTGTCATTACCGCTGAAGTATCTTTAGTCCTTGTAAGAATCCCAGTACCACAGTGGCAAGACCCAGTAGAGCCCCACCAGATGTCTAGACTGCTGTGTGAGCATGTAAGAGTGTGTGAATGTGTATGTAAGTGGGTGTGTTTAAATGGAAGAGAGAGACAGAGACAGAGACAGATGCTGGCTGTCTGGTCTCTCACCAATTGCAATGCTCTCAGGTCCCCTGTACTAATACAGCTCAGAAGAACAGAAGATGTGAAAGGACACCTCATTACTCATATCAACCTTGCTTTATTCAACTCCTCCAAACTGCCCATAGCTTAAATATCGATGTGTTTATTACTGTAAAAGACCTAACTATCTATATGCATGTCTGTCTGTGTATTTGTTGCATATCTTAAGAAAATCTCATCTGATCTCCTTTTGTTGCTTGGGACACTTTGTTGCATTGTTGAATTCGGTGCAATTTGGACCTGCGACACATTCAGTATTAATACACTTCAGGGATACTTCAGGGCACCACAGCGGCTTATTGACTACAGTTCGCTCTGCAACCTGACACAACGATCTGATGGCCAATCTCCCCGGTGCATGACTTGATATTAATTTCTAAGATTAATAACGTTACTGCCTACAAAATAGCTACGCTAAGTGTATTTCACAGATTTAGTGATTTGGGGGTCCAAGGTTGTCTTGCTTTACATTTTACTCTTTCTCACTAGACATGTTGGTAAGCGGCAAAAGAAGAAGTCCTACTCAAAACTTGAGTAAACGTTTAACTATCAATAGAAAAGCTATTACTACCACACAGTAAAAGTCTTGCAATACATTTTTACTCTGAGTAAATATCTAAGGCATTATCAGCACAATGTACCCTAATCAAATGTACTTCACGTCAAGCTGGAGCTTTCAGTTGGTGTATGATGCAGACAGTGACGTGCGGTCAGGGGAGGCAGGTGCGGCAGTGCCTCACCTGCGATCATGCAAAGAAAGAAAACATATAATGATAAAATAATTGTAATTGTTTAAATTTTAATTTTTCATTTAGCCTCACCAATTTTGATTATTTTTTCTTCAAAATCGCTGAATTTTTGCAATTTCACGTTCAAATGCTCGGAAGCGAAGCCGGTGAGGCAGCAGCGGGCTGTGCCTCCCTTGGATTGCGCAATCCCTCGTTAACTGCTCTGTCTGCCGTGCGGTCAGAGCGCGTTCCTGTCTGGTTCAAACACGTTTAATATATGAACTGATTTTCCATAATTTGGCTTACGTATATAATGTACAGTGTTTTTTGTCACCAACTGTGTGTGTGTAACATGTTTTGTGTGCTGCTGAGCGATCAAAACGGCAGAGAAAAAAGTCCGAGGTGAGACAAACAGTTCTCTTGCCTCACGACAGGGGGCGCTCATGATCCCAGACATTCGTTTTGTGACTCCACGACCTCAGAGTAAGTGACAGCGACAAACTCGGCTTTACGGCGCCGTAAGCGAGTCAAGTGCAGCGATTTATTTTTTCCGTCTCGTGCACCCCGACCTTCAACATGGATGACTATATTTCTTCACTTTAACAGTTTTCTAAAGTGGACTTTCAAGCGAAGCAGGAGATAATTACTAAAGGAAGACCAACGCGGAGCTGAATGGTTTGTTTCAATCAACAGGACGGAAAGTTACTCGCTCTTTCCAAACGGAGTGGTATACGCGAAAAGACTGGCTTTGTGGATGTTCTGCAAGAAACCGCCTTTTCTGCTTTCCTTGCCTTCTTTTTTGAACCGGTGGCACTGTGTGGACTCAAATGGGATTTTGTGACCTAAAGAATTTGCAAAGAAGCCTCACCAAACATGAGTGGTCAGTCGCTCATATTCAAAGCCAGATTGCGCTAAAAACGTTTGGCATGACGAGGATAGACTTGGCTTTGGATGAACAGCGGCGACTCAACGTCAGTGTCCACAATGCTAAGGTAAAAGAGAACCGCGAGATTTAAAAGATCTCATCAATGCGACCTGCTTCCTCGCCAAACAGCAGCTAGCATTTCGTGGAAATGATGAGAGTATGGGCTCTGCTAATCGCGGCAACTATGTTGAACTCTTACATGTCTTAGCTGAGAAAGATGACAGGCTAACTAGACATTTGAAGACATCCACTGTATTTTCTGGCTTGTCGAATAGAATACAGAATGATTTGATTGAAGCAGTCGGTGATGTCATTAGAAATGATATTAAAAAGGACATCAGTGAAGCCCCATTTGTTGCTGTAGAAGTAGATGAGACTACAGATGTCACAAGCAAAGCTCAGATCTCTGTCATATTGCGCTATGTGACTAAAACTGAAGCAGGCTGTGAGGTGAAGGAGGCGTTTTTGGCTTTGATGATGTGAGTGCGGACAGACGCGCTCCTGCCATAGCTGAGTATGTCCTGGGAGTGTTGGAGAAATACGGCTGTGTTGATAAGCTTGTAGCTCAGACATACATGGGGCAGCTGTAATGGCATCAGAGCTTAATGGGGTGCAGGCTAAAATTAAAGAAAAGGTGCCTGAGGCCATGTTTACCCACTGTTACGCACACAAGCTGAACCTAGTGCTATTACACTCGTCAAAGTGCATGCCCAAGTGTCGCGTATTTTTTAAAACAGCTGAGGGACTAGGGACGTTTTTCAGCAAGTCCACAAAGCGCACTCACGTGTTGGATGGTGTTGTCAAGCGTTGTTTACCCAGAGCAGGGCCTACAAGATGAATTCTAATTCTAGGCTTCTGCAGACAATAAGCATGCACCAAACTGATCTCCCTGCCGTGTTTCATATCATTATGGAAAATCCTGATAGCTGGGATAATGACACGCTAATGATGGCAGCAGGATACGATCGGTGGCTGTCAAAAGCATCAACATGCTTTCTAATTACTGCGTATGAAGGCATTTTTAACGAAACCGACGCACTTTACAGAGTGTTACAAAACAAGATGATGGACATTGAATACTGTATTGCACGCATCCGCGACACAGTCTCAGTTATCGAGCGCATGAGACTAGAGTTTGACAGTTTCTACGACCGATTTGAGCAGAAATGCGGCGCACTTGGTTTGACAGAGTGGAGACAGACCGTCGGTTACAGAGGAACAGAGACGCCTGTTATGTAACATTCTTGACGACATCAGTGATCAAATGAAGGCGCGGTTTGACCATTTCGATGAACTTGATTTCCTTGGTTTGGTGGATTGCGCAAAATTCAGTGAAATGTCACAACATTTTGATGACACGAAACTGCAGAGCCTGTCAAAGTATGCCAAGTTCTTTGAATTTGTCAGACTAAAAACTGATCTCATTGGACTGTATAGCTCAAAAACGGTGAGGGATGAATGTAAATCTCCTGTCCAGCTCCTCAACTTTTTGACCAAGAAGGATCTTATTTCAACTGTTCCTGAGGCAACAAAGTTGCTCCAGCTAGTGCTCACTGTGCCGGTTACTACAGCGTCAGTGGAGCGGTCATTCTCAGAACTGAAAAGACTCAAAACATACAGCCGGAACAGGACCGATCAAGGAAGGCTCTCTTCACTGGCAGTGATCTCCATTGAGACAGACAGACTTTTAAAACTGAAGGAAGATAAGGAGGACTTTTACCAGAAAGCTCTCGATATTTTTGTGCAGAAGGACCGGCGCATGGATTTCATTTATAAGTAAAGGTAAGACAGCGATAACATTTTTTTTGTTTTGTTTTTTAATGAAATGTGCATTTTGTGGGCTACAGTTTGTATGTGTAAAGAATGCAGAAATTAAACATAACCCGTAAACTACTGGCAACAAAATGGCAAATAATCTACGCTCAGCGCATATATTTGTAAATCTGATTCTGATGAAGTCAGTGCCTCACCAGCTATAAACCTCACCGCACGTCACTGGATGCAGAATAGTACATCATTTAATTACTTTTTATATCTAAACATGAACAGACACTACACTAGTCACTACATTTATTTTTATTTTCCATTCTATATGCTGATACGGATATTTGCTGGATCAGCAAAAAGAAAAAAATGGAAAACGGACAGTGATAGAACACGGGCGGAAACAAGATTCATCCTTGATCAGTCATTTAAACATTTTGGGAGCCAGACGCCCCGAAACTGCCTCAAATGGGGTTCAGCTCTTCCCAAGTCCTATCAATCAATATCAAAGCCACTGATGTGAATAGTAAAATAAACTCCAGAGCCTGTCTTTACAAGAGCCTATAGTCAATGTCTTGTGTTTATGACACTATTCCACAATAAATATTAACATAAACCATAAATATGAGTCGAATGACTCGAGCGAGCACCCAGAGTTTTGAAAATATCCATATCGATAGCAAAAAGCCACACAGGATTAGCACACCGTTTTGGAAAGCTTAGAACCTACTGAATCTACTAATGCCGCCACATCCGCTGTAAAGCAAAGCCTCACCAAGTTACCAACCACAGTGCAACCCATTTCCAGCAAAGAAAAGTGAAATATGACTTACTTATGTCTGATACATATTCCACATGCCTTGCTTGGACTCTTTACCCGCTTCTCCTCCAGCAACACCCGGCTGTAGTGACGCAAAGCGCGTTCAAAGATCAGAAAAAAAGTGATGGCATTTTCAGTGTCAGCAGATCTGACACATGGCTCGAAATATTTGCACTAAATTCATTATTAAAAATACTTAACTTCACTTAATCAAAGCCAAACTTTGCAGAGATACTGTTAACACATAGTGATATGTTATTATATGACAATGAACATTCAGAAACATAATTAAAATAAGAAAATACATCCTGGAAGATTCTTATTTTCTTCTTAACTAGTCTCACAAGGGTTTTCTGTATATTATACCTTTTGTAATTATTCAAATAGACCTTGTGGTGGAGGAGATAATCAGTATTTAGTATGGGATGTAAACCATGCGCATTATATCATTTACAGTAATCGCTTCCTCTTCAGGCAGATGGAAGAAAAAACAAGGTTGCAGTTTGGAAAAGCACCTCAGAACTATTAGATATGAAACCTGGCACAAACATGCATGTAGAGGTGATCTATACACACTCTCTGCATGACAACAGAGGCCAGAAGATGGATAGCTTGGCTAGATGCATTCAATAGAAGCTGAAAACAGTAAAATGATATTTCTCCCGATTTTTATTTTTGTATATATACAAGAAGTAAAGTCAGTTCATACAGCTGCTGCCTTCAACTCTCTGATGCCAACTTGACCACCTCAGATGTGTGCTGTAGCTTATAAATGCAGATTATTTGGTAGAAAGTAGAACTTTATAAATCTGTTTCTGCATTGCAAATGATCCTGTCCTGCATCACAGACATCCTTTTAATTCATGGATACCACAGCTGACTGTTCACATGAGTGCAGCTGGAGCCATTTTGCTTTTCCATGTGCTGCCTGTAACCTATCAGCCATGCATTTGAATAATACATGTGGTATTTGTTGATTTGATTATTTAGATTTCTAACAATGCAGGCACTTGCTGGTCAGATATTATTTAGAAAGTAAACGCAGAAACTGTTGCATTTATATGTGAACATTGCTTATAATCAGCTTTGCTTATAGGAACCCTCCAGTTGATAGATATCGTCAAATGTAATGTAATAAAATGATGAAAATGGCTTTATCTGACTTCTTTTTTTTCATCAATGGACCGGTTAGATATTTTTGCTTTATCCATTGAGTCATTTCACAGTTCACATTTTCTTCTACATGTAGTATATGGAGATTTCGCCCTTCCGTCAGAATAGAGAACCTGTGAGATAGAACCAGCACTGACACAACTGTCATCTTGCTTAATTAGAATAAAATCTCCTGTTGAGGCCCGTAAACTCTGGAATCTTATTAATTGGTGTTCTGTATGAATTTTCAAAAACAAAAAATGTAATACATCCTCTTACATAAACAACAGGATAGGTTGTTTGCAAGTGACTCCTCAAAAGGACATCAATGACCGTTCTATTCATCATGAAATGCTCACACTGGACATATTACATTTGCTTTTCAATTTGCGGATACTACAGTGTTGTTTAAAGCCTGGCTTATCAGACAGACACGATGTCGGAGTGTCTAGATGTTCCCTAGGCAGCATCACTGTGTCATCTGGTGGAAATACAGAGAGGATGAGAATTCAGCACACAGAGACTTAGTCTTTTCACAAATACTCTGCTACAAAACAATCCCACGCAATTTAGTGAAAAGTCCACACTTCATGTGCACACTTCATGTGCACTTAGGTTGGGGGAACTGAAGCATTTCCTGCTGTTCTGTGTAGCTGTTGCACTGCACCTGTTTTGCTTAGGTTGAAATGCTTTTTCCTTTCAAGCCCTTGGTGTTTTAAGAGCTTTAAAAAATTGCTCAGTTCTCAGTGTCAACAGCACCTCCTTTTTCAAATGGAAAAATAAGACACAAGAAGCTGTCAGGAGGGCTCTCCAGTGGAAATGCTGCCAGTGAAATAACTGTTTAGAGTAAATGTAATTCCGCTGTATGCCATGGCTCTGTGTAACGTTCCCCAGACTTCCCCAACCTCTCAGTTTATTGTTTGGATTTTGTTGTCTTCCTCTCTCCACCCTCCCTCAGCTTGTTAATTTGACTCTTTCCTGTAGTTTTGGATCACTGCTGTGCTGTTGTAAGCTGCCTGCTGAGACAGCCACAGCAAATCAAAGCCTCTGCCTTATACATAATTCCTTCCCAATTCTCGTTATGTCAGTGTGTAGGTGTGGATTGTGTATGTGGGCGTTCAAAAAGAACCGATGGTGTTTTTTCATGAAAAATGTCAGACGGAAGAAATGAGTGTATGTTTCCTGGACGTGTGTTTTCTGTGTATTTCTGACATGCCTTTGAATGTCACCTGTAAATGGAAATAGATAAATGAAAACATAAACAAGCAGATTCCTGCAGAGCCCTCAGTGTTTGGTTAGATATCATCGGCAGGTGTTCGCTGTCAGGTTTACTCCACGTTGCTCCAATTTTCCTCTAGATTAATATGCATTATGCTGCTGCATTCATTTATTCCTGAAAGAGATGCAGAACAGTGTTTGCTACTTACTGAAAGAGTCATATAAACAATGACTGTAAATGTTTGATTTATTGCGTAAGTAGATGAACAACTTGATTTTCAAGAACAAACACTTGATGAACAGTTTGATTTTGGGTACACATTTGTCCCGGAGGAGGGGATGCATATGCACAGGCACTGAATCATAAGGTAAACATACACTTGTAAATGATGAACGCATACACCGGGATCAGATAATATTGTGATTAAAAAAATGATCACAAAGTTATATTCCACCACAGAAGTCATAGGAACTAAAATTGGCTGGATGGAAGCGTGAAAATAACAGGTCTTATGAGGACCAGGGTTTGCCTCCTGCATCCTTCTTGTAGTTTAGGCTAATAAAGGCAATATACGAGCTTGTATGGTATAAACGAAAGTTAATTTGTTATTTTCCATAACGTTTCCTCATGTCCATTCGCCCCGCCCCCTTGAAACCCGCTCTGCATGCAGGCAAACAACAGAGAGTGGAGGAGTGCGCTCTGATCCGCTATTTTAATAGTATTATACATCAAATTCCTAGCGTTTTTAACGTGCGGATATCGCGCTAACTTTTTAGTATCTATATACCATGCAACATTACAGAGTAGTATAAAAAAAAAAAGTATTTAAATCGGCTGAGGCACCGGAAGAAAGCACCGAAATCTGCGTTGCTTTTCGGTCCGGTGGGTACCGGATGTGTTGGAACCGGTGCCATATTGGCACCGGTTCTCGGTACCCAACCCTACTCATTATATGAATAATTTCTGTCATATTAATTGAATGCACTGTAACTCTGTTACGTTGGTCATTCTGGTCACATGACATCTATTGCTTCTGTCCATCCGGGGAGAGGGATCCTCCTCTGTTTTTCCTGATTCGATTTGTGATTTTGTACTATACAAAATAAACTGAATTGAACTTAAATAAGGAAGTTATATAACAAATAACCCACCTATCCAGTTCTAGTGAGTGGATCAATACCTAAAAATGATCAATACTGGACTTGGTTTTGAGTATAGATACTAACATCAAAATGGTCCATCTCATGTTACTTCTGAGTATCCTGCAACTGTTATTACAGTGTTTTATACCATAGATAGGATTACACTATTACAAGAGAAAGGCTGTATGCTGTTCATATTATATGCAAATCCTAGCTGCTTTACATTTTGTCTTGTGTTTTGCCAATTTTTTTATATATCACAGCTAATATACCTTCTTTCTGTTCAACCCAGGTAGTCTATTATTCATGTTGTACACTAGGTTATATTACAATAGCTCTTCATTCCCTTTTGCTACTCATTGACAAAACCGTTAAATCTAATGTTCTTTAAATAGTTTCTCAAATGTATTCTACCAGGAATGTGTGGCTGCATCTAGTGTATTTGATAAACCAATACTGTGTCTTGTTGAGTGATGTTGCATTGTGACGCAGCAAAAGTTGAACCAGATGAAACCTTTTTGCTGGACGACCTGGTTGCATTGAAATGAAGGACTTGTGCTACTGTGAGTCTGAATGCAGCCTATTCTGACCTGAGCTGAACATCTCCTATGTGTTTGAAGTAACGGTGACAGTCTTGAGTCAAGACTATCCCCAGTATGATTAAATAATTCAATATTTAGTTGATTATATTCAGGTATAACGAGGGAGAGGGGTCCCCTTTGGATGCAGCATTGTGAGCTGTGCAGATGCTGATCTTGGATATGGTTGTGCCCATCAAACAATGAGACCAGCTGCCTGAATGACATACCATGTTCCAGACTCGTCAGAGTGCAGAACACAAAGGGAAATAGAAAAGAGAAAAAATAATAATTGTGTCTACAAAAAATATGAGGCGTCTAAAATGTGCCAAAGAGTTGCCCATGGTAGTGAGGCAATTTCCCAGGTCCTTTTGAATGTAGCTGTCATGTGTGTGGTTAGTTTTTCACTGATTTATTTCCATATCCTCTTTGCTGTTTATCAAATGAGAACTGCTGGCCAGCAGCTCGTGGCTGCTCTTTGTACGTGGGCTCTTTGATAGCATACACCTCTTGTTGTGTGGCTACGATTGCACAATTGTGTTAACCTTTAACATGCGGCACCTCTTTCTCAGCGCTCCACGCTCCAAACAGTGAATGTTTAAACCTTTTCCCCATGTTAATTTCTGACAGGTGGGTCTTTTCACTGGGTACCTAGGGTTATTTAGAAACCTCTGTTGGATTCAAATTAACCCAATGAATGGAACATGGAGTCATTAGCATATTGATTTAAATACAAGATTGCTACAATACATCTATTTGTTTCCTTTAAATGGACATTATATATTATGATAAAAGCCATGGTTATGCCATGTAAATAATGTCAGAATATTGTATTAGGGTATCTCTGATGTTATTTGCTCTGTTGAAGGTAGAACACAATAGCTATTTCAGTCTAGAACATTTAAAGTTATTGTATCACACAAAATGTGTAGAAGGTCGAGGTAGAGAGGTGACGTAAGAACTTTGGCATGGGACAGGGGGGTCTGCAATTGCTATCTTCCGAACGTATACCAAGTGCTTTGAGTTGCCTAAATACTAAGGTTGGGAATCACCAGAGGTCCCACGATACAATATTATCACGATACTTAAGTACCGATACGATATTATCACGATACTGCAATATATTGAGTATTGCAATATATTGCGATTTTTTGCCTTTTTTCAACTGCAGTTGACCTCAAAGGAAAACTTTGTCAACATATAAACACACAAAGTTTTCAGTCTGATAATTTTTATTGCAGCAAAATATTATCCATAGGTACACACAGCTCGGTGAATTTCACCGACTTCTCCAGGAAAATAATATCAACATTTCACAACTTTCTAGATGAATGTCATGTTAATGGGTTTCTAGCTATAATATCTATACATGCTAACTACAGTCTACACTGGATCCCCAGTCCACAACCTTGACCTCCACACCCTTTCTTTCTGCATTAATAATAATGGTTTATTTGATAAGGGGACAGTACACATTAATAAAAACAATTCTGTAAATGCCAGTTAGCCAAGAGGCTATTTTTCATCTGTAGTCCCGAGAGGCAGGTGTTACAAAACAAACCTAAAAACAGAAACAAGATTAAATATACAAGGTTATACAATATTGACGCTTTAAAATGCGTGCACAAATAATGAATAGAGTGAGAATATTAATATACGTAATTCAGGAGACTCTTAGAGATTGTCAAGTACTAACAGAGGCTCACAAATTCAACACACACAAAGCAAATAAAATGAGAGATAACTATGTTCAAATAGAATGGACAAGATTATGCTGCATTGTTAGACACATCCATGTCAGAGGCACAGAACATAAAAGCATACAGAGTATGTGAAATATATGAATCAGTCAGACACAGCTAAACAACAATAAAAGACATGCATGCAGGCAGATGATGGTCAACTGGCAAAGTAAAAAAACACAGACAGCTGACAACAGATAGACAGAGGGAAAGTTCAACACGGACAGATTGAGGACACACAGTAAATTCCCCAGTGTTAAATACGCATTGTCAAAGTATATGAACTCTTCCAGAGTTATTTCAACAACGTCAAGAGTAATTACTACCAATTTCTTGCCCAGTGTTGGTGTAAATAATCAGTTCAGTCAATAATAAACTGTTCAGTGTAAGAATGCAGTGTCAAAGTACATTGACTCTTTCAGAGTAATACAACAACAGCAAGAGTAAAACAAACCCCAGTGTTGATGTATTTGTACACTGCTACGAGACGTAGAGTACTCTGGAAAGTACTCTGTACTTTGCCCATCTCCTCTCCTCTCAAATGGATCAGGAGTCTCCTCACTGCGCCATCTTGCACTTCTCGAAAGACTGTAGTAAGTTTCTCTAAATCACCTCTGAAACATTAGCGCTGCTGCTAGCTCCCTGCTGCTACTGCTAATGCAGTAGCAGCAGGGATGTCAATCTTTGTATTTACGTTCATTTCTTCAAGATCATTTCATATTTAATTTCATTGTCTTGTCCTCTTCTCTATCGTTTCACAGCAGATCTGTGTTGGCTAAGAAAGCTGGTGGAGACGTGTTGTCTGGACGACAACGACAAAAGGTCTGAGGGACGAGGGTTACACTGGCATCTGAACATTGTATGCAAACTAAATTAAAATGTTTTTATTTGTAATAAATTGTTATTATTAAGACCTGCATATACTGGTGTTTCTTGTTTTAAGTGTTAGCTGGACATGGTAAAGTGAGAAAATGCAAAACACTTCAAAGTTATTCTGTTGAAGAGTTAGTGTTGGAAAAAAGTACACTAATACGGAGTAAATACAAGAGTAAATATGTTTTAACAATGGCAAGAGTCAATTAAAACAACACTTAGTGTCAAGTAGGTCTAACACTCATGAAGAGTAATATTTGAGTCTTCGTGTCAAATGTGAATAACATACAGGTGTTATTCACATCCTAATGTGAAATCTGAGTAACACTTCTCAGTGTAGTGTAAAATATTAACTTTTACCAGAGTTGAATTGACTCTGAAATTGTAACACTATGTTCAGTGTAACTTAACACTCTGTAGATAGGGACCATATGTTCACTGACTGTTAAATCTGACTTTAAGTGTTGCATTAGCGCTGTCAATTGTACTGTAGGAGCAGTTACGTTCTAGTGCTGAGAGAGCTGGGTACTAACTCACCATTTCTTTTGGATATTTATGTTCCATGAAACTAAGATTTGACTAAAACTTGTGATTCACTATGTTTTTTTTTTCAAGTCTGAGTTATCATTGTAAAATGTTGCCCACCCAGTTCTCAGCCTGCTCAGAGTAAAGGGATACAGTAGAAAGTGAAACTATCACACAATGCCTGACTTCCCATCTTGTTTCAAGGTAAGAACCAACTTCAGTGAGTCTTATCAAGACGTTTTCAGAAGAAAATACTTACTCTGTTCATTTTGGTTCAAGTTGGAGTTGCAGTTAATTGAATGTTTAGTGGGACATTACTGAATAGTTGAGTGTGGGAGCTTTAGCATGAGCATCCATGCAGGCTAAATTATGCATGGAGGTTAAAGCTTCTGAAAACTTCTTCTTATGATTTATTAATGTCTGCTTACAGATAGGGATGGATTAGTAGGGAAACCAAACGATGACACATTCACAATGGTCATGGAGGAGTTCTGGTACAAAACCGGATGGAAATCAAAGCCAGAATTATATTATTGTGTTGACTTTCAACATTTGTGACAGAATTTAAAGTTTCATACATTGTGCATGAGACTCAAAAACTTGGAAAGCAAATGGCTTCATGGTAAGGCAGGGTTTGATCCAGCGGTGTTTCCAGACTTTTTTAACTCAAGTGACCCATGGCAGTGTGTATTTCAACAATTTTCCACTGTTGTTTTCTCATTCACAGGTAATGATCTATATACAATATGTTACTGTACAAACTAGGCTGTAGTAGTTATGGGTCAGGCATGATATGCATAGAACCATATGAGTGCAAACAGGGAAGAAATTATAATTTCAGGTTGTGGTATCTATATTTGAACAATCTGCATGCATACTCCGATAATTAGAATAGAGGCCAAATAAGGGGGATTCTCCTAAAAAATAAATCAATGTGTAGAAGACAAAAAGAGTCATCAACATCACTAATGACCCAGTAGAAGTGTGTGAGGACGTCTGTGTCTGCAGGGACTGTGCCCTCTTATTGATTATTGATTGTTGATGTTCTGTGACTAACAAGTCACGTGAATGATGACTAACGTGACAAAATTAACGTTTACTTTTAGAATGCCACAGGACAAGAACAGCTGGACGAAAGTCCTGTGTTTGCTTTTCTAGCATTTTGTCAGAACAAATAGATTTTAGAAAGATTGAAAAATAGATTCTTGAAGTGGGGTTGTGCAAGGAAACAGACAGGAGTACCATCACAGGAGCAGCAGCAAAACGTGGAAGCAAAATATATATATATATATATATATATATATATATATATATATATATATATATATATATATATATATATTGTGAATATTTTCATCGCTTAACCTTGCCGTCACACAGCCATGCTCTCTTCAAAGTCAGACTCTTTAGACAAAAACAGTCAAAATAATTTCAACTGTCTATCGATGCCTCCATTAGTTATTTGTCTGTGTTATTGTGTGACCTTGCTGAATTCAAACCCTTTAAAACCCCATTCATATGTATTATACTGTCCACAGAATATTTATGTATTCTTTGGACAGCATAAATTGAGCAGGTAGCAGTTCTTCTCTATGCCAAAATAAACCTGACATGTCGTCAGTAGGCAATTTAAAAGTTTTCCGCCAAGCACATACTAAACTTATATTAACTGTGTGAATAAAAGAGAGTAAGATCAGAGTTAGAGAGAGGTGTTTTTTTTAGGTCTTTCTAGCAGTGTAACCTGTGAAGCTCAAATGGAAAAAGCAAGGCACCTGAGCTATACATACACACCATAATCTGTGTTTTTAATCATGTTGCAAGTACACATCGTCTACAGCCCTCAGCTCACTGAGCCACCAGGATCCCCCTCACATCCTCAGACTTGGTGGTATAATCCTCCTGTACTGTCACAACAGCTAAATCTGCCACCTATATTCGATCCTATTATCTTCCCTTTACAATCTAAACACCACTGGAGGTTTCTGACATCATGTTGGAAAGATAGACAGGTACATCTGTTTGAAATTCCTGTCACACTGGCTTTGCTGAACTTTGCCTTCCAGCCTATTTCACGGCTGATCCATGATGCATGTCAAGTGTGTCTGTTTAACCCACTAAAGGACACAGTTGGCCTTCATTACACTACTTCCTGACTCCCAAAATGCTTTGCTCTCCAGTTTCTGCCATGATTCTGATGTGTTCGGGGGTTGTGTGGGTGTGGGTGGTTAGGGGACTTGGGTGTGCAGCAGAGCTTCAAATTGGCTCTCCTTGCCTCATGTCGAGAGCTGCAGCTTTCTGAGGTAATAGACATGCAAATAACACGGGGGGTGTGCTTATATTTCCAGGCGCCGTTGTGTCCCGGCACTTGGTCAATAACATTATGGAAATGTGCTGTGGAAGCTTTGGATCTCCCTGTTTGAGTTGGATAACAAGGCAGTCCAATGAGCCTGTTAGCATGGCGACAGTGACAGAATGAGGTGTTTGTATTGTCACACACTGTATCACCGCGTACAGCAGGAGGGAGAGGCGAAGAGAGCATGATGTGCTGTAGAAGAAAGACAGCGAGTGAGGTGATCAAAGTTCTACACTGCTTTCACCTGTTTACCCCATTTACCAAAGGAACGGTGTGCAAACACATTGACACACTCTCATTCTCTGTTCTCACTTTCTGTTTTTCAACTGTCGAGGTTTCCGTTTGCCGAGTATAATTGCTCATCAACATCACCATCTTACTGTGGTTTGCATCCACTGCATGCTTGTTCTGCAGTTTCAATGAAAGCACCTCAGGTTTACTTGAAGGGACAATGTAAACAGTGTTTGCAGAGCCCAGACTCAGCCTTGTTGATTTTTACATTTAACCAGGTAAATTTGTTTTAGATATGGCTTATGTGGAGCATGTTTGCTTAATTGTGTTGGCATAATTATTGCCATTCTCAAGACAATTTCTCCGCCCAAAGAGGGGTTCTGTGTGCCATTTGGAAGTGCATGTGTGTAAGAATAGAGTCCAGTGGGAAATTTGAACATCTGTGTCTCACTGCCTCACTATGCCCACGAGAGAGCTGGAAATAGATGGTTTGCCTATAAGGAATCTGCTTTTGCAGGTAGAATATCCAAATAAAAAATAAAAAGATAAAACACATGGTTAACCTGACATAGAATACGTATTCTTTTGCATAAAAAGTGGCGTTGTCCTTGATGGGAGAATGTATTAGAAAATAAATAAATAGATTTTAGAAATTGGGAACAAGTTCCTTTTAGGGCACCATCAGCTGTTCTCAGACCCAGACAGATGCAGTCTGGAAAAGTTTCTTTTCACACAAAAGGATCCACAGTGCCAGAGCAATAACTTTCATGACTGATGCAGGCCATGGCTTGAAAGGTTATGTCTCTAAAAGTTGTGATTGTGTGAACTATCAAAACTCAAATTATGTTTTGTTTTCCCACAATGTGTCTTTGTCATTGGTCGAGATTCAGTGGGAAGAGGAAGAAACTAAATGCAGACTTGGAGGCAGGCAGAAGCAATAAAGACACTTTAATAAAGAAAACAGACAGAATGAGAGGCATAAACAAGCAGGACACAGATGCTCCAATCAGCAACGAAGCAAAGAAAGGCAAAGTGACAACCAACAGAGAAAAGACAAGACTATAAATCAACAATAAATCAGACAAGACATAGGCTGTTGAGGAGAATACTCCACAGATTTTAGACAAAAATTAGGAAAAAAAACACACGAGTCAGGGAACATCAAAATAAAACAGGAAACAGGATCATGACAGTCT
Organism: Taurulus bubalis; assembly: GCF_910589615.1. NCBI lineage: Eukaryota > Metazoa > Chordata > Actinopteri > Perciformes > Cottidae > Taurulus > Taurulus bubalis. The sequence continues at coordinate 3,139,923 of NC_136595.1, forward strand.
TTGAAGGTAGATTTGAAGCATCCAGGGATTGTTGGTCTTCCTGAGTCAATTCAAGAAAAAAAGACGATAACAAATCATTTGTTATATTCAGTGATTTACGTGATCAACAAAATGCACCAATATCTTTTATGGTATGTTCACATTTTGATGTATGGTTTTCATCTGTATTAATTACCTTTCTGAAAATTAGGTAGAAAGGCTCAGTCTAATCCACAGACAGTCAATAGATAAAAGCAAAGTAATTAGGATTACAAACATTTAAATATATAATCAACAATTAAAAAAATGAAAATACTGAACATCTGATCTGCGCTGAGCTGACGTCACTCTCTCTGCAGTGTAAGGTGGGTTAGTAGGTCTGTTGTCTCTCACTGAAAGTGAACATGCCCATCGCACCTAGAAATCCGTCTTAAAATGGTAAAATTGTATTATCAGTTTAAAATATGTTTGGTGGTGAAAATTACTTCTTGTGAGTCTCTTTTTCATTTGCAATTGTACATAATTCATACAAGGGTGTTGCTCTCTACCCCAAGTGTCTGCCATCATAGGACATGTTAGTCAGGTGGATTGAAAGCTGATTGTTAGTTATATGAGAGAGCAGCTCTCCAAGACCCTGAAAGGGAATATGTAGTGAAAATAAAGGACTCCTACTTCCACCAAAGGGGAACTTGTGGGCCAGTTTATGACAATGTGGACTCCTCAGTATGACTGAACAAAGGACCAGCAGTCAGACTGCTTAAATGCAGACTCATATGGCTCAGGTTTTAGCCTTTGCAGCGCCACACACACACACACACACACACACACACACACACACACACACACACACACACACACACACACACACACACACACACACACACACACACTTAACCTCACACCCCAACCAGAGGGAGGAAAGAGACTTCCCCTCTTGGGGTTGAACAGAGTCTGTCAAACAGTGTGTGTTTATCCCTCTCTGACTCATTTCCCCTGTCTGTCAGTGTCATTATGTATTTGTATCTCTCTCTACACCTCTCTCTTTCTCTCTCTCCATAAGCAGCTTTAGAAACGCCACTCTGAGCTGAAGCCACTACCCGAGTATGTCTTCCCTTCGGCTTACACACCGACTGCAGTGGGTCAGACTCTTTAACTGTGAGCCTATCTATATGGCAAGATAGTTCATGCAGTAGCCACGTGTGTTTGATGCAGGGATTAAAGCCCCACTCCATAAGTGCAATGCAGTGGTGCCCTCTTGTGAAACAGCATTACACCACTGCTTGTTTTGTTTGTGCTTCAATTCAATAAAGTATAATGCAAATTCATTATTTCGAAGAAAATACAATTATATACAAGAACCAATTAGTCATAATGTCTATATGTCTTTTTATTTGTAGCATTTGTATGTGTTTTTATACAGGTCTGTAGTTTGATTCATGGAGAGGTGACTCTTCAAAACAACAATGGTTCACATGGATGCTGGAATAGCAACACTTCAATAAAGCAACTGACTAACATTCCCCAAAATTGCTTCAGAAAAGACCACACCATAAAACTGCGGATGGGAATGAATGAATCCCATCTAGTCCATGTACTGTGACACAGATTAAAATTGATGGAGTTCTAAGAAATGTATTTATGCTCTGCTGGATATTACCCATACACAATACAGCCTCACTACAGTTCATACATACTGTATGTTTATTCAGAGTGTTCAACATCACAAGAATAAAAGTCAGTACAGGCAGGGCAGCATTGCCTTATTTATGATGTAGAATGCAAAGGCTTGCCTTTTGGCATTTAAATGAGTATTCCCACATACATTCCTCCATATGACCATGGGAATTATGTCAGGCTAATTGTGTTTTAACCTGGCTTCTCTTGAGGTTGCACACTGCTCAGCATGCTGCCAAGGCTTTCCATATTCTCACACCGTCAAGTGGAGGTAATTGCGAGTGGCATGACCTGTATCCATATGTATGGTTTGTGTACTGTGTGCCTATGTGCACAGCTGTGTGTAACTGGTGTGTTGGTGCCTTCTCTTCATTTCCTTGTGAGAGGAAGTAATTTTGGGCCACAACCTCTTTACTAACATCTCCGCAGTCTGAATAACGCACACTGGCATCTGATGACTTGTCTGGCTTCATATCTCGTTTTCTTTTCTCGTGTCAATAGAAAGAACCCCTCTGGCACGTTGCTTTTTTCACTCTATGCATTATATGCAAATGAAGCGATATGCTTTCAGTGGGCTGATATCTCTTACTATTTTCAGAATCAGAACCATGTATTGCCATGTATGTTTTCACATACAAGGAATTTGTCCTGGCGGGAGGTTCATAACATTTAATAAAAAACAGAGTGCGATAGTGGGGCACATGAATATTTATAATTAAATCAACAGTTAAAGTTCAAATAAAGTGCACAGTCAACAGATAGCAGTACTTTAAGGTGGGCTGTAAGTGTGATGCGAAGAGCTGGTTCACACTAGGCACAGATATTTGTCAGAAAACAACGGAAATGAATATAATGTATTTTCTGTGTGGTTATGATGCTTGCACACCTCTGCGAAACATTCGTGCAGTGGATAAACATTCGGTCCATGATTAGCCATGTTTATTGCATGGAGAGCGTGTATCTTCAGATTAATGGGCCTTTGGAACAATTGTTGTTTGTTTTCAGAATAACAAGCTGATTAACAAATGTGCTTTTTCTGTTTCTGAACAATGAGCAGTTCCCTTCTCAACAGTCAAAAATGTAAGATATACGCAGTGACGATTACCACAACGACCTCATAAAGGACAATGTAGCTGATATGCACTTGTTCATCACTGACCACTCAAATACTACATGTTATCATTCATACACTTATGGAGCCCATCAGGGGTAACTAACATTCTTACACCATAGGCACATTTACGGGAGGAATTTGTGTCTTGCCAAAGGACACATCGACATGGGATAGCGGAGCCGGGGATCGAACTGCCGATCCTCCGATTGAAGGGTGACACTGCTCACCACTGAACCACAGTCGCCCCAGGGAGTGACTGCTGCTCACACATAAGTCTACTGGCTTCATTTTTCATCAGTTTTGTTTAATTGTGTTTTGTTTTTACACCAAACCAATGGATGATCTTTAAAAAAGTGTATTATGGATTTCTTTTTTGGTATACCTACTAAACTTAATGAGCATTGGAACAATGGCAGCAAAGTATAGCAGCAAGGTTTATCCTGTTAAAGCAGTCAAAGAAGTCTCTTGAGGATACAAGATACATTAGAGAGGATGGACAGTATTTTGGCATTGGGTTTAAGTTTGAAAATCTTGAGTCTTAAAGCTAGATAACAGGAATTTTACCAATAAGAGACCGTCAGCAGATTCACTTAGACACTGGTGACAGACGGAAACACTTTGAGGTCACAGCGGTTCTTCGGAAACTGACTACTTCTCTATTTCATTACAGCCAAAGTAATCTTTTTGGAATTATTTGTTAAATAGCCAAAAAACTGTAGAAGTATGTAGAACATTGAACAGCTTGGAGGAAGGGACCCAATAAGCCAATTTTAAGAGTTGGAAGATGATGATAGGAAATCACACATTTCTTTGATTTACTTTCTGATCGCTTCATAATCCAATGCTACTTGCTTAAAGGCTTCCCTGACAACCAGAGAAAGGGAAAAAACATGACTGGTTCAGCACTCTGCACAGGCCTGTGATAGATTTCCTCTTTTTGGGCTTGAACCTTTTAAAAATCTTTGAAATGGCACAGATGGTGCCCAAATGTGCCATAATGTGCCCAAATGCTCACTTTGTTCTGCTTCACTTTGTCAAAGTCAAACTTTGCAGAGAGAATGTTCACATATTGTGCTATGATTTGGGAGAGGTTTAGCCCTTTCAGCTGCATCATTCCAAAGAAATAATTACCCTAAAAGTGCTTTTTTTTGAGGCGAACCTGAACATTTTTAGTTTTTCCTGTGTGTCATCGTCACTTACTCTTAGCCAGTAACATATAGACTGATATATGTGTATATATGTATATATATATATATATGTATAACAAATATGTATATATACGTATATATACGTATATATACATATATATGTATATATACGTATATATACATATATATGTATATATACGTATATATACGTATATATACATATACGTATATATATATATATATATATATATACGTATATGTATATATACGTATATATACATATATATGTATATACGTATATATACACATTTATATATATATATGTATATACGTATATATACACATTTATTTATATATATATATATATATATATATATATGGCATCTGTAGCATTTTATTATAACACCAACATTATTCAAATAGCCCTATTGGTTGCAGAGATACATCCTTTTTAGTTTGGGTATGCAATTTTCGAGCAGAGGCCTAAAAATAGTTTTATGAAGGTTTAATAAAACCTTGACCTTATGAAAATGTTTCTCATCATCTATGCATGGCATAATGCCAATGGTAGATTTATAGAGCTACTTACTGCTTTGCTGCATCCTCTTGCTTGTCATGAACACCAATAGGACAATTAGATAAGCCATGGTGGAAAATACAACATACAGTCCAAACGGATAGAAAACATGGTTTAGTATCATGTCTGCTTCAGTTTGTGTTTCCTTTCACTACTTCACGAAATGGACTATACTTGTATCGCACTTTTCTAGTCTTCCGACCACTCAAAGCTCTTTAACACTACTTTTCATCATTCACCCATTCACGCAAGGAGCCACCTGCCCATCAGGACCATCTGACATTCATACCCATTCATACATTGCAGTGTTTAAGTGTCTTGCCCAAGGACACATCGACATAAACTAGTGGAGCCGGGATCGAACCGTCGATACATATGCTTGAAGGATGACCCTGCTCTACCACTGAGCCACAGTCGCCCACTGCATCTGCTCTAGTAGCAGACATGGTGCAACAAATTAAATTAAAACTCACTGTAAGCATTGTTTGTGACCTTTTCTTTACCAGAACAGATAGCCCTGTCTGACTAGTGAGCTGATAATTTACATTTCTCCAAACTGAAGCTCTTGATAAAGTGCTGCTCTCTAGAATAACAGATGATGATACTCTCAGGCTGTTAGAACAACAGTGAAACTACCTTTTCAACGCAGTAGAAATCTTCCTTCTGTATCTATATTAGTAAGTATCTTCCAATGCTTTATATCAATAAAATCTGTACTTGAGCTAAAATATTATTTAAGTCAATAAACCCCCAAAGATGTATTAAAGTATTAAAGAAATAAAAGATATGCAATAATCAGATTTTTCTTTTTTCATCAAATGTTAATAAATAAATAAACAAAACATATTGAGACAAAATATTTCTAAATGTTGAAACATTACATATTTAACAAATGACGTCTTCGCAGGCTTATACTGTGATAAAGCTCAAGCTTTGGCTTTCTGTTGCAGAAAGAATAAATGCTCTAGCTAATATAGTTTTTATTGAGATAATCATGATCAAGCAAACAACGATGTTTTTTTTGTTGCAAAAACTGAAATTGCATTAATCCTTGTCGAAGTAATGGAAAAGAGGTCACATTATGAACAATTTCATTTAAACATTAAAGAGGAACTAACCAATTTCAAAATCCCCAAATGGTACTCCAATTGTTTAAAATGATTAGTGCACATGAACACCAACTCTCTCCCAAATCACATTTTCTGTTTTAGAACTGGAAACGCCACAACAGAATAAAAAAAATGTGTCTCCCATTCATTGTCGATGGAGCAGCTGTAGACTTTATACTTGATGACATCACAAGTTTGAGACTACGTCTTGTTTTTTAGATTCTGGAGAGAGGAGCTCATGTTAACAATGACTGATCTTTCCTCGGCCATGGAACAGACATGTTGGATTTCTTTTTTATTGGGTGTTGACGTGTAGTGTTAAAGCACTTTGAGTGTTCGAAGGACAAGAAAAATGCAGACTATTAACCATTTCTACTTGAAGGGAATTTGGTATGCCGGCATTTGGCATGGTTCTGGCTCATGATGGCGAACACCAGGCCGGCACTGAACTCTCTGAAATGTCTATAGTAAGAGTTAGACGACATCGAGGTGAAGCAGTGCCAGTAATAGTGTTTTTTTATTTATTTGGATGGTGTGAGAGGCCACTTTAGTGCTCTTTCCCGCAACATGTCTGTCGTCATTTCTTTCATCAAACCACGTGTCTCTCTTTTTCTTCTTCTGCTGCCAATCTTTCTCAGTTTTTGGCAGACACCAACAGTAAGTACACCAGAGTGTAAAAAGTGTCATTAGAAAAGGATTCGTTATTCCCTTGGCCCATAACTTCACCAGCTCAGTAATATCAAAACACAATCAAAGTCTATGAAAACAACAATGTTGACGGCCCACTGAGAAGAACTACTGGGCATCCAAATCAATTCAGTTTATTTTATATAGTCCAAAATCACAAATACAAATTTGCCTCTGAGGGCTTTACAATCTGTCCCTGTCCTGGGACCTCAGATCGGATCTGGAAAAACTCCCCCCAAAAATAGAAAAAACCCTTTCACGGGTAAAAAAGGAAGAAATCTTCAGGAGAGCCACAGAGGAGGATCAACCCTGTCTCCTAAAAATTGCGTTCCTCCAGAACTAATACGCATTCCCAATTACGTTTGATCAGAACTGTATCTCCTCCCTGATTATGTTTGTGTTTGACGTATTACAAATACGTTGATTATACACATATACGTTGATTAACCAGTTATGTTGATTATACACGTATTTTTGTTTTTATGTTATAATAATTATAATACTCGGCGGGCCGGATTAAAATGCCGTAGTTTGCCCACCTCTGTGCTAGAAGCAGCTAATGCAACCTGGAGCTGCTTGCCTTGAGCAGGCAGGAAAGGGCGCTACAGCTGTAAGCATACTATCGCCTCCCACTGATTTCTCTTTCATTTTCAAACTTGTAGTCTCAAGCTCCAACTGACGTTGATTCTAGTGACATCACAGCACTGAAATTGAGTCTGTTTAAAAATGAACAAACAGAGGTAAGAAGAGAGAGAGAGAGAGAGAGAGAGAGAGAGAGAGAGAGAGAGAGAGAGAGAGAGAGAAAACAGATAGAACTGGAGTGAGCATACATTGCTAGATGTAGCCACGTTCAACATATGTACTGTTGTTACGCTGGCTGTCTGGGGTGAATAAACAGACTGTAAAAACAGTTTTATGCAAATAATATGAATGCAAATGAATGGAGCCATTTTCTAGATAGGTGTACAACAAGGAAAAGGGAAGCTGACCTCTGATAGTGATTTACATTTGATTAAAATGCACATCAGTCTGAGAATATGGAATAACAAGTTAGAAACAATGGCAGCCTTTTTGAGGCCAGCGCTGCCATAATGAGGAACCCACTGTATGGGATTAGATTTAGACAAAAGCCATAAAAAGCATTTTGCACCGACTAGACCGAGTTGCCAAAGGCAAGAAAGCAAGGGATTACTAGGGACCAGATGAAAGAAAAAACATGAATAATTCTGTCATTTAATTTTGGCATTGTGTCTTAGAGGAACTGAATCAACTCCTCTCTCTCTCTCTCTCTCTCTCTCTCTCTCTCTCTCTCTCTCTCTCTCTCTCTCTCTCTCTCTCTCTCTCTCTTCTAAATATGTCTGTCCTTCATTTCTGTCTGCTGGTGTGAGCTTAGTAAAGTGGCTAAGTAATGGTGAGGTGAGGTGTCAGATATTCTCAGGGATGAGGGGAGAGGACCCTCCTGCAGTGATTATTCTCTCTAATGCATTGCTTTCCTCTGCTTTGATCGCTCTGGGAGACTGTGTGATGCATCCTGCCATCTCATTTGTTTTATGTCTAAAATGTTCTGTCCCTCTATCATCTGTCTTTCATACTTTTCTTTCTCACCCTCTTTTAGAAATATTCACATGCATGTTCATACTGACACATACACAAGTTTACGTATCTTTGTCTGATAAAATATGATGTTTCAGGGGCAAAAACTGGTCAATTCAATTCAGTTTATTTTATATAGCCCAACATCACAAATACAAGTTTGCCTCGGAGGGCTTTACAATCTGTACACATGACATCCCTATCCCGGGACCTCACATCGGATCAGGAAAAACTTCCCCAATAAAGATATTAAAAACCCTTTCACAGGGAAAAAAAAAAGAAATTATTCATATAATGAGTAGTATGCAGTAGTAGTAGTCTTTAGTGTACTCTTAAATGAGGTGGCCATGCCTGCCCCCCGGACTGAAAGTGGAAGCTGATTCCACAGAAGAGGAGCACGATAACTGAAAGCTCTAGCCCCCAACCTACTTTTTAACACTCTGGGAACCACAAGTAACCCTGCATTCAGTGAGCGTATTGCTCTCATGGGGTAATATGGCACTATAAGGTCCTTAAGATATGATGGTGCATCACCAGTTAAGGCTTTGTAGGTAAGGAGAAGGATTTTAAATATGATTCTCGATCTTACAGGAAGCCAGTGGAGAACAGCTAGTACAGGAGTAATGTGATCTCCCTTCCGCGTCCTCGTTAGTACACGAGCTGCAGCATTCTGGATCAGTTGGAGAGATCCAAGGGATTTACCGGAGCAGACTGATAATACGGAGTTACAGTAATCCAGTCTTGAGGTAACAAATGTGTGAATCAATGTTTCTGCATCGCGTTGAGACAGGATGTGCCGGATCTTTAAGATGTTCCGTAGGTGAAAAAAGGCGGTCCTTGAGATCTGTTTCACGTGAGAGCCAAAAGACAGGTCCTGGTCAAAAATAACTCCAAGATTCCTTACGGTGGTGGTAGATGTCAGAGCGATGCCATCCAGAGAAACCATATCATCAGATACTTGATTTCTGAGGTGTTCTGGTCCGAGTAAAAAAACTTCAGTCTTGTCCGAGTTCAGCAGCAGGAAGTTGCAGGTCATCCAGGTTTTGATGTCTTTAAGACACGCTTGAAGTTTGGCGACCTGGTGGGTTTCATCTGGCTTGATCGACAGATATAGTTGAGTATCATCGGCATAACAGTGAAAGTTTATGGAGTGTTTTCTGATAATATTGCCTAAAGGAAGCATATTTAAGGTGAATAAAATTGGTCCAAGCACAGAACCTTGTGGAACTCCATGGCGAACGGCAGTGGTAACCGAGGCCTCATCGTTTACAAATACAAACTGAGATCGATCTGATAAATACGACTTAAACCAGCTTAGTGCTGTACCTTTAATACCAATCAACTGGTCTAGTCTCTGTAATAAGATGTCATGGTCAATGGTGTCAAACACTGCACTAAGGTCTAACAAGTCCCCTATCTGATGCAACTAGAAAGTCATTAGTAATTGTCACTACTATTCAGTAAAGGCAAATTATTTTACTGAACAAATGTGAATGATACATTATATTTGACCAATTATGACCATCTCTCTTTGGATGGACATTAGGACTGTATGTTTACAGATTAGAGTGAACATACAGTCCTACTGTCCATCCAAAGAGAGCAATGTAGTGATAGTGATAGACTGTAGAACCCCCACCTCTTGACCGAGGTCCATGAGGATTTGCCAACAAGTTAAAATTCCTTCTGTCCGTCTGTACACAGTAAGGATGCATCGGTCTGACTTTTACAGTCTGATACCGATGCCGTTTCCTGGGCTTTGGGACAATAGAGAGTACCGATCTGACACTAGTGTCACCAGACAAATAAAATTCACTCCTCATCTATCTGTGGCCGTTAACATCAAAAGATGTGCAGTGGCTGACTGGTCTTATCTCAGTGGTTCTCAAACTTTGGAGGAAGAAAAATGTTCATGCCCCACCGGCCCAACAAAATTGTAACAAAATGGTCCATGCTGAATTCTTATTGAATAACAACCTTTTGTGACTCCTCCATCTGTGCTTTTTTCAAATAACAGAATAAATACAATTGCAATCACTTTCAAGTAAACCAGATTGCTTCATCAGACAAAAACAAATAAAATGTGCAATCCCTTTGTTTGAACAATGCAAAAAAAACAACTAATATTTGGCACAAAAAAAAGCTCACTGTGGCAGCAATTAACCTGTTTTGCTCTGAATATCTTAGATAATAGATCATAACAATAAAGGACAACCTGTGAAAAATAAAACAGGTTAAAATATTTGGCAATAAAGAGTTTTACTGAGCATATATTTTCAAAACAACAATAACATGCAAAAAAAAAAAGTGTGCAGCCATCAATTTGTATCAGTGGCTGCAGTGAGCCTGCTAATTCAATTCAATTCAGTTTATTTTATATAGCCCAACATCACAAATACAAGTTTGCCTCAGAGGCAGGCCCGGGGTGGGTAATCGGGAGTACCGGGAGTTTTCCCGGTGGGCCGGTCGAGAATTTTATTTGTTGACATTTGTCACGTTAGTCCATCTTCTCTTAAAGTGGGCTACACACGTTCCGCATTCCGACACCGCAGCCTCTGCATGGGTTGTACCATGCGAGGAAGTTCACCCCTCCCAAATAGAGTTGGTTCGGTCCGTAGCCCGTCTTTTCCAAAAAGTTTTCTCAGATAGGCTACCGATAGCTAGGCCGGCCCGACCGCAACGATACGCGTCAGGGAGGATGGACGGGAGGAAGAGGGCAGGAGGGGCTGAAAAAGCCAGGTTGAAAAAAAGAAAGGCATTGGAGGAGGATGCTGCCAAATGTGCCAAGCTTACCGATTTATTGTCAAGAGGACAAACACAAGTGGCAACCGGTAAAGAGAGACAAATGCCTAATGATTAGCAATGTATCTATTCGGCTAACGTTGTAGCCTTGATTAATGTCATTGTAGCGTTGTCAACCTATTCCTAAGCAAAATATTAAATTGAATTAAAGCTGCGAGCAGCTGTGAGCGGGTCCTCGCTTATCCCGGCACATTTGGGGTAGCCGGCATGTCGCCGACTCGCCCAGTTCAAACAGTACACACCGGTTTCAAGTATGAACATTTGACATACCAGTCTCTGCTTTTGGCAGGTGACAAGCTTGAACATTCACATTGATGTTGACAATTGATGTTGAAGGTTGAAAGTAGGCGCGTCTTTGGGTCCCCGTAAACGTCAATTCCCACAAGTGAAAACGCGCACGGAGCACAAGCCATACTCCTGAGGGTCTTGATATCACTTTAGAACAAAATGTAAGTTGATTGTCTGAAATTTGTAGGAGGAGTAGTATTTGGCGTAAATGCAAATATATGCTAAAAATAGCGTAAATGGGCCGAAAAAGCCAAATTGGCCGAAGTACTGTAGCGCCCCCTATTGTTCAAATCGGACGCCTGATTTATTGCAAGTTAGGGGATGTGATGTGCACATATCCCCCAAGTTTGGAGTCGTTTGTCCAAATAGTTTTAATGTTATGAGTGTTTAAAAACAAGACACGCCCCTAAGAGGTTGATTGGTCGATATCTCCTAAACGCAATGAGATATCAAAGAAATCACAATGCAGTGTTGATGATCCAGTGCCATTGATGATACCTACCAAGTTTGGTATGAAAAGGACCAAGCGTTTAGGAATAAACTACAATAATGTGTTTTTCACAAAATCCAAGATGGCGGAAAATATTCATAGGCGGACTTTATGGGTCTGAGAGGCTTTTTTGTAGAGTAGGTGGAGATGGACATGTGTGAAGTCAAAAAAACATTCTGGGTGAGGGGCGTCACCGGTCCAACTTGTAGAGGGCGCTAGAGAGTCATTTTTTGGAACTTTTTTTCCCAGCTTTAATAATGTCTATTTTCACCAGACCTGACGAGCGTTCCAAATTTGGTCAGTTTTTGAGTATGGCACGTGCCTCGAATATGCGGCCGAAGAGGAAAAATATGGATCAGAATAATGTATAATAATTATAATCCCAGCAATTTCAATAGGGTCCTCTTGGGACTGACTATGTCAGTCGCTCGGACCCTAATAAGAATCCCAGCAATTACAATAGGGTCCTCTTGGGATTGACTACGTCAGTTGCTCGGACCCTAATAATAATAATAATAATAATAATAATAAGAAGAAGAAGAAGAAGAAGAAGAAGAAGAAGCCTTTGTATTTCAATAGGGTCCTACTCGGACTGACTACGTCAGTCGCTCGGACCCTAATAATGTATAGTAATAATAATCCCGGCAATTTCAATAGGGTCCTCTCGGACTGACTACGTCAGTCGCTCTGACCCTAATTAAAGTTATATATTGTAAGAAAGATCAGTATATGACAGTACTTGATGAACCAATATGCATTGTTTGCTCAGAAGTGGGTGTAGTAAAGGAGTAAATCACCACTATATAATACTCATGCAGAAACATGATAATGACCATGATAATGACCATGACAATGACGGCCCCCATGAGGTCCCACTCCAACAAATCTGGCCTACTGACTAATTCATGTTAATGTGCACAGAGAAGGAAATCCTCATGTCTATAAGCAACGACACAGTTATAAATACAGTGGCTGAAACCAGTGCACTGCTTAGGCGGTTACTGATGCTGTAGATGCTGTTGGTGCTATTCACAATGTAAGTGTATACTGTACTATGAGTTGAACTGTAAACATTAGTTCAATATGCCTCTTTGTTGAAGAGTGGGATGCGTTTCAAATGTTTTATTTATTTATTTCTGCTTTTGTTAATTTATCAACCTATCCTTGTGGAATAGTGGAATTTTTTTGGTAACTTCTCATCTTAAGTGGATTATTATTGTTATATTTAACCTTTAAATTATTTGTTGGACCATGGTATTAATACAACAAAAACTACAGGATAGTAAGAGCTGAACTGTTGCTTCATTTATCCAATTTCCACTACCATGGAAAAAGTGGTCCGGTCTTGAGCCTGAAATTCCCGGGCTGAAAAGTGGCCCCACTCCGGCCCTGCTCGGAGGGCTTTACAATCTGTACATATGACATCCCTGTCTCGGGACCTCACATCGGATCAGGAAAAACTCCCCCAATAAAGATTGTAAAAACCCTTTCACGGGGAAAAAAAGGGGAAGAAACCTGAGGGAGAGCAACAGAGGAGGATCCCTCTCCCCGGATGGACAGAAGCAATAGATGTCATTCAATTCAATTCAGTTTATTTTATATAGCCCAACATCACAAATACAAGTTTGCCTCGGAGGGCTTTACAATCTGTACACATGACATCCCTATCCCGGGACCTCACATCGGATCAGGGAACACTCCCCCAATAAAGATAGTAAAAACCCTTTCACAGGGAAAAAAAGGGGAAGAAACCTGAGGGAGAGCAACAGAGGAGGATCCCTCTCCCTGGATGGACAGAAGCAATAGATGTCATGTGGCCAGAATGAATAACGTAACGGAGTTACAGCACATTCAATGAATGTGACAGAAATGATTTACTCTCTCTAGTAGTAGGCATGGTCCATGATACAGATAGCCACAATCCATTAAGTAGAAGGAGGTAGAGAGGAGGGGCATCCCAGGGGCAGTGGGAGGAGAAAGCAGGGCCATGGCAGCTGGCAGGCCTGGTTCCAGGCCGGTTCCATCAGCAGGGCCATGGCAGTAGGCAGGACCGGTTCCAGGCCAGTTGCATCAGCAGGGCCATGGTTACATCAGCAGGGCCAGGGGGGAGGACCGGGGTCAGTGTATCCTAACATGTCCCCTAGCAGTCTCGACCTATAGCAGCATATATAGGGGCTGGACCAGGGCAAACCTGAGCCAGCCCTAACTATAAGCCTGAAACAGACCTAACTATAAGCGCTATCAAAGAGGAAAGTCTTAAGTCTACTATTAAATGAGGTGACCGTGCCTGCCCCCGGACTGCAAGTGGAAGCTGATTCCACAGAAAAGGAGCCCGATAACTTTCCTTTACAAATCTTTTTACTTCTACTTTTAGACTTGATACGGCCACTCTCAATTCATGCTCAATATTGAACTTGATCTCTATTTTGTTTTGAGAGAAGCAACAGCAGAAAAGCCGATCTCACGGAGGTAGGATGTGGCGTGTTGCCAAGGATATGGCCGTCGCAGATGCGCAATTGTGACCTGTTAACGACGTAACGTAAATATTTACACAAAAGTACAGGCATTTCGCCATGTATTTATTAATGACTTAGTTGTATTTCTGTGTACTTTGTACTTTTATAATATGTGAAGTTCTCAATAAAGGTCTTGAAATAAAAATGATTCAGGCCTGTAATACCACTGCGCCCCACTAGAGGAATAATGGCTCATCTTGTCTTTTTTTTGGACAAGTTGAGTTTCGGATATAGTTATAAATTATAGCATTTTTTCCCCTGTGAACACATCCACTCACTCACATAGTACTGTGTTAAAGATTAAAGTCAGATAGTGGAACCTGCTTTCGGTTTCACAATGGAAATAACGGATGTGTTCAGTGCAGTTTGCCCTCAGGCACGGAGGAACCCTTCTTGGACCTCTCTACTGTAAATTAGTTTTGGAAGCATATTCCGATGCTAGCATTCCTATCAGATAAAGTAGTATTCCTCGGTTGAGAGGTGTATTACATTATGGTATGGTATAGTATGGAATGGTGTGATCTGGTATAGTTTTGTACCACTAAAAAATAATATGATCTATCATATATCAAAATATGTATTATTAGTTTAATTAATACATTTTCAAATATAAGAAATGCTTGTGTGGAGGGTAACGGTATTGTGAATGCAAGCATAAAATAGCATGTTTTATGCTGAGCTCCACACAGGGGACTCCTGCTGTCTCAGCTACAGTGCCAAAACTTCTGGGGTAAACCTCGCTGTCCCAGTAGTTTATTTCTTGGAACTGGTATCAGTTGTGACTCACAGAAATGTTTAAGCACTGCATCACTGTTGTCACTACGACTTCCTGCAGAAGAACATGCCTATAAAACATGTTTTAACCAAGAAGAACATGTACACAGCCATTTGAGTGAGCCAATTTGTCTTGTACTATAAGCTGTAAAGCAATGGAAAGACTAGAACCACATACTACACATGCCAAAGATTAATGAATGTCCATATCAAAAATATACAGCCTAATTATTGAGTTTTTATGAGATGAGATTTATTCATTATTACATTCTACTATGAGAAAATCATTGAAGAAATAATACACTGCAAACACATCCTTCCCTATATGCCTTTCAGTTAGTCCCCTATCGAGCCTCGTAAAATAAGAAAAACATTCAGCCAGAGGGGTGAGATATTTTCCTCAGTTTCCCATTTTACAGAAATGAGTATTGACATTTTCTATCACATGGAAGACTCTTTTTTTTCATTTCATTTTCGAGTTGATGGTATTTTGTTGTGCCTATTTATGTCATGAATTGGAGCATGTTGTACTTGTTAGATTTGAGCGAAACTGCATAATTTAGCTGAGAACAAAATGTGAAATGATCTTTTGCAACTAAGCAGTGTTAATTAACATCACTCGTCGAGAAGCTGACAAACTATACCTAAGTGTACAAATATATATATATATATATATATATGTATATATATATATATATATATATACATATATATATATATAATGTATTTTGTAGACTTAACACTTACAATATGCAATACTGCTGTACTATACTGAATATTGTTTTGCTACTACGACATTTCACTTCATAATATTACACTGATATGCCATAATATGTCAAATGTACCAGCCTTTTTATTTTTACTATATTGTGTCATACCTGAACATGCGCACCTCTCTCGAGTGTGACAGTGATTATAACCGCACAACTATATAGATTATTATTAACTGGAGGATACACTTTCTTTCTACACGTAGATCTTAACCCTTGAATATAAACAGGAGCCCGGCCACCCTACGCAGGAAACTCATTTCGGCCACTTGTTTTTTAATAAAAATACAAGTTGGATAAAATCTCCACTTGTCCTCTCCTTATATGTAGTCAGGTGTGGGTAGGTAGAACTGCCAGTACCGCTGAGTCACCGCTGACTCGCCGCTCACCTGGCTGAAGCCACACGCTGCCACAGACTCGCCGCTGCCAGTAACCGCACTAGCAATAGCAAGCTGACTAGCTTGTTATTAAAAAACTGGTGGGAGGGAAATGAAGCCGCTCTAGACATCTTAATGCTGATTGGCCAAGACTCGATACATCAAAGATGTTCTATTTGCGAAGAGCACAACCTCATCTTTTTTCCGTGTCTCACTCCAATCTCAGAAACGCCGGCCAAATTACTCCAGATCACTTGTAATTTTTTTGTTTTGCTTAATTCCTTGGCCATAGTTAGCTAGCTCAGTGTTAACATAACCCACTACAATATTCCCTTTCATTTGCCTCAAGTAAACCTAAAGTTAAGCAGGTAACAATCGTTAACAACTGCAGATAGCCACATTCTGTAACTACCTGTACTTACAGTTTCCCTCCGTGCATCATTTACTTTGAGCTAAACTCCTTGGCTATAATCCTGGCTGGTGTTGACGAGAGATGTTACTTGGCAGAGTGAGAGAGCCAGCGCAGCAGCCTCCCCAAGGTCCTAGTGCTAGTGCTAGTCCTAGTTTATATCGTTAAGTATGATGATAGGCTATTGGATTGCAAATGCACATATGTAGCATGTTAGAGTTATAAAAAAATTGTGAGAAACAAGAGTTTAATTTATCAAAATAAATCACCAAAATTACCAAAATAAAACATTTATTTTATTAAAGCCAATATTGCTGAAGGGGGACTGAAGAACATTTTAGGGGGTTCAGCCCTAACGACGTTCCTGATGTAACGGTTTGTGTTCTAGCTCTCTGTTCTCTCAAAAGTCAACACTATCAAATGGTGCAGATTAAGTTGGAGATCACTAAATTAAAAATGTAAATCCATTGATTGTGGGGTTCCATCCCATTTGGTGAGACTGGGCCATTATGCTTTCTCTGTGTTGTCATTAAGACGGCAGGTTTGGATTTGTTAAAACTCAATAGCTTGTCAGTTTGGTATAAAAAATGGAAAGTCATGTTGAGTTAATAATGAGGTAATGAAAAGTCTTCATGAGGTAATGAAGTCACAATGACGCCGACTTTCAAGGGGAACAATAATACAGTGGCTGAGAGGGTTCAAACAACTGCATACGCCACACCGGGCTGTGGTTGTGGCATCTCAGCTACCGTACAATACTAGCAATGGTACTAGTTACTAATGTGCAAGGTATAATTGTCTTCTTTATTCTAAGTTATTCTGGAATTACTTGTTATTTCTCGGTCAGCTTGTTCAATGGTAATCGCTTCAAATATAGTTTGCCATATTCAGTGTTACTCTCTTCTCTAGCCATGCTGTCAAACTTCTCCAGCACCATCTACCATTTTACCTCTCCACTCCCCCCATACTCCTTATTTTACCCGAGCTCTGCATCTTTCTCTCCCTCCAACCAACCATGTCCTCTCTTTCCCCTCTGCTCATCGTTTCTCAATCTTCGCCTCTCTTGTTGCTTTATCATCTTTTCACTTTTTGCCTTATCCCTTTTCCTCTCCTCTAACCTTCTATATTTTCTCAGATCTTGTCCAACCATCCCCTGACCTTATTTTCCCTCTCCCCCTTGTCTCATCTCCTGTGTCGTTCATGGATTATTAATCGTCTTGTGGAGCTGGAATGCCTCCATGGCACTCTCTGGACCAGCCACAGAAGGCTATAGAATAGAGGTTAGGTTCAAAGAAACCACAACGGATTTTTCAAGGGATGCTGAACTTGTCCTCATCTCTAATTTTAGAGTATAGATTATTCAAAAACTTGGACAAAGTAGGGATCAGCTGCAAGACAAGCAGAACAGTAGCAATATCCTTTAGTTAATAGCTGTGGTTTACAACATGCAACTCATTGAGGAACTGAGATTTTAAATACAAAAGAAGCATTCCTTTGTGATGAGCAATGTCTTTGGCAGCTATGACTGGCTGCAGTTCCCATTTGTCTGAAGATATTGTACTTGTTTTTGAACTGTGACAAAAAAAAGGCCACATTACACGTTTTCTAGTCCGTAATGTCTTTATTCCTTAATCCGGGTAATGAGATTATTATTATTATTAACAACCTTGTACACTCAAAGCCCCTTTTTCTCATTTTCTGAAAATGAGAGAAGTGTGTTTTCTCAAAACTAAAATCGTGCTATCTCCTCATTCACAAAGTCATTTAAATTGCTAAAATACCGTAACCCTTGTGAGAAGAGGCGTGTGGTTTTAAATTAAAATATCGTTAAGTTTGAATATTTCCATAAATTCTTTAACATGACTAAGCGATTTTAACGTTTCACAGAAACCTTCATAATTACCCTTTACAACGGCAGATTTCAGTCAAAGACACATCCCTGTGTACGGGCCTGTGAGAGTCGAATAAATCAATCTCATTATAGGTCAATCTCATTATAGGTAATTTTTCAATTTTTGAACCGAAAAACACGTTTTTTGGACTGAATATGCCTCCTACCATGTCAATGATTATTGTTGCAGATGTATATGCCTTAGGTCTTAATCTTTCTAAAGATGTCCGTGTTAGTCAGTGGGTTGATGTTAAGACACCGAACATAACTTTGAAGAAAACCCGGGAGCAATCGAGGAGTCATTTTTGGGGAATCTTGCTTAGACTCTTGATCATATTTATTATTATTTATTTTTTAAAGGCAAGGAATTGCGGATATGTTAGAGAGCAAGGACAATAGGGTCTGGTATTCATATCGTGGTCATATGAGCTGTAGAACTCTAGGGTCCCCTGGCAAGAAGTCAGCTGCCGTGCAACATGAACTACATTGGCCAGATGCAAAATATATATATTCATCCAGACATCTCACTTATCACCACCATGTTCAAACTCAAAAACAAGTGGTAATGTTTGAAAGCAACCGTTTAAAGATGTCGAATAATACACTTTATATACTTTTGCCAAAAATATAGTTAAACTCACCAATCGGTGACTCAGGGTACAGCAATTCAATTCAGTTTATTTTGTATAGCCCAGAATCACAAATTACAAATTTGTCTTAGAGGACTTTACAATCTGTACAGATACAGCAGTGTGTATAGTAGTAGTGACGTTAACATCTAGCTATTATCCCCCTACAAATCATGAATTTCAAAAGCTTAACTTTGTCATCACAAAATCCTGAGGCTGTTCCATTTTGCTTTCAACATTGAAATCTTTCCTGACAGACCTCTAGCATAGTTTCTGCCACTGAACAATCGCAACTAAAGCTGGACAGTAGTGTAGCCGTGGATCTGCTCTTTCTTAGCCTTCATGATATTCATCCACACCTAATAAGTGTTGGTATGGTATTATCTGTTGTGATGTCTTGAGTGGTCGGGATCGGCTTGTGAGGCGTGGGTGCACAAATCAAGACGACAAGCAATGGTTTCTAACTCAAAATACTGTATTCAGATTGTTTTTAGCAAAAGGTCAACTTAATTCTAGCAGAAAGCCGCTACACAAAACAAACATTAGTATCTTCAGTTTACTTCTGGTTCATTGTCTTTATCCATCCAACCATCCATTATCAGCCGCTTATCCGGGGTCGGGTCGCGGTGGCAGCAGGTTCAGCAGGCCGACCCAGGCTTCCCTGTCACCCGCAACACTTTCCAGCTCATTCTGGGGGATCCCGAGGCGTTCCAAGGCCAGCCGGGAGATATAATCCCTCCAGCGTGTCCTCGGTCTTCCCCGGGGTCTCCTACCAGTTGGACGTGCCTGGAAAACCTCTAATGGGAGGCGTCCAGGAGGCATCCTGACTAGATGCCCGAACCACCTCAGCTGACTCCTTTCGACACGAAGGAGCAGCGACTCGACTCCAAGCTCCCTCCTGATGTCCGAGCTCCTTACCCTATCTCTAAGGGTGAGCCCGGCCACCCTGCGGAGGAAGCTCATTTCGGCCGCTTGTATTCGAGATCTCGTTCTTTCGGTCACGACCCAGAGTTCGTGACCATAGGTGAGGGTTGGAACATAGACCGACCAGTAAATGGAGAGCTTCGCCTTCCGGCTCAGCTCCCTCTTCACCAGGACGGACCGGTACAGCGCCTGTTTTATTGCTGCAGCCGCACCGATCCGTCTGTCGATCTCCCGCTCCACCTTACCCTCACTCGTGAACAAAACCCCGAGATACTTGAACTCCTTCGCTAGGGGTAGGCAGTTTGTCCCCACCTGGAGGGAGCAATCCACCGGTTTCCGGCAGAGCACCATGGCCTCAGATTTGGAGGCGCTAACTCTCATCCCTGCCGCTTCACACTCGGCTGCAAAACGCCCCAGTGAATGCTGGAGGTCACAGTCCGAGGAGGCAAACAGGACCACATCATCCGCGAACAGCAGAGAGGCGATCCCGAGACTCCCGAACCGGATCCTCTCCGCCCCCTGGCTGCACCTAGATATCCTGTCCATGAAGGTCACGAACAGGACCGGTGATAAAGGGCAGCCCTGGCGGAGGCCAACACCCACCGGGAACGTGTCTGACTTATTACCGAGGATACAAACACAGCTCCTACTGCAGGCGTACAAAGACCGGATAGCCCGTGCCAACGGGTCCGGCACCCCATACTCCCGCAGCACCCCCCACAAAACCCCCCGAGGGACCCGGTCGAAAGCCTTCTCCAAGTCCACAAAGCACATGTAGACTGGTTGGGCAAACTCCCAGGACCCCTCCAGTAGTCTTGCAAGGGTAAAGAGCTGGTCCACTGTTCCACGACCGGGACGGAATCCGCACTGCTCGTCTTGAATCTGAGGTTCGAAAAGCGGTCGGAGCCTCCTTTCCAGCACCCTGGCATAAGCTTTTCCCGGGAGGCTGAGCAGTGTGATGCCACAATAGTTTGAGCACACTCTCCGGTCCCCCTTCTTGAAGATGGGAACCACCACCCCGGTCTGCCAGTCCATGGGCACTGTTCCCGACCCCCATGCGACACTGAAAAGGCGTGTCAACCAAGACAGCCCAACAATGTCCAGCGCTTTCAGCATCTCAGGGCGGATCTCATCCACCCCTGGCGCCTTGCCACCAAGGAGATTTTTGACTACCTTAGCGACCTCTGCCAGGGATATGGGAGAAACCACCCCAAAGACTTCCGGCGCTGCCCCCTCTCCGGGGGACATGTTAGCCGGGTTTAGGAGTTCCTCAAAGTGCTCTTTCCACCGCCCGACGATGTCCCCAGTCCGGGTCAGCAGTTCCCCCCCCCTGCTGAGAACAGCCTGGGATAGGCCCTGCTTTCCCTTCCTGAGCCGTCGGATGGTTTGCCAGAACTTCCTTGAGGCCAACCGAAAGTCCTTCTCCATGGCCTCCCCGAACTCCTCCCATGCCCGAGTTTTAGCATCCGCGACCATCGCAGCTGCAGCCCTTCTGGCCTGCCGGTACCCGTCAGCTGCTTCAGGAGACCCCTGGGCCAGCCAGGCCCGAAAGGCCTCCTTCTTCAGTTTGACGGCTTCCCTCACCCCCCGTGTCCACCACCAGGTTCTCGGGTTGCCGCCACAACAGGCACCGATGACCTTCCGGCCACAGCTCCGAGCAGCTGCGTCCACAATAGAGGCTTTGAACATGGTCCACTCGGGTTCCATGTCCCCAGCCTCCCTCGGGATTTGTGAGAAGCTCTTCCGGAGGTGGGAGTTGAAGACCTCCCGGACAGGATCCTCCGCCAGACGTTCCCAGTTCACCCTCACTACACGTTTGGGCTTGCCAGGTCTTTCTAGCCGACTCCCCCGCCATCTGATCCAACTCACCACCAGGTGGTGATCAGTTGACAGCTCTGCTCCTCTCTTCACCCGAGTGTCCAAGACATACGGCCGCAGATCAGATGATACGACTACAAAGTCGATCATTGATCTCCGGCCTAAGGTGTTCTGGTACCAGGTACACTTATGAGCCACCTTATGCTCGAACATGGTGTTCGTTATGGACAAACTGTGGCTAGCACAGAAGTCCAACAACAAAACACCATTCGGGTTCAGATCGGGCAAGCCGTTCCTCCCAATCACGCCCCGCCAGGTTTCTCTGTCATTGCCCACGTGAGCGTTGAAGTCTCCCAGGAGAACTATGGAGTCGGCAGGCGGCGCCCTTTCCAGGACCCCTCCCACCGACTCCAAGAAGGCCGGATACTCTGAACTGCTGTTCGGTGCATAAGCACAAACAACAGTCAAAGCTTTACTCCCTGCAACCCGTAGGCGCAGGGAGGCGACCCTCTCGTTCTCCGGGGAAAACTCCAACATAGCGGCGCTCAGCCGGGGGCTCGTGAGTATCCCCACTCCCGTCCGGCGCCTCTCACCCTGGGCAACTCCAGAAAAGGACAAAGTCCAACCCTTCTCCAGGAGCTTGGTTCCAGAGCCCATGCTGTGCGTGGAGGTGAGCCCAACTATATCTAGCTGGTACCGCTTCACCTCCTCCACCAGCTCCGGCTCTTTCCCCGCTAGCGAGGTGACGTTCCACCTCCCTAGAGCTAGTCTATGCTGCCGGCGATCAGCTCGCCCAGGTCTCCTGCCTGGCCCGCCGCCCGGTCTGCATAGCACCCGACCCCGATAATTCTCCCCGCGGGTGGTGGGTCCACGGGGTGACTGCTGCTCCATGTTGTTTCTTCGGGCTGAGCCCGACCGGGCCCCATGGGCGAAAGCCCGGCCACCAGACGCTCGCCAACGAGCTCCCCTCCTGGGTCTGGCTCCGGGAGGGTGCCCCGGTTTCCCTTGTCCGGGCGAGGTAGCTTTAGACCGTGGGCTGCTATTCATCAGGGTTTTTTGAACCGCTCTTAGTCTGGGCTCTCCCCCGAGACCTGTTTGCCTTGGGAGACCCTACCAGGGGCTGACGCCCCGGACAACATAGCTCCCAGGATCACTGAGCCACTCAAACTCCTCCACCACGTTAAGGTGGCGATTCATTGGAGGAGTCATTGTCTTTAACGTTGCATAAATCTCTCTCTTTTCCTCCGCTCCTGTCAGTTAACCATTGTAGTCAGTTAACCAGATACCATGATGGGTTGTAGTCTCTGCTGCAACCACTGGGAGGGGATGTGTCTCTCCCATTGATGACGCTCCCTCTCATGACATCACACTGTCATGAAGAGTTCAATTCCATTTAGATTCAGTTCTTCGCATTGCCAATCCACTCTCAGTTGTATTCTCTTAACGAGGGCGAATCAAACCATGCAGCCTACTCTGTTGCCCTGAGCAACTTCCATATTGGCTGAACGGTTCCACGTGTGGAAATCTTTACCTGTATTAGCAGCCAGTGCACTAGATTTAGAGGATGGAGGAGAGAAGGGAAAGATAAAGAAAGCGAGAGACAACTAGGACATGAATAACAATGACAGCAGGTGCCCAGAAACATACACGCATCTTTATCCTGGATGAATTAAACCTGTGAAGGACAAACAGTATTTCTGGTAGCTAACTAACAGCACTGAGATGAGAGTGCAGTAGGCTGATCAGGCCCTGCTGCCCATAACAAACACTGAGAGACAAAGTGAACAATACAAGCAACTTAGTCCTTATCTTGTGACAGACTCTACTGTGGGTTTGCTATTATTTTTGGTGTCATTTTTACTGTGGAAAGAGACGGCTAGTATCATATCCAATTGAGGCCCAGGCCCATGTATATTTGTATGTGTTCCTCAGTTGCTTAAGGCAGAATAAGTAGGATTTGTCAGTTGCGGTTTGTAAACACAACAAGTTGGCTCCTCCTCCTTGGACACCAGAAGTCCACATACTCATATCATCACGCCATTTCAGTTTTCCGCCATTTGAATAGCTTCCTCTTGGATACATACTTACATTCTGGCACCTGTTTGCTCCATTTTTTATAGAGGTTGATGCCCAGAAACGTCCTGAACACGTCAAACTAATAAAGTACAGGCAGAGGGCAGGACATGTACCTCTGGGTACATTACGTCTGGGTTTGCCTCTGTATCTTACCTCTGGGTTTACCTCTGTATCTTACCTCTGGGTACAATACGTCTGGGTTTACCTCTGTATCTTACCTCTGGGTTTACCTCTGCGTATCTTACTTCTGGGTACATTGCATCTGGGTGTATTACATCTGGTTACATTACCTCTGGGTTTACCTCTACATATGTTACTTCTGGGTACAATAACTCTGGGTTTACCTCCGAGTTGTAACCTCTGGGTACATTAACTCTGGGTTTACCTCCGCGTCGTTACCTCTTGGTACATTACCTCTGGGTTTACCTCTGCGTATGTTACCTCTGAATACATTAACTCTGGGTTTACCTCTGGGTATGTTGCCTCTGGGTACATTAACTCTGGGTTTACCTCCACATTGTTACCTCTTGGTACATTACCTCTGGGTTTACCTCTGTGTATGTTACCTCTGAATACATTAACTCTGGGTTTACCTCTGCGTGTGTTACCTCTGGGTACATTAACTCTGGGTTTACCTCTGCGTGTGTTACCTCTGTTTTTGTTACCTCTGGGTTTACCTCTGCGTATGTTACCTCTGTTTATGTTACCTCTGGGTTTACCTCTGCGTATGTTACCTCTGAATACATTAACTCTGGGTTTACCTCTGCGTATGTTACCTCTGGGTACATTAACTCTGGGTTTACCTCTGCGTATGTTACCTCTGGGTACATTAACTCTGGGTTTACCTCTGCGTATGTTACCTCTGGGTACATTAACTCTGGGTTTACCTCTGCGTATGTTACCTCTGGATACATTAACTCTGGGTTTACCTCTGCGTTTACCTCTGCGTTGTTACCTCTGGGTACATTACATCTGGGTACATTACATCTGGTTACATTACCTCTGCATATGTTAACTCTGGGTGTACCTTCGGATATATTACCTTTGGGTAACCTTTACTTTCACCTTGATTTCTTCTGATTCTCTCCCTGTGTTTTGGTATTTCTCTCTAGCTGAAGTGTCAAGAGACGCTGGAGGAAGTCTGACATCGCTGTTGATTCAACCCATTTCTGCCCTCCTGGCCAAGACGTTGCTGTCCTCACCATCCAGTGGGCAGGGAGTCTCCTGTATTCCTCTAGCCATGCCTCCCAACACAGGTAAGAACACAAAATACAGTGTCAGATGTATTGTCATCAATCTGAACATCAAACAAAATATATGTCAACCAATATTAATACTAGCAATACTTTTTGCCTACCACACAGACACACTGTTTACCAATATGTAGCAAAAGCCTGCTCGAACGTCAATGATCAAACCTACATATTCTGCATATGAACAGATAATCTGTTTCTGGAATCAGAATCTAAATGCAGAATCTGTTTATTACGATAAACTGCTGGTCGGCTGCCGAGCTGCAGAGGCTTGTTGGCAGCTCTCACGCCATCGGTTGCATTAATGTAGCAAAATCACAAACATTGCCCTGTTGGTCTTGGTTGTCTCTTCAAGTTTATCTTTGGGATCCTGGAGGAGGAAAAATGTCATGCAAGGCTGCATATGCTTGAAATGGTGTTATTACGAAAATGACTTTGCGTTGACATTTCACATTACCAGATGACACCAAAAATATGTTACGAGTTATTATTTAAAGTTTATTTTATGGAAGACTTTCACATTAAGCACCAACACCTTATGATAGTCTAACTAACATACTTAAGGCCTAACAAGAACATTTGGTTCCTAAAATTAACTAAGTAATCTCACGTTGGGAGTTTGAAGACATTGCTCAAGGTTTTAGGTAAGGAGCAGAGGAGTTAATAGTAAAACCACTGTACAAACCACGTGTTCCTACACATTGAAAGGAATCCTTTCAATGTGTAGGAACACGTGGTTTGAACTGAATCAGTTTTGGTCATTCAGGTGTCTAGTTAGGATATTCCCAGGATGCATCCGCGTGGATATATTCCAGTAATGTCCAACAGAGAGGAGATGTACACATCTGTACATATTAAGCCTATAACTCAGGATCCTCTAGGAAAAACTGGAGGATGCAGCTAATGAGAAGAATGTCTTACTACATTCAGAACTGAGTGATTCTAGTTGTGTCTATTTGTGTCAGCATGTAGAGTTCACTCAAGAACTATTTAACATCAATTTACAAGTGTGAGGCATGATGGCAGTCTTGATGATATCATCATCTGTCCGACAAATGCCTTGCTGCTGCAATCCAATTATACACTTTATAGGGACCCCTTTCAATCATGTTGAGTGCAGTACCAGGGCATTATGGAGGACAGAAAATGACTTAAGTATAACTAAATAAATGCAGAAATAAATACAGGAATAAATAGATAAATGCTTAAATAAATGTATAAATAGATGCATAAATACAGGAATAAATAAATAAATGCTTAAATAAATGTATGAATAAATACAGGAATAAATAAATATAAGTTGATACCTAAACAGGACATCATTAACTAAATATATTTCTATATTTCTGTATTTAAGCATTTATTTCTGTCTGTATTTATGTGTCCGTATGTATTCCTTCATTTATTTATGCCTGTATTTATGTGTCCTTATATGCAAATGAGCTGGGGCGGTCCGCACCTCATTGTTAAACAGGATTGGTCAAGTAGGGGAGCAAGACAGAAGCAACCGATCCCTTCACATGGCCCCTGTAGACAAAGTCAAAAAGCTGTCTTGGCCAGGCTGACCAGATCCATAACACCAAAAAGGAGGACACTATGCGATATTTTGTGAGGCTGTGAATAATTGCATAGGAGGGGTGCAGTTTGATTTTATTAAGTGTGGAGAGAGGGGATATGAGCCATTTTTACTGTAATTGATCTCCTTGGAGAATACCCTGCTTTATCAATTAATTAATATGTATTTTTATATATATATATATATATATATATATATATATATATTACATATACACATATGTATCTTATATATGTAATATATTATTAATATGTAATTATTAATTGTAATTAGCAATTAATTAATATACATTTTTTAATGTATTTGTATATATTTTTATATTTATTTATTTATTTATATTTTTATATAATTGCAAACAATTCGGTCAAAAGTAAAAAGACACCGCTGTAGTTCAAAGTAAAAGTTCAATTAAAATCTTAAGTTATGAATCTTAACCTTTCCCTCCGTCAAACTGATGTAACGTTACTGTGAATAAATAACAAACTAATAAAGATTGCTCATTAACACATTGCTCAAAACAGAATTATATCACATGTTTAACCGCTAGAGAGAAATCGAAGCCAGCGGATCATTTAAAAAAAACCTGCCGAGATCAGACTGCTCTCGGCGGGCAGCAGAGCGCTGAAGGTCCGGTGCGGCGGGGCTCATCGGTCCCGCGAGCAGGAACTCAAACTGTCGCCGTATCTTTTTAAATAAGCTGATTCTTGAATAACCGAGCACAGATTTGATGCTTAAACAACTAACTTCTCACCTGAAAAAATCCTAAAAGTACATGTTGTGACTCAACAACAGGAGTATTCAGAGAATGTCAACTTTCAGTTATGAGTTTCCTCATCAAGTACAGAGAAGAACGCGTATTGAGAAACGGCCGCTGACAACACAAATTGTTTCCATGAATTCCATGCATTCACACTTTACAGAAGTTTGTCAGTTGGGTTGAGCGATGTTTATGTACATATACATACTGTGTATACAATATCAGCAAATAAGATAATTCTAGTCTGCCAACTAAATACAAAAATGAGAAGAAAAAAAATAATAAGATTTAGAGAATGAAGTTCCCCTCGCTTTTAGACACTCTGGTTGGGTCGGTCTCCAGACTCCAGGATGCCTCCCACTGAAAGTTGACTTCATGCACTTTATCAGGGGTGGTAAAATGAACATGTGTGTGAACAATAAACCACATAATGAAGAGATGTCTTCCTGATTTTCAGTTAGAGCAGTGTGCAAAGTGGCTTCACTTAACTTTTTCTCATGAGGGGATGTCAAAGTGTCCATGGGCTGCACCACAAAAATATGTCCCAGAATGCTGCCAATGGTGTTTGAGAGTCTGCATCACTGTGCATTAGTTTGTGTATGAATGTGTATGTGAATGGGTGAATGTTGACGTGGTCCAAGTGGTTGGAAGACTGGAAATGTTGCACCCAGGTGTCCGTAGCCAACAATTCTATTTGCACCTGACACAGACACACATGAGACTGTGGACTATTTATCTTCTTCATACACCTTACCAAGTATCTGTGTTGCCTAACCAAACTGAGACTTAATAATAATAGTAAAATCAAGTAAGTTTAAACTAACTTTTAACAATAATAAATGTCATTTTTAGTGCCACAGAGCCAATATATAGTAAAACAAAATAAAAACAGTTCAAACATGGTTAAAGCAACCCCGAATGAAAATAGTTTGCGGGTGGAGGTTTGGGGAGTGATGAGTTCTTGTAGGTAGGGAGGTGCATGTCCATTTATGCATTTATGGATGAGTAGTAGGACATTGTAGTCAATCCGGAATGAGCCAGTGTAGTGAGTGCAGAATGGGTGTTATGTGGTCATATTTACGGACTCTCTTCAGGATCCTGGCAGCGCTGTTTTGAATGTATTGCAGTTTCTGGGTGTCCTTGCCAGTGATCCCAGTGAATTGCAGTAGTCCAGACTTGAGGAGATAAAGGCATGGACGAGCTATCAGGCTTTGAACTCCAGACTCTTGAGGGATTGTCCACCACTACTCCCTACACATACTATGCAACTATTTATGCTAGTGCTGCAATTAATACTATTACTACTACTTCTACCACTACTGCCTTGCAGAAGGAAGTAGTGGTAGAAGTAGAGAGTAAATCATGACTTGAGGGTTGACAATAAATGAAAGAAGTTAATCTACAGGAGAATAAAAACTATAGAAAAGCAATACAGAATGGCTGAGAGCCTTACTGCAATATATTCAATTATATTTTTATATTTAGAAGTTTCACCTGCCCCCTAAATTCAGTTTTCTCAAACACAAAAAAAGACATTTCCACCACAAATTGATGCAGAAAAGAACCACAATGCAAGATATTTATGTTTGAAGCTCAGATTCCTGGGGGAGGACCACCAAATCCTCTTAATGTGTCCCCACCAGTGTTGAGACAAAACCTATGTCCTCGGTAAAGTCTCTTGTGTGTCTGGAAGCTGTTTTAACCACTCTTCCACTTTTCCAGGCCCCAAAGTAAAACGCATTTTCAATAAAGAGTGTTTTGTTATTGAGCTTCAAGAGCACATATGTTCAACCTTCAATGTGGATAAAGAATGAGCAAGAGGAATAAAGTCAAGGAGGCATGCAGAGATATCATTTGGTCTATATGTTACAGGCAGTTTTACCTGTAACCAAGCAGGTGAGTGGTCTAGTGACTCTTGTTACTCTTAACTCCATTATTTCAAGTCTCTCCGAATACAGTGCAATCTAAAAAAGAACCTCAAGAAAGATTAGCATTTATAGACACTGTATACATAGACCTGCTCTCTAACCCCTCGTTTATTACATCGCTTTTGTATTAGACTGTATTTGTATACTGTCCATGCTCTTGTTATTTTGTGCCATTTAATTGATTGAGCCATTTTATTTTATTGTGGCACAGTTTTGATTGCCTTGACACGTGACTTGTCTCTTAGGTGTGCCTCTTGGTCAGGTCATCACAAAAGAGTTGTTAATTAACCTATTGTGATTGAGGTCAGAGACGTTCTTGCTGTAGGATTCACAAAGGTACAAAAGGAGAATAAATAAATAGATGAAGGGATTGAATAAAAGAGATACATTCTTACGATTGGGGTTTGCACATTTCCTTTAAAAGGTAGAGAAAGACACTAAAGTATGAGGGAATCAGGGCAAGACACCCTCAGAGTAAAAATGGACATAAATTGCTTGTGAGAAAATGAGAACGTAAAGTCACTGCTACAAAAGAGCACAGAAATCAGTGCAGCAGTATCTTTATCAGAGATGTTTTTGCTCTCACACTGAAAGGAACTTTAGTCTGAGAGCAATGAACAACCCACATACACATTATAACACAAAAAGTCTGAATGACATTTTTTTTTAATAGAGAAAGTTTAATTTCCTTTGCCAAAAAGAGATGAATAGGTGATAAGGCCGATATAGGCCGGGATATTTTCCAAGCATTCAAACAGCAGGGTGCTGAGCTTGAATCCAGAACAAAATACTAGGCCCAGTAATAGCAAACCTGTTGTCATTTTGTGATAAAATCACCAAATGGAGTGCATATATAGCCTAATACTTTCAGAAGAAATCTGGATATTGGGCAATTGCATTTAGATGACCATAGCATACTATTGTGGAAAGACGTGGTTACCAGCACAGAATATTTGTGCCACCCCAAGCTGCTGTTTCCATGTTTTCAGCACCACAAATATGATTTGATAAAGAGTGAAAAAAACATGTTTTGCTACAATGTAAGAGGATAATAATTGAACCCCGCCTTGTTAAGACTTTTACTTTGTCTAGATATTCGTGTTTGATTGTCGCATCGGACCACAGGGAACACTTAACCATCCAATCGGCAGTAGCGACAGGTGGTGTGTACAAATGACAGGGACCTAATTAACACAAGCGCATGATCCGCGCTAACTGCAATTGTAATGAGAGAATCCCAATCCCTATCACGAGTGGGGTTCAGCGGGTTAGAACTGATCAACTATAATATTACTTTAGCACTTGTCCTAGTGTTTACCCTCTACTACGACTACTACCATCACTACTAAAGTTTATCATATTTATCAATATATCATCAACGTTATTCATTACTATAAGTATGTTGCTTACTTTTGCTTCTGTACTTTATTTTTTATTTTTTAAATAAAGATAGTATCCACCTAATACTATGAGGTAAACTAATACTATGAGAATTGTTTTTACGATATCATACTATAATAAAATATGTAATATGGCTAAATTACCATTTACTTCAGTCTATAGAACTAATTAATATTATTATAATTATTGTAATTGGTATTTATGAGATCGTAGCTGACCCCTCTCACCCTGGTCACAACACATATATATATGTGTATATATATATATATATATATATATATATATATATATATATATATATATATATATATATATATATATATATATACACACACACATATTGTAGTGTCACGGGCTGTCGCTAGGACAGGCTAGCCTGGGGCAGTGCAAAAAGAGAGCTGGACACAGGTATATATATATATATGTATATATATATATATATATACATATATATATATATATTGTGCACAGTCTGTCCATTTCCATGTATTCCCCAATAAATCCAAGTACACTGCTGTTTCCCATGTTGCACAGATCACACACACACACACACACACACACACACACACACA
Organism: Taurulus bubalis; assembly: GCF_910589615.1. Classification (NCBI taxonomy): domain Eukaryota; kingdom Metazoa; phylum Chordata; class Actinopteri; order Perciformes; family Cottidae; genus Taurulus; species Taurulus bubalis. The sequence continues at coordinate 3,171,055 of NC_136595.1, forward strand.
CACACACACACACACATTCTGTGTCGTGCACCTATGCTGCTTGAGTGAGTCACACAGACAATCAATGATGCACCCCCCAACAACATGAGGTCAGTTTGTGCATGTGTGTGCCACTTTTTCCCAGAATTGTTTTTAGCTGCATGCTTTTGAACCCATGGTGTTAGTGATAATTTAGAAAATGTCACTGGTGTTGGATTGTCAGGGTTTTTGGTGTCAGGTTGTGACATACACCCTTTTTACCATATATATGATTATACAAAAGTAATATAAGTGTATCTTAGTCAATTGTTTTTTTTACTGTTTTGGTGTATTTCAGTGGTATTGTAGCGACCCTGGGTCAGGGTGTTTATTAAGAGAACATAGAACAGGCTACTGTTGGCCGTAGCCTACGCCAAAACAACAGCAAAAACCCCGTGAAAGCCTCTCAACCAGCTTCACGTCTGCTCCGGGTCATAGACTCTGCTCCGAACGGCTCGTAACACAACACCACACCACACAACAACAACAACATCCTCGCTCTCCAATCACAGACACGCTTCACAGCTACCAGCTCATGAGACGTTCACTTATATCCTGAACATAACATTTATAACACAACATTTCCCTCAGTACCCTCCCCCCATAAAGTCCCTCGCCCCCGAGGGGGCAAACTCTCTTAGGTCTCTTAGGTGGCCAGGGGGCCTGCGGTTCCTCTGAGGCTGCCGTCGGCGCTGGGGAGAAGGAAAAGGGGTTGAGGGGACGCTGGGACCAAGGGCAGGGGATAGGAAGGGAGGAGCTGGGCCAGGGACACCATGACCAGTCTGTGAAGGGGCGGGCGAAAGGCTGGGCCCATTGGGAAGGGTTTGGGGGGTAGTCTGGGCTGAGTCCAGGGTTCCCCGTGCCCCAGGCTCTTGTCCTGGTGGGGTGAATGTGCCCCGGTAGGGGGCCAGCCTGTCTCTGTGCAGAGCGACTTTCCTTCCTCGTGGTGGCAGCTGGACCCTGTACACCACCTCTCCAAGTCTCTCCAGGACTCGGCAGGGCCCCACCCACTCACTATCGAGCTTTGGGCACCTGCCCTTCTTCCTCTGAGGGCTATACACCCAGACAAGCTCTCCGACTTCAAAATGTCGTCATCTGACGTGCACATCGTAGTTCCTCTTTTGCCTTACGCCCGCACTGTGCATCTGGTTCCTGGCAAACTCGTGGGCCGACTCCAAGCGGTCCTGGAGCTTCCGAGCATAGTCGAGCCCCGGGGGACCCGCAGGGGCGTCAGGAGGTTTCCCCATCATCATCTCCCTGGCATCCAGATTTCTCTACCGAGCATGAGAAGGGCAGGAGAGCAGGAAGTGGAGTCCTGCACAGCAGACCTGTAAGCCATCAGCACAAGAGGCACGTGGTCGTCCCAGTCGCGTTGATGTTTAGCTGCCACTATGGCCAGCTGCTGTGCCAGCGTGCGGTTGAATCTCTCGACCAGCCCATCGTTCTGTGGATGGAGGGGTGTAGTGCGGGTCTTGTGGGATCCCAGTTTGTCACACATGGCGGCGAAGACACGGGACATCGTCTCCGCCTCCTGGTTCGGCATGCAGTAAGCTTCGGGCCACTTAGTAAAATAGTCCATGGCAGTGAGGATGTAACGGTTGCCCCTCTCTGAGTGAGGAAATGGTCCAAGAACATCAATCCCCACCCTCTCCATGGGACACCCAGCCGGAATCTTCTGGAGCTGGGCATGAGATCTGTCTGCAGGGCCTTTCTTCGCTGTGCAGCTGTCGCAGCGGCGGCAGTAGTCCTCCACATCCCGCCTATGTTGGCCCCAGTAGAATCCCTGGCGGAAGCGACGGAGCGTCTTTGTAACGCCAAAGTGACCAGATCCCGGAGCTCCATGCATTGCCCGGAGCACTGTCTCTCTCAGAGCCCTGGGCACCACCACTTGCCACTGTGTCTCTCCAGTCGCCGGCTCTTTCCACCCCCTCTGCAGTACACCATCACGCAGTCGCAGGGCTTGAAAAATTGACCAGAGTCCCTTTGTGGCTCGAGAACACATGGTAACCTCTCCCCAAGGTGGTTGCTGTTGGGATCCCACCCAAGCGAGCACTGGCCTTATGTCGACATCCTCTTCCTGTTTGCACCCCCACTCTGCTGCGTCCACAGCTGTCAGTCCATGGCCTGCTGGCGTGCCCACCGGTCCGACGGCAGCACATTTCACATCAGGTTGCAGCCGCTCTTCTTCCTGCGTCTCTCTTTTCTCACAGTAGTAGTAGAAAGCGCGTCAGCATTTCCGTGGCGTGCCCCCGGTCTGTTAGCTTTAGACCTGCTGCTGCCACTCTCCCCAGCACCCGCCTCAGGGCCTCGAGAGCTGCCTGGAAGGAGTCACCATGCACCAGTATGTCGTCCAGGTACACAACACACTCCTGCCGAGGGATACCCGCGAGTACCCTGTCCATTAGTCTCTCGAACGTGGCAGGAGCATTGCAGAGGCCAAACGGAAGGACTTTAAACTGCCACAAGCCCCCATTAGTGATGAAGGCAGTTTTGGCCCTAGCTTCAGGGCTGAGAGGGACCTGCCAATACCCGCTCCGCAGGTCCAAAGAGGAGTACCAGGCTGACCCTGCCACCGTGTCGAGGGCCTCGTCGATGCGTGGAAAGGGGTAGGAGTCCTTTTTTGTCACTTTGTTAAGGGGCCTGAAGACCACACAGAAACACCACGCCTCCTTCTGCTTTTTGGGGACCATGACGATCGCCGAGGCCCAGGCTCAATGATTCCCGCTCGCTGCATCTCTTGCAGGGCTTTGTCTGCCGCAGCCTGCCTGGCCAGTGGGAGGCGTCGAGGTCTCATCCTAATCGGCTGTGCATCTCCTGTTTCGATGTAATGCTGGATGAGATCTGTGCGGCCCACATCGTCCTCCGACATTGAAAAACAGTCCTTGAACTCAAGAAGCAGCTGCCACAACAGGCGCCACATCTGGATGACATGGCCATCAGGGAACGTGAGAGTTCCTCTCTTTGTGTTGATGACACAGTCCAAAGCCCCGAGAATAGCCAGTCCCAGTATACAGTCCTCCAGGTTAGCAACCCACACCGGGCAGCGGATAGACTTTTTCCCCAGCCCCAGAGTCACTATTGCTTCCCCAACCATGGGAGTTCGCTCCCCGGTGACTGACTGCAGTTTCACTATAGTGGGAAAAATATCAGTTCCATTTGTCACCACATCGGGCCTCACCAGGGTTGCTGACGAACCTGTGTCTACCAGTGCAGAGCAGCATGTCCCTCCAATGGTGAGTGGTGCATACCAACAGTCTCCTATCCAGGTTCGACCCAGCACCACTAGTCGCTCTAGCTGACCATCAAAATCCCCGGTGGTCTGGTTGCCCCTATTTGGTCAGACGGTTGCGTAGCTTTGTTAATTAGAGGGGGCTGGGACAGGGTGCCAGGGGTCCGCATCGTCCCGATTATGCGGTCCCCGGCTCGTTTCCCTTGTTCGCGGTGGAACGGGGGCAGTGTCGGACCAGGTGGCCAGGCTGGCCACACCCCCAGCAGACTCTTTGTCTTGGCTTGTCTTGCCTCTCATCTCTCAAAGTGGCAGACCTCACCAGCTGGGTTAGCTCCCCTACCCAGGCAGGCTGCGCCAACTCCCTTTCCGTCTCACAAGCAGCGCTCCCCTTTGGTGCTTTTTCAACCACTTTACCCATGGCGCCAGCACACAGCATCTCTCTCTCCGTTGCTGACTCCAAAGCCTCCTGGAGAGACCCAGGGTGAGCAAGTAGTGTCTGGATGCGCAGGTCAGCTGGCAGCAGGGCCTGGAGGAAATGGTCCCTAGCTAGCTCGCTCCGGATGGACGGTGGCATGTGGGCGTAGGTGCGGTGAACAAGCCCCTCAATGTCATTAGCGAGCTCCCTCAGCGGCTCCTCTGGCCGTCGCTGTCTGCTGCATAGTTCAGAGCGGAGCAGGCTAGTGGGAGAGCATTGTCCAAATTGTCGCTTTAGAGCCCCAATTAGTGCATCATAATCACTCCTATCATCGGGACTCAGCAGCAACAGGCTTGATAAAGCGTCACCCGTGAGGCACATCGCTAACTGGAGAGCTTTTACTTCAGTGGACCATCTACTGGCATGGGCTAATAGTTCAAATTGTGCATGAAAAGCTTCCCAGTTGGATGTACCGTCATATCTGGGGGTCTTTATTGTGGACGGAATAGTTTCTCTGCGTGTCTCAGTGTGCTCAGTCATGTCCCTTTCTGCGGCCGCAGTTATTCCTCTACGGCCGCCATTTCCTTCACCGGCGCGGCCCGAGTGGCCAAAGCCAGCGTCCGCAGTCATCCTCGCGGTCATTTCTTTTACCCGCTCTCGGTGCTCCGTCGTCTGCCAAGCCCCGGCTGCGCTGCCCATTCTCGTTCATCACTTTCTCCTTCCCGTTTAATCTTGAGACGGCTCCTCGACGTCATGTTTCTCACCGTTGACGAGCGTTAGCCACTTAGCTTCTCTGCTGCTAACTTGCGTGGCGATGTTGATGATAGCGAAAGTTTTACTTCTGACACCAAATGTAGCGACCCTGGGTCAGGAAAGCTACGAGACGTAGATGGCTTATAGGGTGTTTATTAAGAGAACATAGAACAGGCTGCTGTTGGCCGTAGCCTACGCCAAAACAACAGCAAAAACCCCGTGAAAGCCTCTCAACCAGCTTCACGTCTGCTCCGGGTCATAGACTCTGCTCCGAACGGCTCGTAACACAACACCACACCACACAACAACATCCTCGCTCTCCAATCACAGACACGCTTCACAGCTACCAGCTCATGAGACGTTCACTTACATCCTGAACATAACATTTATAACACAACATTTCCCTCAGTCCGTTACAGTATGAAGGTTGTTGTTTTTTTAAGCAGTGGGTCAGTCACTGGATATCAGTGTGTCAGAAGCTGCTCCAGCTCTGGCAGAGGTACTGTTGGTTTTGGAGTGCACATTTAGTGTGCGCGTGCTTGTGTGCGCCTGGTAGTATTTATCTCCACTCTCTGAAGACAGGCATCTGTGTAGACGGAGCTTAATGTACATCCAATGGTTGTACGAGGCAGGCTTCTTTCTGAAGTGTTTCCATTACATCAAATGAGTTTGAAAGAGGGAGAGAATGGGTGCGAGAAAGGGAGAGACACAAAGGCAAAAACAAAGAGAGAGAGAGATAAAGAACGAAAGATGTAATCTGTCTCCAATCGATTGGCTGCACCTCTGACCACTCTTGGGATCCAACTATCATTAGTTTCCATCTGTCTGCCTCATTTAATTTTGTTTTCTCTCTTCTTAATTCCTTTTCTTTACATTTTTCTCTTTTCAATCCCATTCAATTAAGGTTGGCTGTATTGGCTGGTCGTTGGTTAATTGCTTAGGGAGATTGATAAACCGTAATGAGATGATGCAGTCAACCTCTCGGTTCTCCTAATGAAGGCCTGGGTGAACATTGGACTCTTCCCTATATAAATTTTACATTAATTGTTAATGTGTCCTTGCTATGCAATATACAAATAAACACATTTGAATCCTTCTAACTTTACATTTCACACACGTTTGCAAGGACTAGCGGAGCCGGGGCTCGAACCACTGAACCTCTGATTGAAAGAAGGGCATGCTAACCACTGAGCCACAGTCACCCCATTTATGTGTTCATATGTGTTAATGTTCCATGAATCAATGGTACCTATTGATCCCACATAGCAACAACAAAACAGCACTGGCCTTACAACAGAATATAAGTGAATTTGACATTTAAAACACAATTCAACCATAAATATTAACAAAAACCATAAGTATGACTCAAAAGTGACCCGAGAGAGCTCCCCAAGGTATGGAAAATATTATTTGCTATGGCGTTAGCTTGATGCTAATAAACCAGTCACACATATACTGCAATATACACCTCTTAACTAATCACATTTTTTTATATATAGCATAAAAATGTTATTAATTACGATGAATTAATTCACTTAACACACACTGTCCCCATCAGGCCTTGGGGTGCTGGCTTTGACTCTTTCTAAGGCTGTTGACCAGACACTTACCCAGTAAGATCATCTCTAAGGCTGTTGACCAGACACTTACCCAGTAAGATCATCTCTAAGGCTGTTGACCAGACACTTACCCAGTAAGATCATCTCTAAGGCTGTTGACCAGACACTTACCCAGTAAGATCATCTCTAAGGCTGTTGACCAGACACTTACCCAGTAAGATCATCTCTAAGGCGGTTGCAAGCTTCTGTTTACCCTCAAGTGTTTTCAGTTCATGAGAATTAATTGTATCCTTTTTGCTAGTCTAAAAAAATAAAAAACCACGAAGGCCAATATGTCAAACTGTAGTCTTCAAAAGGTCAATTTACAAACCAATGGATCTATCCACTTCTTACATTATGGTCTATACATGTAACACATGCTGTTCTTTCTTTGTCTCAAGTTCTGTCTCCCTCTCTGTCCCACTCAGAACAAATGCCAAAAGTGTAACACATTTCCAGGGCAATTACATCGTGTGGGAGGCAAGCGAAGCAGAACAATCTGAAATGACTTCATAGAAAAGACTCCTAGGCCCTTTAATTACAGTAATATTAATTGCTGTGCGCAGGTTTCCCACATTCACTTCGTTTTTTCTTTTCAACTCTAGCCGTGCTTTGTCTAAGGTGTACAAAATTAAACCTAACAATTATAGCCCACTAATGAAAATGATTTATCCCACTTGTTTAACCTCGTACTTAAAAAAAAATATGTGTGTGTCGGTCAACAGTCATGCTAAGGCAGATAAGTCTGTAAAGATCCCCAAAAGAATCCAAACAAAACAATACAGCAACTGGACGTATGTTTTGATGCACAAGGTTGAAGGAATAACCTTGCACCCGGCGTGTTAATGTTACTATTTGACATAAGTTTGCAAGTAGGTAACTTACTTAAAGTTGTCGGAAGTAATTAATGCCTTGGCTTGTAGTGTCGATGTTACGCTTTTTCCTTTTTTTAAGAGAAGACAGAATCAGCCTGTATTAGTTTAATACATTAGTAATATGACAGAAGTGTGTTAATGCTTTCACAGGCTTGCCACTGACAATGTCAGTAATTGCACTCTATCTATAGTTAGCGTAGCTATATGTTGCTTTCCTTCAACATCGTGGATGTATAATCAAGTTGCTGTGTTTAGTTTGGATAGCTTTGGAGATCCTTACAGGGCGACTATGGCTCAGTGGACTGGTAAATGGTAAATAGACTTGTATAGCGCTTGTATAGATTCCACCCCATTCCCAGGTTCCCTTTCTGTTCATAAATTAAGGGTATCCCATTCTGGGGGCTCGCGCATATGTTTGTTTGATGGCTATCTGCTTGGCTACAGATAATTCCCTGTAGAAAAAAAATGCATTTGTGAATCAGACGACATCAGGGGATTCTCATAAAACCCACACAGTCCACACATGACAAGCAGTTTGTAAATGCAGGTGCAACGGTTTGTATATAAATAACATTCTAATGTTTCCTATGAAAATTTAAAATTCTTTAAAATACATGTGTGTATGCGTATTTGTGGGTTTCTATTGCACGGGATGTGCACCTGAAATATGTTTGTTCATCTTATTTTATTGTAAGTGTGGATTCTGTTGGTATTCTTATATAATGGAATTTTTTTTGTGCATTGGAAAATATTTTTGTGAAGAGTCATTTATATAAAAATCCCCAAATACATCTGTGAATCCTTTTCTGTGTATTGCTTAATATTGAGACTTATCTGACGCCATAAAGGGGTGTTTAGTTGGATGCAATCTCAAACCTTACCATTAGATGCCGCTAAATCTCACACACATACAATGAGGTAAATCAGAAAACGCTATATAACATTGCATATATTAATTATTCGTATTACAATCAGGGTTGATTTGGAAGGCAATATCTATTTTATCAAGAGGACTTCAACCCATACTGTAGTCCCTTTTTAGATATGTTCATCAATTCTCAAATCCTAACCCCTTACCTGTCGAGAAAGCTATCTCTGTAAACCCATTCATCATGTAGGGGAATTACTCAATGACAAATCTATGTCGCTGCTCTCTCTGAGTACCTCTGCAGATAGAATACACAAATCGCCCACATGTTCCATCCCTGCTCTTTAGCCAATGTAATGTGTGCCTATGAGAGAAAGCAGTGCATTTGTATAATGTAGTAAAGTGAGGGGGTAAAGAGGCAGGCAGGGAGGGATGGAGGACGGATGCGGAGCTGAAAAGGTGTGCTGTCATACAGTAGTGCTATGCTGTAGGCAGGGGACCTCTGTCACACACAATTTGAGCCCCTGCTCAATCAGTCTGTATTTCCTTCAGATATCCCCCCCCCTGGAGCTTACATCCGTCCAGCAATGCAGCAGAGCTGGCAGACACAATATCCAGTTGCTCTGTCAAGTGCATCATATGGCACATGTGTGTGAGTCAGTGTTTTTTTTAAAAATCTTTGTAAGAGCCCGTTTGCATTTCAGACCTTCACATCCTTGTAAAGTTCTATACAAATACAATTATGTATTATAACAGCTACTTTTTCATAAATTCTAAATCTGACAACAAACAACTTTGTTATACTTTTTATCTCCTTTGTCTATCCTGCATCCCTAAACATTTTTTTGATTAATATTAATTTAATTTTCAGTTAGAGCATACGTTTTTAGGAAACAAAATACCGCAGGGATTATTTTTCTATTTATTTAGTTTTACAAAAACATTGAACATATCTTAGATTATTTTTCATTTCCTAAAGGTTTTTGTCAGATGGATGAATGGGTCAATGCAGGAGTAGACCAACCAGATGATCGGCTGGTAGCTGATTTTATTTTTGCATCGTGCATTTGAAGTGCATGGGTTTTTTGTTGAGCAATCACACACTGTAGATGACTTTCAGAGTGTTTACCACCAGTTTCCTCTGATTTCAGTTTGTTTTGCTGTCTAGTATGAGTTACACGACATCTTTGACAAAGCCTGCGAATCTTGCAGGCTTGCAGAACCATTACGAACAAAAAAGGGGTTCAGTATCCTCCTGTATCATCACACTGTGGATACATTTGGATTCACTGTCACTCAGGAACTCTTATAACAATGTCAAATTGACCAATGCTAGTCAAAATAGGAATCATGTTTGAAATCACCTACAGGGAAGCTCATCTTAAAGTTTGTCTTTTCTTTTTCCTAGAACGAAAGAAAATTACTCTGACTGTTAGAAACCAGCTGTCCTACAAGAAGATCTACAATGTTGTGGGATACCTGAAAGGAAAGAGAAACCCAGGTTTGTACAAATACTCCAGTGTTGTCTTTCAGCAAAATATTTTCTCAATATCTCAGTATATGACAGACCCGTGGAACAAATTAATTGTCATTCTTTCAGCTAATCATGTAATCAGCTTCATCACCTTGATTTAGTTTATGTTTATGTTTTGTTAAAATGTTACTCTAGTGGCCGAAATGAGTTTCCTCCGTAGGGTGGTCGGGCTCCTGTTTATATTTAAGGATTTAAGATCTACGTGTAGAAAAAAAGTGTATCCTCAAGTTAATAATAATCTATATATTTATGCGGTTATAATCACTGTCACACTCGAGAGAGGTGTGCATGTTCAGGTATGACATAATATGGTCAAAATAAAAATAAGAAGGCTGGTACGTTTGACATATTATGGCATATAAGTGTAATATTATGAAGTGAAATGTAGTAGTAGCAAAACAATATTCAGTATAGTATAGCAGTATTGTATATTGTAAGTATTAAGTCTACAAAATACATTATATATATATATATATATATATATATATATATATATATATATATATATATATATATATATACACACACACATTTGTACACTTAGGTATTGACAAAAGTAGAAGAAAAACCATAATAATCATAGTTTGTCAGCTTCTCGACGAGTGACGTTTGCTTGCCGCTGTTCGTCACTGACTCTACGTCACTACACACTACACTACTTCTTCTGTTATTCCCAACCCCTATTCCATCAAATAAAATCGCGGGATTCTGTAGGTGGCACCACTGATCACAGGATATCGCTCTAGAGTGCCTCTAGAAAGAACAGTGAATAGCAATCAATATGACTGATTACAATCACAAACCTGAATAAATCAGTACAGTACTGAAAAATACATCCACCGTTGATGTTGAACCTCAGTTGGTGCCTACTGAACCATTTATGATTGTCAAGGCCTAAGGGCAGCAAGACCATGACTTCATGTATTTCATTAGTTATTCCCAAGTGTTTTTATAGATGCTTCATTTAACCTGTTTTGTGTGAATCTGAGCAATAAACATATATGTACAATGAAATGAAACAAATTATGCAAATTGCACTTTCACGTTTGACTGGTTTAGTTTACAGTAATGGTTGATTTACCCAGGAAACTTCTCTCAGTGCACAAATATGTTGTCAGGTTCTTAGGCTGAGCTAGCAGGCTTCTTTAAGCACCTCTTTTCTCAAATAAAGTCATCAGCGCTCTGTGTTGGAGTAATGAGCTTTGCTCTGTTCTTCCCTTCGCCTGCAGGAAACTGCTTTGTGAATCCACTCTCAACATGCTGTCTTTGTAGAAAATGTAAGGCATACAAAGAAGCCTGGAGCATTCATGCTTGTGCATTACTGTGTGTGATGTAGGCAAGTGTGTTTCCTCAGAAAACTACACTGTACTTGACTACCAATTTGTGACATTCTTACTGAGCATATTAGTTACTTACTGAGTATTATACATTTGATTATTATAAGTCTATATTCACTATTTACTTTACTCTACTTTCAACTCAATCTCTTGAGACAATGACCTCTATCAACCAACTGCATGAAGAAGATTGATATGTCTGTTTTCCACATTATCTGGAGAAGGGATTCATTTTAACACAAAAAAAGAAGAAAAAATCTGTCGAACTATAGAGCAAGGACTTCACATATCTTGAGAACCATCCATCCATCACACTTGCGAACCATCTTGAGCTGCTGACTTGCCACTCTCCTGTCTGACGTCACACGCTGCCACGGACTCTCCGCTGCCAGTAATCTCACTCGCAGTCTCTCCAACAACGTTATCTAACGTGTTAGCAAGGTGACTAGTTTGCCATTAAAAAACTCAAGGATGTGCAGGGCAATTTGGACACTAGTTGGTTCAATATTAATAAAATATTTTATTAAGAAAAAGCTCTCTTTGTGTAGCGGGGGGAGGGGTACAAAAATGTTTTTGTACAGTGTTCTCAGCTGTGCTCCCCGAGTGAGGATTTCTCGTGCACCTGGATTTGCATACAGAAACGCCCCGCCAGCTCCATATAGGTGCATGCAACTGAAGAGACCAGTGCACACTCGATCGACTCCAAAGGCAGCGCGAAAGCAACTTCATGATTAAAATCATGTCAAAGCGGAAAGCAGTAAACTGTGGGCTACTGTCGGCCGTAGCCTACACCAAAACAACAGTCCAAACCTCTGGAGTCGGGGGTCATTTTCTCGATTTTACATAATTTCTTAAATTCACCTTTTAAAGGCACTTGCATATAATAGATACCCATGTGTTTTACATCTTAAATTGCAGAACAATCTCAGCTCTCTATATAATGAGGCACCATTGTCCTAAGGCACAAGTGTAAAGTGATAATATGACTCTAAAGCTGAAAAATGTAATCTTAATTTTGGATATTCTTCATATCTCTTCTGAAAACAATACCTTTACTCAGGTGGTCAAACTGTTTTGGTGATTGAAATTGGTTACACACACCGACACGTAACGAAGATCCCACCCTACCATCTTTCAAGCAAGGCCTCAAAACGCACCTCTTCCAACTCGCTTTCACCTGCTAAAACCCTGCACCCATCCTTCACTATGACCCTCAGCTTCTCCAGTTTTCTTTCCTTTCTTTCTTTGTCACAAAAATGTCCTGTTTGTTTGTTTTGTTTGCCTTTCATTTTTGTTCTGTTTGTCATTGTCTCTTGTACATAATGTAAAGCGTCTTTGTGCATCTAGAAAGCGCTATATAAATGAAATCATTATTATTATTGTTATTATTATGAGTAGTAGTAGTAGTAGTAGTAGTAGTAGTAAAACACTTCACTCTGTTATGAAAGAACCGGGGTTACTTTAAGTAACCCAAAGTTATTTTTTTGAACTTCGTTCGGTGTTTCACTATGGGAGATATAGACCGCTCCCTGATTGCATGAAATTCCCAAAGCCAAAAATTGTTTAGCCCGGTAATGACTATCACAGGGACTCTGGCGCGTTGGTCTCTAGCACAGCATGTGCTAAGGACGGCCCTGAGACATCGAGCTTGTAAAACCTTATAAAAGTGTGAGGTGTACACCAGACTACTGAAAAATGCATCACTTTATTCATTTTAATACTGGAAATGAATACTGTAAAATAATTACATACTGTAAAATGAAGACGCAGTTTTTTAAACAAAAGCCATTTATTTGAATACTTTCAGCATTTTAAATACAAATTTAACATTTTGTTTTTAGTTTGTAAAAAAAAAAAATTGAACATACAACATTTTAAATGTTCCTCTTTCTTCAAGTCACTATGACAATTTAAACATGTTTTAATTAAAGTAATTTGACCACTTGAAGCAATATAATATTCAGGTAAAGGGGGAAATGTATAAAAACATTTTTAACTGAAAAAAGTACAATTTCAAAAAATAAAATGTCCATAATTGACTTTATTATTACTGTATTGAACTGAAAGCATTCATAATTATATGACAGTGCTATTAGTACACCATACATATCATTATTGTAGAACATGATTAAGGTGATCGTGATGAGAATACAGAGAATCACACAAATTTATTTTCACTGCTTCAATTGATTGAATTTCTGATTATGAATACATACATGCTGATCCGCCCATACACATATTCAAACTCATATACACATATATAGTACATGATTCATACGTGCATACAGTACATATATCCTCATAAGTATATATTTATTCGTAAATATAATCTGATTGATTTGGGTGATGAAGCACTTCAAATTAGCCGATACATTTTCCCAACACTGACGCATTTAACTGATATATTTGCGACGCTTATGTCTCTCAGCGGGGGTGCTGTTAAAGTTGCTTTCACGGCAACAGTGTTGCAAAAACTTTGGAATATTCGCAACGCGTTTGCTGTGAATGATTATGGTATTGACTTCCTCATATGCGTTCATGTTCATCTCCTGCTTCTCATCAGAAAAATAAAAAGAGGTTCCTTTGTGTTTATTTGCCATTGTACTGAACATCGTGTTGTCAGTGCTCGATTATTATCCCTTCTGAAGAAAGAGCGGGCGCGCGCATTTATCCAGATGACTGACGTCTGGCTAGAATTAACGAGACCGGAATCAGCAATTGTATATGTTTAAATGCCTAGTGTGGAGTATATCATAAGGTCTTGAGGCAATCAGATGTAAAACACAATATTTATGATTGATTGAAGTCAGACATGAAAATCCCTCACCTTTCGGCGAAATTCGCCGTTTTGAAACCAAAATAGGTAACCTACGTGAATGGTGTAGATCCGAAGAGTTTTTGTTTTTGGGAGAGAGGGGGGCGTCAATTGTCCGCCGTTTCTGAGATTGGAGTGGGACACAGAAAAAAAACTGAGGTTGTGATCATCTTAGCAATAGAAGACCTTTGACGTGTCGAGTCTTGGCCAATCAGCGTTAAGATGTCTACAGCGGCTTCATTTCCCTCCCACCAGTTTTTTAATGGCAAACTAGTCACCTTGCTAACACGTTAGATAACGTTGTTGGAGAGACTGCGAGTGAGATTACTGGCAGCGGAGAGTCCGTGGCAGCGTGTGACGTCAGACAGGAGAGTGGCAAGTCAGCGGCACTGTTAGTTCTACCTACCGACACCTCACTACATATAAGGAGAGGACAATGGAGATTTTATCCAACTTTTATTTTAATAAAAAAACCGAAATGAGTTTCCTCCGTAGGGTGGCCGGGCTACTGTTTATAATTAAGGGTTTAAGATCTACGTGTAGGAAAAAGTGTATCCTCTAGTTAATTATAATCTATAGAGTTATGCGGTTATAATCGCTGTCACACAGAGAGAGGTGTGCATGTTCAGGTTTACTGGTGGAAACATTATTCAGTGTTCTAGACCAGGGGTCGGCAACCTGCGGCTCCGGAGCCGCATGCGGCTCTTTAGCCCGTCTGTTGCGGCTCCCTGAGGCTTTGACAAAAAAAAGAAGAAAAAAGAAAGACAACTTTTTTTTTTTTTTTGCCCAGTGGAAAAACTTTTAAAAGGGAAGTCCTCTTATCTTGGAGTTCTAGGTGATATTGGGTCACTGAAAATAAAAATAAATGTTTACATATTTCTTTCACTAAAATGTGCATCACGTCGCTGTCAAGCCTCCGCCCCTGCAGCTGCTACTCGTGATTCAGAGCCCCGCCCTCGCGTGCAGAAGAGCGATTACTCAACTGCTGCAGCAAACTGAGTAAAGTAGATATATTTCAGGAAGTGGATCACGTCTCCAAACTCCACTACTGCTGCTGGTTCTGTGTCAGCTCATGAGACACTGAGGCGTCCGTTAGTAAAAACGGATCCGTCATCCGTTTGCGGTGCTCTAGTGAGGAGGACGCTCAGTGTAAACGTAGCAAAAGATATGCGTTTAAAATGTAAAACTCACTGAAGAGGACAGGTACCGAACCTGCTGCCTTGCAGTTACAGGGCAAACACTCTACCACATGTATACCACAAATATAGATAGTACTGAAGGTCTGCATAGTTGTAGTTTTAATTAACCTTAATGTAGCCGACACATGACTATTTTTTTTGATAGTTATAAACAGATAAAATAGCAATACAATGTAAAAAAAAAAGTCTTTATTCTTGTTCTATAACTTCATAAATACAACAAACTATAGTTTTTTGTATATATAATATGACTATGTTTAAAACTTCAGAAGCTGTGATATCAAATAATTTTTGCGGCTCCAGACAATTCTTTTTTGGTGGAAAAAGGTCAAAATGGCTCTTTGGATACGAAAGGTTGCTGACCCCTGTTCTAGACTAACAGTGACGTCTCCTCAAAGTAAAGTGGTATAACAGTATGACATAATATGGTCAAATAAAAAGGCTGGTACATTATACATATTATGGCATATAAGTGTAATATTATGAAGTGAAATGTAGTAGCAGCAAAACAATATTCAGTATAGTATAGCAGTATTGCATATTGTAAGTATTAAATCTACAAAATATATATACACACACACACTACCGTTCAAAAGTTTGGGGTCACTTAGAAATGTCCTTATTTTTCAAAGAAAAGCACTGTTTTTTAGATAACATTACATTAATCAGTAATACACTATACATTGTCAATGTGGTAAATTACTATTCTAGGTAGAAACATCTGGTTGTTAATGAAATATCTACATAGGTGTATAGAGGCCCATTTCCAGCAACTATCACTCAGTGTTCTAATGGTACATTGTGTTTGCTCATCGCATAGAAGACTAATGGATGATTAGAAAACCCTTGTGCAATTATGTTAGCACAACTTAAAACAGTTATGCTGGTGAGAGAAGCTTTACAACTGGCTTTCTGGATGCACTGGATGCATAGCATCACATGTGTGGGTTCCATTGTACTCTCAAAATGGCCAGAAAAAGAGAACTTTCATGTGAAACTCGCCAGTCTGTTCTTGTTCTTAGAAATGAAGACTATTCCATGCGAGATATTGCGAAGAAACTGAACATTTGTCTGGGCGACCCCAAACTTTTGAACGGTAGTGTGTGTGTGTGTATATACAGTATATGTACACTTAGGTATTGACAAAAGAAGAATTAAAACCCATAATGATCATAGTTTGTCAGCTTCTCGATGAGTGACGCTGTTCGGCACTGACTCACCCGTCACTGCCCCCCCCCCCGCCCCGCTGGTGTCACCTTTTTCACCCCTTATGAGTTTGCAGGTCTGACTGTAAATGTTAGACCCAGTGACAGCATGAAATGGCTTGGATAATACTTAGAAAGGAGGCCATAATATTTTTTGACTCATGGCTGAAGTTAAGTTTCTTCAGCTCTCCCCAGGTTGGCAAAAAATGCATCTCAAAATGCATCAGATTGATGCTTTAAAATATGGAATATTACAATTTTTCTTACGGGGGAGCATGCCCCCGGACACCCCTAGAGGGGTAATATCCTTCTCACCTTTTTCACCCCTGACCCATTTGTGCTGCTGTGTTGCAAAAGCCATCCATTACATTTAGCGACGTCCATTTTTCCTACACACCGTAGACACAGCAACGGAGAGCAATTTGAGGTTAAGTGTCTTGCACAAGGACACATCAACATGGACTAACTGATCCGGGGCTCAAACCACCAAACCTCTGATTGAAAGACGGGCATGCTAACCACTGAGCCATAGTGTGAGATTCTGTGTTGAGATGCTGCACCCGTGATCGCTGACATCTTGTCAGCGATCACGGGTGCAGCATCGGGTGGAGCATCTCAACAACGCCATTGTTGAATCAAACTGGCTACTGGTCATCCTCTAGTAGCGCTGAAAGCGGCAGTCATCAGAGGAGTCGATGAAATCCACCGAGCTGTGTGCGGCTTCATCACCAACACAGACACACCGGTGAAACAATGTAAAATAAAATAACAAATGCTGCAAGCTACTTTTAAAGATAGGGCACTATATCATATGGTTGCACCTATGAAAAGAAAAATAAATCAAGTGGAACCGACATGTTCCAACCACGCCCCCAGAGCGGCTCATGGTACAGAACGGCAAGCGGCAAAACCGGAGAGAAAGAGCTTGCACATCTTGTTTATAATTCAGTTTTAAAGAACTTAAGAGTTGGGTAAACTAAATTGTGACATTCTTACATGTCACAAAAAGCTTTTATTAAAAGCAATCTGAACAAAGTAAATCCACATTAATCATGCTGGATATGTTATTTTCTTGTTTCTTGTTAACTGTGGGGAAATATATGTTGTTTGCACTTACAGATAAATTAAGTTAATTTTGTTTTCAAATTAATGTCAGAAATCAATTTACATGAATAGGAATGTGATCTATACAGATAAAGCCCTGTGTTAACTTGCACATCTTGACTTTGACCAGTCATCATTTCTATATGTAGGATTTTTTATTTTCTTGCACACTAATTTAGTTTTAAAAACCTACTGTTAAATGGGAAATGTAAGTTGTTGCACTGTTCTTAACTTCAATTTCAACATTTGAAGTTAATTTTACTTGAAAATATATTCAATAATGTAATGGCTGAAAGCACTAAATGGATTTTATTTTTGCTATTTTTACAGTACTGTGAAGTGGTAAAGTGAGGTAATATGTACCTATTTTAGAAAGAAAAACGAAAGAAGGTACGACCCATTTGGGTGGTTGGGGTCGGGTGCGGTTGAGTGGCTTATAATGTTCCATATCATCAAAGGACAGATTGACAGAAAAAGTTTGGGAACCACTGATGTACAGTGTGGAATGTGGTCAGCAAGAAATCAGGTCCAACTCCTGGCCCAGAGTACACATCAAATGTTGATGTAAATAAAAGCACCAATGCTGTATCTGAAAGCATATTGCCTGCAGCTAGACAGATACTTTCTCTTTACAGAATTCCAGCTACCAAATGCACACAGAACTGGAATTACCATAATTACCAGCTTGCAAATTACATCCTGGCTCAAAGGCTGCAACAAAAATGGGAGACCAGACAAATTAATAAATTATACAAAACAAACACGGAGAAACAGTAATGTCAGGATGTGTGAAAAAATGCCTGAAGCAAATAAAATTGAACAGCAACCATGTCAGCAAAGGTTCATACTCAGGTTGTGAGCTTTTACACCTGGAATACAATTCTCAGGTGTGGCTCATCAGCTGACGATCAACATCCTGCAAGACAAAGAAGAGTCAGCTGACAAAACTCCGACCCCTAGTGGAAATGAGGGGTATTCACAAGCAGCACTACTCTGCTTTGACAAGAACTGCAGCCCTCATGGCTGTTCAACATCAAATGATCGTTGTGCTTGTAACTGTAGTTTGTTTTTGATTTAATAAATGTGGCCCATACATACATAAATATGATATTATAGTACAGAAGCAATATTCACCTGCAACCAAAAATCTGTTTTCAGATCGATATGTGCTGGTTGGCAGTCGCCATGACAGCGACCGAGGAGGCGGGCCTTCAGCCATTCTGAATCAACTCATCGCTGCGCTGACCGAGCAGACTAAACTTGGATGGGTGTCAGACCGTACCACTGTGTTTTGCTCATGGGGAGGCTCGGCCCTGGGGAACATTGGGTCCCATGAGTGGGGAAAGGTCAGCAAGCAGATCATCGTTTTATCAAATGTCAGCTTATGGTTCAGAAGTTATACAAGGATCACCATAAACATAGAAAAAACTTTTTATTTTTTGATATGCTACTGCTAGGACTTCATAGCAGTAAGCCGGCTGGCAATCAAATCTTAACGTGAAGAGAATAGGTGGGTCCTTGCAGCAGCTTGTTCAGACACTGTGTGAATACTGGCTAAATGGAATTTGACTGAACCTTGTACATCATTTTTCAAATGAAAGTGGCCACAATTAAGAATTACAAGGAGAAAAACGAGAGTCAATCAAAACAGTGGGTGTTCCTTCTCTATTCTCCCAGAATAACAACCATGGCTGCAATCCGACTATATCCCACATGAGTCTGTTACAGTCTGGCTGACTTGAAGAATACATTAATTAGAATAAAAAACATCTGGATCTGTACAAAAACCCTGATTCCTATGCATACTTCATAAAACTGTCAAAATAAATAAAAATGTAGGTTTTAAACTGATGGTTTTTAATTAGACTAAATTACATGACAAGGATAGAAGAAAAAACTGCGACCAATGTAATCTTAAGAACAGCGAAATACTATTTCAGTGGACTTGAGATAATGATGATGGGTGTGATGACAACAATTATACAGTTATGAATATCATGGGAGTGTGATGATAACAACCTCTTTGTATGCGTGTGTGTGTTCCCTTTAGGATAACAGTGTTATCCTACAGAGCAGTGCAGTGGCCTACATCAGTCTAAACTCTCCAGTAAGAGGGACGGAGACTCTCCGAGCTACAGCTTCTCCAACATTGCTGCAACTCACTTCAGATATTCAAAGAGTAAGTATTACTGTTGCTAGCTAGCGCACTACTGATAACACCACTGCAAGTCATCGCAGATGGACAGTGTAAGTAGCAATATAACTACTACTAATAACACTTATATTGCCGCAAACTTCTCAATTACCTCTACTACTACGGCATATCTTAGATATTGAGAGTAACCTGCAATATCCAACAATAACCTTTTGAGTAATTAGGATACTAGGCAGTTTTACATCAACTTAATAATGAAAACGTGAGATAAAAGAGTAGCCAAACAGAACCCCACAGTCGTTATTGCTTTGCTATTGTCTCAAAAAAACAGATGTCTGTGAGACTTTTGCTAATATATCGTAGTGTAGTAGCGTGGAAACAAACGAAGAGGCAAGTATTCTCTTTGGCCGTACCTTGTATCCCAACAATCATAACAAACATCCACTTCCTGGTGCCCTTTAACCCCCCTCGTCACCAGGGTTACGCCCCTTCTCTTAAAGAAGCCCTGTGTATTCGGTCCCATTAGTCCCCTACATGCCCTTCCCCAGAATTCAACTAGTCCCCAAAAAACTGTTAATGTCTGTCTCGGGACCCGAATCAATCGACCAGCCCGTGTCTCTGGGGCCGGAGGCAGGACCCCCGTTGAAGGACCCCTCCGGGTCTTGTATTGGGGAGGTGGGAGGGCACAAGGCCACCCACGCTGGCTGGTCCAGGTGGGCCGGTTTAAGGCGGTCAACTGACAAGTATTCCAGCCGGCCGCCCATGTCGATCTTGCAGATTTTGTCTCCGGTCTCCAGAACGTGAAACGGCCCGACGTAGGGGGGTTGAAAGGTTCCCCGGTGGCAGTACTGGCGAACAAACACATACTCCGCTGTCTTGAGGCTGGACGGGACGTACGACTGTGGAAGGTGCTGCGACGTGGGCACCGGTTTGAACAGCCTGGCTTTTTCCATGAGTGTTTCCCGCTGCTGGGTCGCAGACCAATGGTCTGTGACTTTGGGGATAAACTCTGCCAGGACCGCCAGCGGCTGTCCATAAACAAGCTCGGCAGATGAAGCCTGCAGATCATCCTTGGGGGCTGTCCTAAGGGCCGACATGACCCACAGAAGCCCGTCCACCCAATCGCTGTCTTTGAGGCTTGCCTGGAGAGCAGCTTTCATAGAGCGATGGAACTGCTTGCATAAACCATTAGCTTGCAGGTGGTAGGCTTTGTGCGATGGAGCTTCACCCCTAGGCTTCCTGCAATTGCATTCCAAAGCTCTGATAAAACTGTGGGCCTCAGTCCGAGGAGACGTCAGCTGTCGACCCAGGTCGAAATAAAAGCCAGAGCCACCTCATCCGCCGTTGTTGATGACAATGGAACAGCTTCTGGCCAGCGAGTGGTTCGGTCTACCATTGTGAGGAGATGTGTGAAACCACGGGATTGGGCCAAAGGACCTACTAAGTCCACATTCACGTGATCAAACCTCCTCTCTGGCACCGAGAACTGCGTTTTATGTGACGTGGACCTTGGCGCACTGGCAACGCACAAGTCCCGGCTTACATTCGCACATCCTTTTTCAGCTCGTGCCAGACGAACTTCGCTGCCACCAACTTCTGAGACGTCCTCCAACCCCAAATGGAACGTCCTCCAACCGCAGCCCCGTCTCTGCTGTCCTCAATTACCAAACGCCCGGGTCTGCAACCTGCTCCCTGGCCATATTGTTATAGTCCAATCACAACTGGACAGCCCCGGTGACGGCCCTGGAAAGACTGATGTCTTGATGTCAATCATCTCGCTAATTTAAGCTGGAGATTAGGACATTTGCTTGACTTTGTTTAGCCAGGTACGAGAAATAGGGCCCAGGTCAAACAAAATCCAGAGGTGAGACATATCCTCGGCCCTTGATGAACTGGCAACCAGGATGTCGTCCAGGTAGACAAACAAAAAAGGCTAAGTACAGTGTCCATCAGGTGCTGGAAAGTCTGTGCTGCATTTTTTAGGCCAAACGGCATCCTCAGGAACTCGAACAGGCCGAACAGAGTGATCACCGCCACTTCCCACCACTTGGGAACGTCCAGCGGTGGTAACCTCGCACCAGGTCCACTTTCGAAAAACACCACGGTATCCGTGTGGGCAGAAATGTCTAGAATATGTGGAACCGGATAGCGGTCCGGGACTGTTGCTTCGTTGAGCCGGTGGTAATCCCCACACGGGCGCCCTTGACGTCCACCAATAATACATAAGGGCATAGGAAATCCGCGCCCAGTAAGGCAATGGCAATTTTGGTGACAAAGTCCCAGCTGAAACGCTTCCCCATAAACCACAGCTCCAGGCACCGTGGGGGGGGGGGGGGGGGGGGCCTGCCCGGCTGTCTTGATGTCCACCCGCAATGCAGGCACCACGCTCCTCTGCGCCCCTGTGTCGCAGAGAAAGCACCGCCCGGAAACGTCCTTGCGTGGTAATAACACAGGCCGGTAGATCTCTGCCGCTGCGGCGACAACCGTCATCTCCCCCTGGCTTGAGCCGGTCTCACCGCAGCCATGTTAGCTTTGTTGGCCAGCCAGAAAAAACGTATCAAACTCCTCAGCTAACTCCTGACAGTCGGTGATCGCGGTGTTGCCCGCGGTCCGCACCTGCAGCGATAGCTGCTGCAGAAAGAGTTCCGTAAACAGAAAGTCTGGCTTGTATCTTCCTAGCACAGCTTAAATTGTGTCCATTAGCTCCGACGGCTTGCTGTCGCCAAGGATGCTCAGCGAAAACAACCGGCAGGCCTTTCAAAACAACGTACTTGTCCCTCTCTGGCGGATCTTTCAGAATGCTCACCACTCTGCCTGCTGTCAAACTGCCGAGGGCCTTCCACGACATAATAATACTTTGTAGCGTCCGCTGTAATGTCTTTGAGAGCGAACTGTGCTTCCGTTTGAGCAAACGCCGATGCTTGCGCCTCCCAGAACTCCGGCAGTTTGAGTGAAACTGACTGCGTCGTCATCTTCTCTCTGGAAACGTCCAATAGAGGTCAGGGTCACCAATGTAGGAGCGTGGAAACAAACAAAGAGGCAAGTATTCTCTTTGGCCGTACCTTGTGGCCGTTTATTTCCATCCCAACAGTCATAACAAACATTTACTTCCTGGTGCCCCTTGTCGCAAAAGGGGCCCCGTATATATTCTATTAGTCCCCTACAGTAGAAGAGATAAATATTTAAATATTATTAGATAAATAACACCATAATATATCATATGAACACATTCCTGTTTATACAAATGTTTCTGTCAAGGTAGTTATTTTATTTTCATACCCAGTTTTCATACCAGTTTTCATACCAGTTTTCATATCAAGGAGCTCAGGGGGATGATTGGTCGTCCCGCAACCACAAGGTAGCCGGCTCAACCCCCAGTCCCCCCATAGCTCACATGTCGAAGTGTCCCTGGGCAAGACACTGAATCCCCAACTGCTCCCCGGGCACCTCACAGGGCAGCCCACCGCTCCCTATCCAGGGATGGGTCAAATGCAGAGAAGAATTTCCCCAACACAGTATTGACTTCTTCACCTATACCACGCTTATTCTACATCCATTAATGTTTCTAAATTAGCTCCACTTTGCCCTTTTCAGCTCCTTATTCTCCTCACGCGTCTCCATCTTTGTGCTCGGCTTTCATTCATCTATCTACACATTCTTGCTCCTTATAACAGATTGACACAATAGTTAACACAATAATTAGAGAAACATAATCACAAGAAATGGCGAGACTTTGAATGTTCTTTAAAGTATATCACATATTCTGTGAGGGGGAAGCAGCCACTCTCAATATGATCTAAATTAAAATAACTACACTCTCACCCATCCCACACTTCACATTCACACACACAATCTGCATTGGCCATTCTCCTGATTAAGTAGGCTATATCAGCTGAATGATTCAGCCTCCCAAACTGTTTCTTTATTTCAACCTGGGGGTGTTTTGCAGATATGTTCAGCCCTCGCAGACAACTTCTTCTCAACTTTCACCATCTCTTTCAACTTTGAAAACTTTTGCCTTTTGAAAAAGAAAAAAAATACATCTCATCGTCACTTTCTCTCATGTCCTTCCTCTGCCTTCACCACCGCCTCCTCCTTTTCTTGTTCTTCTCTTTCTCCCCTAAGCACTACATCTCTATCTCCCCACCTTAGTCATTCTCCTTCGATCACCTCTTAATATCCTCTTTCATCATCAGCGAGCACTGCATATCTCTCCACCCTCTCATTTTCCTCATTAAAATCTGCCTCTTTGTCTCTTCAGGTCACGCTGTACAGTATTTGTATGCGTGTCTAGATTAGTCATCCATCCTCAGGAAAGATTCATGATCTTTCAAGACACCTAGGCAGGTACAAGAGGTCACAAGGGAACAGATCGTACAGTACAATGTCCCTTGATCCCCCTGCTAACTAACTAATTAGAAGGCATGGCCCAGTCTACCTGTGGCATTCAGCTGTAATGAATCTCTCAGGACACAACAAGGAGACACACTATGAAAAATGTCAACAAAAGATATGTTATTGAATAGTGGGCCCAGGTGTCCCCAGTTGGCCTTAACGATCCGCTGCCACTAGGTATCTGGAAAACGTGAAAAGTAAAAGTTACTTATTTTGAATGAAATATCTTTTCACAGAAAAAGGAGACAAGTCAGACAATATGTGCTGCTTCTGCTATCAAATTCATCCATTCAGTTGGGCTTTGAGTCTTTCATACTTATAGCAAGCAGCTCTAATACTGCGTTCTGTAAGGAATATGGTTGATATGAACCTGATGCTCAGACGTCATGCTTATCGGTCATGAATAGCCAGTCAGTGCTGCTGTCACTAGAGGAGCAGCCATGAGTTCAAATCCCACCCACTATTTGTTTATTATTATTAGTTTAGATTCCCCACTTTCACCATCTATCCACCATGCCAAATAAATCATTGCATTGGTCTATCCACTCTGCACTCTAAATCAATGAAATTCCATAGCATTTTTTCAGTGCTACCTTGCACCCAGACAGTTTCTCACACAGCACACACACATAGAGATGAGCATTCTGCTGACGTTCGATCAGGGATGTCCAAACTTGTTTCACGGAGAGCCACAAACAGAAAAATATAAGAAATATATATATATATATATAGTATATCTATATAGTATATCTAGAGAGAGAGAGAGAGAGAGAGAGATACACTTTTAAAATATATTATTAGGGCCCGAGTACTGACGTAGTCAGATCGAGGACCTATTGAAATGCGAAGTATTATTATTAGGGCCCGAGTACTGACGTAGTCAGATCGAGGACCTATTGAAATGCGAAGTATTATTATTAGGGCCCAAGTACTGACGTAGTCAGATCGAGGACCTATTGAAATGCGAAGTATTATTATTATTAGGGCCCGAGTACTGACGTAGTCAGATCGAGGACCTATTGAAATGCGAAGTATTATTATTAGGGCCCGAGTACTGACGAAGTCAGATCGAGGACCTATTGAAATGCGAAGTATTATTATTAGGGCCCGAGTACTGACGTAGTCAGATCGAGGACCTATTGAAATGCGAAGTATTATTATTATTATTATTCTTATTCCCGACCTATTTGCATGGAAAAGAGGTGCTTGGGATAAACCTACATTCTTCAAACTTTGCACACCCATCAGACTCGGCGAAAATTTTAATATAATTTGGGTGTCGACCAAAAGTCTGAGAAAATGTCTCTATAGCGCCCCCTTTAGGCTGAAAGCCCACCGTTTTTGCGAACTTTGACCGATTGACTTGAAATTTTACACACATGTCCGGGTGGGACTGCTCTACAAAAAACTCATCCGTGAAATTAAAATGCGCCTAATTAGATTTTCCGCCATTTTGAATTTTGTAAAAAACACATTTTTGCCCATTCCTCCTAAACGCTGGGTCCGTTTCTTACGAAATTTTCTGTGAATCATCATTGGCTCAATGTAATCAAACGGTATTGTCAACCGTGTTGATATCTCATTGCGTTCAGAAGTTATTAACCAATTAACCTCTTAGGGGCGTGGCTCAATGTGTCAATACACATAACTTCCTAATTACTTGGCCTATCTTCACAAACTTTGTAGCATATGTCAACATCGTGTCCCTTAACGTACACAAATTGTTTCATAATATTCAAACACTAGAGGGCGCTGCAGTGAACCGCTCAATTTTGGCATTTTCCTTGTTTTCAGGCGTTGTATTCTGACGAACTCCTCCTAGAGATTACACACGATTGATATGATCAATTGTCATCCTAGTCATAGCGCCACCTAGAGGCAACAGGAAGTTACATGTTTTCTACTTGTACACCGTGCTCCTCACAGATTATTCAGATCCCTCTCAAAATGCGTTGAAACAGACTTAAGACATTGGTAATGCATCACCTTGAAGATTGTAAGGATCCGTTGAACGGCGTAGCGTCGGTCCATCGCAGAAGTTCGATCCTTCGCCATGACCGAATAAACCGATGTAACTCGACTCCACATGATAAGATCCTTTCCAGGTTTCACATGTTTGATCAGCCTCCAGGCCTGAAGACATGTGCAGTCTAATTTTTAATTAGAGTCATAGCGCCACCTAATGGCAACATGAAGTAAATATTTCTATACTTTGGCTTGCTTCTCTTAGTCGGTCAATCAGATCAACTTCCAATTATTTCTAGACAAACATAAGACTTTCATGATGTCAGCCCTTAAAGCTTTTGATTTTTTGTGTAACGCTGTTGCCGTGGCGCCCCATCCTTCGCGGTCAACAACGAAGGTACTTTTGAGGGACTAAGCATGCTCGAAACGTAACTAAACTTGGCACACACATTTAAAGGCAAAGATGTAGTTGCCTGATATGACTTGAATGACTCAAAACTGGAACTTCGGCTCGATAGCGCCCCCTACAAATATTCAATTAATCAGCCCCAGCGCTACGGTTGACCTACATGTATGAAACTTGCTAGGAATATGTAACACATGTAAACTTAGAAAAAACTCTCTTGGGACCATGCTCTAAACCGTACAGGAAGTCAAATAGCGCCCCCTAAAAAAACATGTTTTTTTTGACAACCTGTGAGTTGTGAAAGCCCACAGTTTTTGCCCCCTATCACCAATTGACCTGAAATTTGGCACACATGTCCGGTTGTGTCTGCTCTACAAAAAAGTACATGGTCGCACTAAAGTCCGCCTACTTAGAATTTCCACCATTTTGAATTTTGATGAAAACTATTTTTTCCTCAAATCTTCCTAAACACTGGCTTCGATTTGTACAAAATTCTCTGTGGATAATTAAAGGTTCAATTTCATAAAAATATATCAAAAGCTTGTTTGTATCTCATTGTGTTCAAAAGAAAAGGACCCATTAACTTCTTAGGGGTAAATTCAACTAAATTCAACAAAGCAGCCCTTGCAGTACGTTCAACATAGATATACAATATTTGATAGGCATATGTACCACATATAAACTTAAAAATAACTCTCTTGGGACCATGCTCTAAACCGTACCAGAAGTCGGCCAATTTCATTTTCGTCCTTCATTTCCAGTTCAAATTGCCATAGTTTCCCAGTAGGTGGCGCTCTGACTATGAGTTCATATTGGCATGCAGAAGTCTTCCAGCCATGCCTCTCATAAAGCATGTTAACTTTGGAACAGTTTTGACAAAGTACAGTGGAGTTACAACAGCTTGCTGCATGATCACGAACCACATGCAATAGTCGTCACACCACTTCCACGCCGTTCCATGAAACCTCAAGCTTTTGATCACTTTTAATACATATTTTTATCTTTTATATATATATATTTACATGTATAAAATATATATACATATATTCCATTTTCCAGAGGTCAACCTTTCTGCGAAAAAGAGGAGATATGTGTCTGTCATCACATCAAATGACAGAACTCAGTCTGCGCTTCCCAGATCTTTCTGCCATTGAGAACGAATTCAAGCTGTTCTCGACTCCCTTCTTGATGATGCAGAAGAAGTGAAGAGAGTCTGAACTAGAACTGATGGAGATGCAGTGATGAATCTCTGAAGAACCAGCTTCAGTTTCTCTCCCTACCGACATCTACTGGAACTTGGAAAAGGCCAAATTTCCTCTGATGTGATTTTTATATATATATATATATATATATATATATATATATATATTTATATACATAATTGACCTCATTTGGCCATATACCTTACCTGAGTAGCCCAGAATTTCATATATTTTTCTGTTTGTGGCCCTCGGTGAAAAACGCTTTGACACCCCTGATATATATGTATGTATGTATGTATGTATGTATATATATATATATATATATATATATATATATATATATATAATCTTCCTCTAAATTAAAGCTGCGAGCAGCTGTGACTGGGCCCTCGCTTCAAGCACGTCGGGGTAAGCCAAAGGGTCGCCGGCTTGTCCGTCCGAGAACGTTCGCCTGCCAGGCGGATGTTCGAGGCCGGGAGAGTCGGCGACCCGCCAGCGTCCCCAACGTGCTTGAAACGAGGGCCCAGTCACAGCTGTTCGCAGCTTTAATATATATTTCATATTTAAAAAATCGCATCAGAGGAAATTTGGGCTTTTCCAAGCTCCAGTAGAAGTCGGGTATAGGAAGAGAAGCTGATGCCGATTCTTCAGAGAATCATCACACTGCATTTCCATCAGTTCTAATGCAGACCCTCCCACTTCTCCCACAGCTTGATTTCTTTCTCAATGCCAGAAAAATATTGAAAGCACTGACTGAATTCTGTCATGAGAGATGTTATGACAGACACATATTTCCCCATTTTAGCAGAAAGGTTGACCTCTGGAAAAGCTGCTCTGATTTCAGACAGCATGGGGAAGTGAGCAACATCGAAGTTACGTAGTTGTGTCTCAAAGAGACGGAGCTTCGCACAGAATGCTCTTGTTCAGTATGTTGAGATGATGAGTAAGATCAACTAGAAATGCCAGGTCTGCCAACCATAGGGTCACTCAGCTCATAAGCTCAGCTTCAGAAACTGGTCAATTTCTGACCTCACGGAATAAAACTGCTGCAACATGGAGCCGTGACTGAGCAGCACACCTCAGAGTGAGAGAGTAGGTCCCGTATTCAGCTTCAACATCAGACATGAAAGCTGGAACTTCTCTGGTGGATCTGACACAGCTTCAAACATGTCCTTAACCATTGTTGTGCACTTGAGACTCATCAGATTCTACTCCTCCGTAATGCAAAGTTATTGTCAACTCCCTGCAAAAGCATTACCAGCTGAGCAGCGTCTGTGCTCTCACACGCAATCAACTAAAAAGCTCAAGCTTTATCTGACACCTGATGCTTTAAGTTAGCTGACAAGTCTTTGTGTTTCTGGACATTCTCACGTTGTTGAATTCCGGCATCTTTTCCGGGCACATTATTCCTGCAACTGTAGGGAGGCACTGTGTTATGAAATCGTCGTCGAAGAAGGTTTCCCGTGTCGCGCTGTGAATCAGTTGAGCGACCTCAAAGCTGCTCGTGTGGCATTTTCTCGTGTTTTGTTCGGACGGCAAAAATACGATGAGTTGAGCTAGCAGGCTAGCTGCCATTTGTGTGACTTTCTCTCCATTATATTTTTAGAACTTGCTGCGGGCCAATAAAAAATGGGCCGTAGTTTGGACACCCCTGTGTTAGATAGTCTTTGATACAGGTAGCGGAGTTAAGATGGGTTACACACCGTCGCCAGACGATATTCAGTTATAAAAATACAAATAAACATTCTTTTCATTGCTATCTATATTCTGAAGATTTTTTACAGAGGGATTTGTCCATACATTGCTGGATTTATAGAAAATGTTATTCCTAAAAACAAGTACCAACATTTTTATAATAATAATCCTATAACTAATATATATATATATATATATATATATATTAGTTATTTTCTTTCAACCTATTCACATTGCGTGTCTCCCTAACAAGAACTAGAACTAGAAAATGGAAGAATGCAGAAATAACTTTGTTTTGATCATTAATATTGTACACAATTGTTTGTGCTCAACAGAAACCGTTTACCAAGTTACCTGTGCATAGCTCTTAAAGTTAGACCATAAAGTTATGCTGTGATATACGTCTAGTGGGAGACAGCAGATTGTTTTGGGATGTTAAATCAAAAGGGTCAAATGCATCTTTACCACTGTACTACCCGAGAATCTGTCCCGACTTGCCTGGTTGTACCTAATTGTCCATTCACTGACAGCTGTATCCCTGGCTTGCTCTGTTGCTCTATTCGTTATTTTAAGATTATCAGAGCTGCCCCATGTATGCTCCCCACCTCTAAATATTTAGAAGTACGTATAAGCATGTCATTAATCATATTTGCGCAACGGCTGTAATCCTACTTATCTTACTTTGCTGGGACCTGTCTTCCAAGTCGAGATGCTACTGCACTGATAGTTTTGGAATGGGTGCTTGGGAACCAATTATAATACAACTACATACTTCTTTTTGTAGAGGATTTACACAAAGGTTGGGGGTTGATGGACAAAAAGAAGGCAAGAAGAATAGAAACAAGGTTGAAAGAGAGAAACAAGGGAAGCTTTGGTGGTTAGAAGAATACAACATAAACTGAGGAATCTGCACTTTAATTGGGTATTGTTCCAGAGATGTTCAGTGTCTAGTCTCCAGTAGGAGTGTGGGTAGCTTGTAGCAGGGACCTCCATTTGAAAACAAATGTATAAATGTCTGGTGTGAACACGGCATTAAGGGCCTTTTACACAGGATGTTGCATCACTGCTGGCAGAGATGGACTGTATTTATATTACTATTTCTATTTGAAATACATATTTTAATTACTTTTGAGTATTTTGTAATTTGTATTTGATAGGGCCGATAAAAAAATCTAACGTAATTTGTAACAGAATACTTTAGAGTGGAGTAATTTTGTATTTAAAATACTCAAAATACTTTCAAAAAACAGTTTACGAGTTCAGTCTTCAGATCTTAAAGTTCAACGGATTGTCTGTCAAGGTAAATATTTGATCTGAGTGTGACAGATGTCAACTAGCTTGATGTACAAGTTATGCCTGGGTCTGGCTACATAGCCTATTGTACTGTATATACATGGTGGTGGTTATAATATCAAGCTAGCCATCGATGCGAACATGCTAATGACGCTAGCATGCTGTCTAGGCTAGTGCATAGCCAGTGTTTAGCAAGTTAACTTAGTGAGTAGCTAGCTATAAGACGAGGGAGATTGGGAGCTTGTATGTTCATAATAACCTTATCAAGAGACGTCTGACCATCTAGGCTTGCACTGTATTACAAGTTATGCTGTATCTTCCAGTGGCAGGCTGTCAGGGCCTGCTAAGCCTTTTCTGCAGGCCTAAACAGAATCAAAGTTTAAATTGACATTTTTTATGAAAAAAAAATCTTTTTTTGTATTTCTTTTTAATAATTAAAAGTTATAGCTATTTTATAATTGTATTGTTTTTCACAAATACACTACATGTATTATAATTATTTTTCCCAATGTGAATGTCATAATACCTTATCAATTACTGGCAGATAATATAGTTCAGTTAGCCAGGCTATGACAGTAGATGTCCATTTGTTAAAAAAAAAGACACATTAAATATCCAATTTATTTTATTTAAAAGGCATATTATGAAGCAAGATGATGTTCAAGAAGGACCATCAACAAGCACTTTTTGTGGGGTTCACCAGAGCGTTGTGTACATTTTATAGCCCAAACCTGAACGCTCTGCTATACCAAATTATGAGAAAACGGAAAATCCAGGAAACATTTCCTGTATTTCCTATACATTTTCCTATATTTTAAATACATTTTCTGGCACCATTATTAGGGTCCGAGCGACTGATGTAGTCAGTCCGAGAGGACCCAATTGAAATTGCTGGGATTCTTATTAGGGTCCGAGCGACTGACGGAGTCAGTCCCGAGAGGACCCTATTGTAATACAAAGGATGTTTAGGGTCCGAGCGACTGACAGTCAGTCCCGAGGGGAACCCTATTGAAATACAAAGGGTTATTATTAGGGTCCGAGCGACTGACGTAGTCAGTCCGAGAGGACCCTATTGAAATACAAAGGGTTATTATTAGGGTCGAGCGACTGACAGAGTCAGTCCCGAGAGGACCCTATTGAAATACAAAGGCTTTTTATTATTAGGGTCCGAGCGACTGACGTAGTCAGTCCCGAGAGGACCCTATTGAAATACAAAGGGTTATTATCCGCTCACAGCTGCTCGCAGCTTTAATTAGGGTCAGAGCGACTGATGTAGTCAGTCCCGAGAGGACCCTATTGAAATACAAAGGGTTATTATCCGCTCACAGCTGCTCGCAGCTTTAATTAGGGTCTGAGCGACTGATGTAGTCAGTCCCGAGAGGACCCTATTGAAATACAAAGGATTATTAGGGTCCGAGCGACTGACGTAGTCAGTCCCGAGAGGACCCTATTGAAATACAAAGGATTATTAGGGTCCGAGCGACTGACGTAGTCAGTCCCGAGAGGACCCTATTGAAATACAAAGGGTTATTATTAGGGTCCGAGCGACTGACGTAGTCAGTCCCGAGAGGACCCTATTGAAATACAAAGTGTTATTACTAGGGTCCAAGCGACTGACGTAGTCAGTCCGAGAGGACCCTATTGAAATACAAAGGGTTATTATTAGGGTCCGAGCGACTGACGTAGTCAGTCCCGAGAGGACCCTATTGAAATACAAAGGCTTTTTATTATTAGGGTCCGAGCGACTGACGTAGTCAGTCCCGAGAGGACCCTATTGAAATACAAAGGGTTATTATCCGCTCACAGCTGCTCGCAGCTTTAATTAGGGTCCGAGCGACTGATGTAGTCAGTCCCGAGAGGACCCTATTGAAATACAAAGGATTATTAGGGTCCGAGCGACTGACGTAGTCAATCCGAGTAGGACCCTATTGAAATTGCTGGGATTCTTCCTATTATTATTATTAGGGTCCGAGCGACTGACGTAGTCAGTCCGAGTAGGACCCTATTGAAATACAAAGGATTCTTATTATTATTAGGGTCCGAGCGACTGACGTAGTCAGTCCGAGAGGACCCTATTGAAATTGCTGGGATTATTATTAGGGTCCGAGCGACTGACGTAGTCAGTCCGAGAGGACCCTATTGAAATTGCTGGGATTCTTATTATGGTCCGAGCGACTGACGTAGTCAGTCCGAGTAGGACCCTATTGAAATACAAAGGATTCTTATTAGGGTCCGAGCGACTGACGTAGTCAGTCCCGAGAGGACCCTATTGAAATACAAAGGGTTATTAGGGTCCGAGCGACTGACGTAGTCAATCCGAGTAGGACCCTATTGAAATTGCTGGGATTCTTGCTATTATTATTATTAGGGTCCGAGCGACTGACGTAGTCAGTCCGAGTAGGACCCTATTGAAATACAAAGGATTCTTATTATTATTAGGGTCCGAGCGACTGACGTAGTCAGTCCGAGAGGACCCTATTGAAATTGCTGGGATTATTATTAGGGTCCGAGCGACTGACGTAGTCAGTCCGAGTAGGACCCTATTGAAATACAAAGGATTCTTATTATTATTAGGGTCCGAGCGACTGACGTAGTCAGTCCGAGAGGACCCTATTGAAATTGCTGGGATTATTATTAGGGTCCGAGCGACTGACGTAGTCAGTCCGAGTAGGACCCTATTGAAATACAAAGGATTCTTATTATTATTAGGGTCCGAGCGACTGACGTAGTCAGTCCCGAGAGGACCCGATTGAAATACAAAGGATTATTATTATTATTAGACTGACGTAGTCAGTCCGAGAGGACCCTATTGAAATTGCTGGGATTCTTATTAGGGTCCGAGCGACTGACATAGTCAGTCCAAGTAGGACCCTATTGAAATACAAAGGATTCTTATTAGGGACCGAGCGACTGACGTAGTCAGTCCGAGTAGGACCCTATTGAAATACAAAGGGTTCTTATTAGGGTCCGAGCGACTGACAGAGTCAGTCCCGAGAGGACCCGATTGAAATACAAAGGATTATTATTATTATTAGACTGACGTAGTCAGTCCGAGAGGACCCTATTGAAATTGCTGGGATTCTTATTAGGGTCCGAGCGACTGACGTAGTCAGTCCGAGTAGGACCCTATTGAAATACAAAGGATTCTTATTAGGGTCCGAGCGACTGACGTAGTCAGTCCGAGTAGGACCCTATTGAAATACAAAGGGTTATTATTAGGGTCCGAGCGACTGACAGAGTCAGTCCCGAGAGGACCCTATTGAAATACAAAGGGTTATTATTATTAGGGTCCGAGCGACTGACAGAGTCAGTCCTGAGAGGACCCTATTGAAATACAAATCATTCTTATTAGGGTCTGAGCGACTGACGTAGTCAGTCCGAGTAGGACCCTATTGAAATTGCTGGGATTCTTCCTATTATTAGGGTCCGAGCGACTGACGTAGTCAGTCCGAGTAGGACCCTATTGAAATACAAAGGGTTATTATTAGGGTCCGAGCGACTGACCTTTAGTCAAGTTAGTCACCATGAGATGTAAGTAGCGCCGTCCGCTGCACCTTCAACATCAATGTGAACAATCAATGTGAACAATCAACCTTCAACATCAATTGTCAACATCAATGCGGATGTTCAATCTTGTCACCTGCCAAAAGCAGAGACTGGTATGTGAAATGTTCATACTTGAAACCGGTGTGTACTGTTTGAACTGGGCGAGTCGGCGACATGCCGGCTACCCCAAATGTGCCGGGATAAGCGAGGACCCGCTCACAGCTGCTTGCAGCTTTAATTAGGGTCCGAGCGACTGACGTAGTCAGTCCGAGTAGGACCCTATTGAAATTGTTGGGATTCTTCCTATTACTAGGGTCCGAGCGACTGACGTAGTCAGTCTCGAGAGGACCCTATTGAAATTGCTGGGATTATTATTAGGGTCCGAGCGACTGACGTAGTCAGTCCGAGAGGACCCTATTGAAATTGCTGGGATTCTTTTTAGGGTCCGAGCGACTGACGTAGTCAGTCCCGAGAGGACCCTATTGAAATACAAAGAGTTATTATTAAGTGTGGCTTCAGCTACAGGGGTCATAGACCCCTATAGCAAAGCGCACTTCATATTATTCCTCGGGCTTATTAGTTGGAATGCTTCAGCAGTCCAACTATTGTTATCCTCTTCTTTATTCAACTTATTTTTATTTTTTTTTTATTATTCTATTTCTTCCGTACGTTTTTCAAACCTCATCTCCTCCTTCATATATACAGCTACAGAAACCGTTCAAATATTAAAATATTCAGCTACTTAAGGACACTCCTGCTATGACTTTTCATATTTCGGACTTTTCAAATCTTTGAATTATTAAGCTTTTTATGGAAATTAAAATGAATGGGAGCGGATGGGGAAAATCTTCAAATCCTCTTCAACTTCAAACGCTGACAAGTTCTGCATACGTTCAGCTAAAGACATCATTTAAACTTTTACAATGTTGACAAAACCTTCAGCTATTTTTCTATAATTTCAGAATTTTGATACCTTCTATAATTTTTTAACTGTCAGCGTTTTCATTTCATGCTTTTTTCCCACCATTTCTGCCTTTAACATGGGTGTGTATTGCGCCGCTTAGAGTGCGTGATGTCACAGCTTGAGTGTAGTTCCCCTGGAGGATTAGTTAGATTTTTATTTTGCTTTTTGCCATCTCCTCCACAATACTACGTCTTTGGGCACAATTTATACATCAAAACGTAGGAAATCTTGTCTTACTTTGTAAACTTGGGTCGATTTGAATCCAACAGATTCAGACGTGTTTTAATCAGATGATATGTGAGAGGTGGCCTCCTTCTTCTTCCATTCGCTCCCATGTTAAATCTTCCTCCAAAAATGTCTCTCTCCCACGACCGTACCTGATTTAGAAATTGCGACTACAGACACATCGTGTAGCCTAGAGACCCACAAACAACATCGACGCGTTCGCAAGAGTCTTATCTCTCAGAAAATATCCTTATTTTGGTGTCTTGCCTTTGAAGTTATTGAGATATGAAGCTTTTTATGAGAAAGACAAACGCACTGGAGTCTATGGAGATCAAACAACTCAGTCTCTCATTCATGTCACAGGTGTTTTCAGTTTAAACTAATCACAGCACACTGCAGCTGTTGGTGGAGAAACGGCGCAAACGGCCGCGCACGTGATAAGTGGGCGGGGTTTACCCAGCATTCAGTTTGCTGGTGTAATTTTATGAATGTGAAACCGTGACTGAACATTTGTACCCTGTCAGGTAAGTAGCACCCCCTGCGCTCTCAGCTGTATTCTGTGAAAATTAAATGATTCTCTCTTCTCTCAATGCACTATGGGTATTGAGTGTATGGTATATTCATATCTACATTCCCTTGGGTCCTAAGTCCCTCCATGTTAGCTTCTTAACATGCTACCAACTCTCTCTCTGTAGTTCCTCCCGATAACAACTCACTTATTTTCTCTGTCTCTCTCCATACTCCCTCTCTTTCTTCTCACTCTCTCCTGCTCTGTCTGTCTCCCCATATGTCTCTCCACCCCTCCCTCTCTCTTTTTTCTCTCCTGCTCTGTCTCTCCCCCCTCTCTCCTTTCTTCTCTGTCCTCCCTCTCTCTGTCTGTCTTTCTTTCTCTCCCTCTCTTTCTGTACCTCTCTCGTTCTATACCCCTCTCTCTTCCTCTTTGTCTTTCTTTCTCTCTCTTCTGTTTCGCTCTCTCCCTCTCTCTTTCTATATCTGTCGTTCAACTTTTATATCTTCTATTTCTTCTGTACATATTTTGAATCTCTTGTCCTTCATATATTCAGCGACAGAAACTGCTCAGCTATTAAAATGTTCAGCTCCTTAAGGACACAATGGCAATGACCTTTTCATATTTCTGACTTGAAATATTAAGCTTTTTATGAAAATTAAAATGAATGTGATCAGATGGAGGAAATCTTCAAATCCTCTTCAGCTTCAAAAGCGTACAGGATCTGCATACCTTCAGCTACAGACACATTTTAAATGTTCAAATGTTGACAAAACCTTCAGCTATTATTCTATAATTTCATATTTCTTTTATTCAGCTATGTTTAGCTATATTTAGCTATTTTCAGCTATATTCCGCTATATTCATCTATATTCAGCTAAATTCAGCTGTATTCAGCTATATATAGCTATTTTCAGTGATATTCCGCTATTTTCAGCTATATTCAGCTATATTTTCAAATATTTAAGCTTTAAGCTTCAGCTTTTTGCATTCCAACGCATTTTCAGCAGGAAATGCAATTTCTAGTTATTATTCTTCTTATTCCGCCAAACTTTGGACCGTATCTCCTCCCACAGCATTGCCCGCACATGCGTGAAAAATACATCAAAACGTGCGGCCCGATCGGGAATCGCCTGGAATGACTTTTTTAAGAGATTCGACCGCCCGTTTTCCCGAAAAATGCGAAAAACGGCGAGAAATTGTCCCATTCACTTGACTCGGGTTTCGGACTGAAGAGAGCAAAAAAACATACATCTTTGTGCCCACAGTGACTCGCCATGTATCGTAGAGAAATGATTTAAAGTTTAAAACGTTGACAAAAGTCTGGAGTTTATTTGCCCAATTGGGCATTTTTTGATAGCTAGCACAGTTTTCATGTAATTATTGTTCAAGTTTAGGAAAATGTGGGAACCATTTCAGAGTTTACAATGGGTGTGTATGGGGCAGGTTAGAGCTGTGATGTCATCGCTAGAGCACGAGGAGCTGTGTCCTAAACAACCTTTTTGTATTTTGCCATTCACTCCACAATATTGACTTTTGAGGCATAATTTATATATGAAAACGTTGGAAATATTGTGCCGGTGGTACACATGCGTCGTGGCATCCAACAAATTTATACTGTTTTGTCAGCAAGCCTGAAAGCGACATGAAGACCGGCCAACTGCTCCATCAACCTCCATGTTAAATCGGACCACAATTTTCTCCCATGACGGAAACGTGAGCACTTTACAAACTGAATTTACGCTCTCATTTATAAATCCTTACAAATATTTAAGTAGACGGAAACGTTCTCAGAAGTCTTGTGCTTCTCATGATGTCATTATTTTCGTGATGGGATCCATGGTTGTCTGTCAAATACACTAGTTTGAAAGTTAGTTTTTTCATTAAATCAACTGTCCAGTCTCCCTCTCAGTGAACACCATGGCAACGGTGACACACACGCACACACACGCAGGAGGAACTGTCAGTTGGTCAGCTGACATCCTGACTGTTTGTGCTTCTCATGATTTCATTATTTTCGTGATGGGATGGGATTCATGGTTGTCTGTCAAATACAATAGTTTGAAAGGTTGTTTTCTCATTAAATCCACAGTCCAGTCTCCCGCTCTGTGACAGTGTCACATAGCTGCTTTAAGTTAGCCAATCAGGGCTGTCACCACGACAACCGGTGATACAAACGCAGGAGGAGCCAACTGACGTTGGTCAGCTGACATCCAAGACACTCTATTTTAAACTCTACAAAAAACGTTTCACACACATTCTTATATATCATACATTAGACTTAGACACACACACACACAGAATTATCACAAAACGATTGACTGTGTGTGTCTATGTGCGCCCGCGTGTGTGTGCGCGCACATTTTTTGACCCCAGAAAGTTGGTGAGTGAGGAGATACAACTTGGATCGACCTTTCACCCAATGAGTCTGTTGTTGCTGGGGAAAAATGGACAACACAACGAATCCGATTAGGCTCCTCCCATAGAAGAAGTCTGATTGGCTCTTTTTTATTTGGCTTTCGGTTAAGGATTTTTTTTTTCATCGTGTAAAAAACTACGTTTTTCACCCTCTCAAAGAAAGTCATTTGATCTGAAAATTCTGATGGTGGTAGAGGTTACTGAGGTTATTGTGTTATTGAGAGATGTGTTACCTCAATAACACATCTCACTACTGGTAATGTATACATATTGCGACGTCTTACGGCAGTAGTAGCCACACTTTCAAAATTTCTTGTGAAATTTTCTAGTTATTAGGGTCCGAGCGACTGACGTAGTCAGTCCGAGAGGACCCTATTGAAATTGCTGGGATTCTTATTATTATTATTATTATTATTCCGCCTATTTAAATTGCTGGGATTCTTATTATTATTCCGTTTTTTTATTTTTGTACATTGGGCGCCTTTTTGGGGGACTTGTCATATTCAAAAACTCACCAAATTTAGAACTTTTGTCAGGTTTGGTGAAAATGGACATCTATTAAAGCCGGAAAGAAAAGTTCCAAAAAAATGGCTCTCTAGCGCCCCCTACAAGTTGGACCGGCGACGCCCCTCGTCCAGAATTTTTTTTTGACTTGAAAAAATTCACACATGTCCGTCTCCACCTGCTCTACAAAAAAGCCTCTCAGACCCATAAAGTCCACCTATGAATATTTTCCGCCATCTTGGATTTTGTGAAAAACACATTATTGTAGTTTATTCCTAAACGCTTGCTCCTTTTCATACCAAACTTGGTAGGTATGATCAATTGTACTGGATGATCAATACTGCATTGACATTTCTTTGATATCTCATTGTGTTGAGGAGATAGACCAGTCAACCTCTTAGGGGCGTGTCTTGTTTTTAAACACTCATAACATTAAAACTATTTGGACAAACGACTCCAAACTTGGGGTATATGTGCACATCACATCCCCTAACTTGCAATAAATCAGGCGTCCAATTTGAACAATAGGGGGCGCTACAGTACTTCGGCCAATTTGCCATTTTCGGTCCTTTTATGCTAATTTTAATTTTATTTGCATTTACGCCAAATACTACTACTCCTACAAATTTCAGACAATCGACTTAAATTCTGTTCTAAAGTGAAATAAAGACCCTCAGGAGTATAGTTTGTGCTCCGTGCGCATTTTCACTTTTGGGAATTGACGTTTATGGGGACGCAAAGACGCGCCTACTTTGAGCTAGCTGCTATATGAGAGAAAGCTGCTGTAACTCCTCCATATATGATGCTATTACCCCAATACTCCTCATGCATGATACTGGTCCATGCCTGAGTACATGTACATGACAAATGTTCAGATTGTCATAGCGCCACCCACTGGCCAAAGGAAATCAGCCAAACGGCATCGGATTTACATCTAATTTACATGACCTGCTCTACTCTTCACATAGAGAAACATGATGCCAAGTGTATGTTGCATTCTCTTCATGCACAATAACAGTCTTCCTGTATAGGCGGCCATTTTGGGGAAATAATTTACTCAGCAGGCATTTTGCCAATGTCATTTTCTTAACACCATTAGTCAAGTATGTGATGTAAGTAGCGCTGTCCGCCGCACCTTCAACATCAACGTGAACAATCAATGTGAACAATCAACATCAATTATCAATATCAATGTGAATGTTCAATCTTGTCACCTGCCGAAAGCAGAGACTGATATGTGAAATCTTCATACTTGAAACCGGTGTGTACTGTTTGAACTGGGCGAGTCGGCGACATGCTGGCTACCCCAAATGTGCCGGGATAAGCGAGGACCCGCTCACAGCTGCTCGCAGCTTTAATGTGGTATTATGATTCCTGACCCTTTGTCTAGTCCTAAAACCAATTGTAGAGATAACTCTGGCTATGTGAAACTGATATTTAAATTACAGTTTGGGCTAACTGTAAAAGATGAAAGCAAGAATATTATTTTTAGGAGGCTCTGTAATGCCACAGTACTTTTGCATTCTCATAAATCCCTCTGTGTGTATGTAAAAATGCATTCATCATTATTTCCTAGAACATTACACTTTGCACGTTGTACTTGATGCTCCACTTTCAAGTCTGGTTAAGAAAGCTTTTGAAACATCTGCTTGGTTGTAGTTTACACATTTTAGAATCTGCTTCTGTCACACTTAAAACAAAATATATATTCTACCACACAGCTGATCTGTGAGCTGCCGTTTATTTGCATAAAACACATCGTAAGTAAGTATGTTAGTGAAAAAAGTTGGTCCGGTAATTTCACTGTAATAACAGACTTGAGAATTTAGCTGCAGGAAATGTGGTGGTGTGTTAAAGGTGTCTTTCTTTTAATAGGTACGATATTTTCCAGTACAGCAACTGTGAACACACAGACACGCACATTATAAAAACTAATTCACGAAGGAATGACGTCAATTCCCAGGAAACACAAGGATTTGTTGCGTTCAAACTCTTGTTGGAAACTGTAACACTTATATGCTTTTAAACATAACACACATACCATATGTCTTCTATGAACAATGCATTGTTCCTTTGCTATTATAGATGACAATCAGCTGATATTTAAAGCAATTGTAGCAATGTGTGAATAGGAAATCATTGAACCAAAGGTACAAGAAGCCACATTTAATGTAGAACTTATGCAATTCATTAACACGGCAGCACATTGTTTACCTCTGTCCCTTTATATTCTACTAAACCCTGTAAATGTCTTTGTTCTCTTTCCACCACTTAATTTATCCCATTCCGCTGTGTTTCTCTCTTCCTTCATCTTCTGCCCTCTCTGTTAGAGACAGTTGCTGAGTTGCATTCGTGGTGGGAACTGTCCTGGACCAAACGTCAGCTCGCTGCAATTGCCTGGTGATGTGAATTTCTTCGCCAACCAACTGGCTGTGCCCACCATGGAGTTTGCCTTCGAGCAGACCAAAGCAGAAAAGGTACTCAACAACTCAACAGCCAAAACACCACTTTTTTTTTCTTTTTTCTTTCGTTTTGGCGACGCATAGACAAACCCACTTATTACCTTACTTGAGTTTTATGCTAATTTGATCACTGCAGAGCAGGAGCTACTTTAACACATGCAAGACACAGTCACACCCCGGTTTCTCAGCTGTGGATGGATTTGGGATACACTGCTGGATTTGCTATGAGCCACCACTTGTTTATCTTTTGCCCCTAACCAAAAATATTAACCACAACTGTGTGAAGAGGTAGAACAGTCATCAGGTGGCACCTTGTATGTCAGCCTCTGCTGGTTCTCTAAAAGAATAAAGAGTTATACTTATAACAATAAACACAATTGTCCAGTTCTTTGGAAGCTGGATGTGATTATAACTATCTGTAGCCTGTACAACGAACAGTATTATTTACAAATATCTCAAGATCATTTAAAGCCTCAGTTTGACACTGCAAAATGGATTATGTCCCTATACAAACATACACATGCACATCACGTAACTAACACATTATATATATATGCCCCATTTACTTCCATTAAATATGCAGTATTGATGTTTTTGTACTGCCTTGGGGTAGAAACACACAGATTTAGCCACAGCTAAATCGGCCCACTCAAATTGGGAACTTCTGGCTAGGATGGCAACTTTGAGCTTAATTAGTGTGAGAGATCTTCATGATGTTTATCCGCCCTGAAGGCATCCTCACAACCTGAAAAAAATGATAGCACTGGGTGTAATACACAGCACTGGAGGAGAAGACAACCCTAATTTAATTTTAGAAGCAGTCCCATACATAAATATGCTTAACTCTGGAAGTTAGGGCAAAGTCCAGTATGCATACATTAACATTAGCATATTGGCATTCATACTGAAATATTAATAGTGTTTAATATCAGTGGGTAATCACATTTTCTATTTTATTTAATTTCTTTACTACGACTTAAGGAAAACTGAGAGAGAGAGAGAGATAGAGTTCACACTGGTTCTATAGGGACTTGATCATAATCAGGAACTGTATTTATAAAGCATATTATATTCACAAAGGTTCCCTGCCTCAATACAGGACTTAGTATTGAAATTATTAGTTATTAATATGAATTAAATTACAGGAAATATGTATGAATATGTCTGCACTTACATTAAGCCAGATTCAAGACTTTATTGCCATACAACTAGGTTTTCACCCTTTATAGCAGACCTGGGCATCTTATGGCTCGTGGGCCACACCCGGCCCGCGGGCTCTCCTAGTCTGGCCCGCGTGAGGTTAATCAAAAATGAAAAAGAAATAAATAAGATGCACGCCATGAATGTAATACAACGGCATTGGTTTTACTTTGAAGGTGATTTATGTATGCTTATATAGGGACATAATCCATTTTGCAGTGTCAAACTGAAGCTTTAAATGATCTTGAGATATTTGTATCTAAATAATACTGTTCGTCGTACAGGCTACAGGTAGTTATAAATCACATCCAGTTTCCAAAGAACTGGACAACTGTGTTTATTGTTACACGTTTAACTCTTTATTCTTTTAGAGAACCAGCAGAGGCTGACATACAAAGTGCCACCTGATGACTGCTCTACCTCTTCACACAGTTGTGGTTAATATTTTTGGTTAGGGGCAAAAGATAAACGATAAGTGGTGGCTCATAGCAAATCCAGCAGTGTATCCCAAATCCATCCACAGCTGAGAAACCGGGGTGTGACTGTCTTGCATGTGTTAAAGTAGCTCCTCTGCTGTGCAGTGATCAAATTAGCATCAAACTCAAGTAAGGTAAGTGGGTATATTTATGTATGCGCTTACGCAGCCTCACCGACAGGCAGTGTTGCCAACTTGACGACTTGGAGACTGACGTGAAAGCACGTATTGTTCTGCAGTTTCCGTGCTCAACGAACAGCGGGTGCTGCCGCGAGCGCCGTCGCCGTCCCAAAGCTCTCACAGGCGGTCAGTCTCACAGGAGCCTCGCGCTGTGGTCCACTCACAGCTGCAGTATCCGCCTCCAGATTGAACATTAATCGTGCATGCGCAAAGTCGACTTTGATCCTGACCTACAGTCTGATACACTATGGCAGAGCACTTTAAGTCAGTATCACTTCTGGATCTTTACTCTTCTCTCAAAGAGGAGAACTTTCCTCACATGAGGAGGCCTGCTCAGAAGATGTTAGTTCTCTTTGGATCTACCTACACATGAGAACAAACATTCTCAGTGATGAAGTTCAACAAATCCAGATCCAGACCTTCTCTCACTGACACCTGTCAGCTGTCCTTCACATATCCACCTCGGACATTCAACCAGACTTCAGTGCACTTGTTCAAGCCCAACACAGACTGGACTTTTCTCACCGAGTAAAAAAAACTGAACTGACATCAAAAGCGCTAA
This sequence comes from Taurulus bubalis, assembly GCF_910589615.1. Lineage (NCBI taxonomy): Eukaryota > Metazoa > Chordata > Actinopteri > Perciformes > Cottidae > Taurulus > Taurulus bubalis. Next base: position 3,214,160 of record NC_136595.1, read on the forward strand.
TTGCTTTTGTATAAAGTTAATCAATTGCTGGTCGGTATCTTAAAAAAATTTATATTATTTTGTACATTTGTTATAGCCTTATTGTATCATGTATTCTTACCAGTAGCAGCTCAAAACCATATAATTTACAGTTTTTTTATAAAGTAATAACATGAATATTGAGTTAATTGAATTAAGTTCAGCCAATTGGTTTGGCCCGCCACAACGGTCCCAATTTCTCATGTGGGACCTCGGGAAAATTAATTGCCCACCCCTGCTTTATAGGGAACTCATTGAAATACTTTGAAATTCAAAATGTCAACCCTAGAGTGCTATTGGAGGACATAATAATACTCTTTGACTGTTGTGACATTTTTTAAAGAATGTTTTATTTTTAGGTAGAAAATTAACATCCACCAAATTGCCATATTTGGTTCCTTGCCCGTTTATTGTATAAACAATATAAATATAAAAAATACAAGAAATACACATACAACATGAAAGGAACAAGTTTCACAACATTATAACGTCATAGACAGGGGCATGGAAGAGTGACACATCGAATCGCTCAGCATCATTTGGGGTGTGACTGCGCTGTCCCCGGACAGGCTGAGGGATATCAGGAATGCTGGTCCGGCTGTCAACAGAGGAAATAGAGGACAATGAGCTCCTTCTGGACCTAGATGTGGCTGGCCTCGCAGCCCCAGTCATTCTGACACCCTTCAGAGGCAGCCTTTGACACCAAGGGCCTTGCAGTCCCGCTTGTACATAAGCCAGGCATTTGTGAGGCTGACATCAATACGTTTGGCGAACAGTCGCGTGTACCACTTTTTGGACTTCATGGGGGTGCGGTAGAGGTGGACCAACATGTGACTCTTGTCAATGCCCCCCATGTTGGCATTGTAACTTCTGACGACAGCTGGACAGGTTACATGCTCCTTTCTCTTGGTCTCTTTGCAGTACCTGATGACATCGGCTCCACCCCCACGTCTGTTGACAGCAGAATTACCGTTTTGTTGTCCTTCCACCTGACGGCCAGTATCCATCATCACTAGTGACGTAGTCACATGTACCACGAAGGACACCCTTTTTCTCTATCTCCTTTACGGCCTTGAGTGGAGGATTTCTGATCCTATTGTCCCTGGCTGTCACCGTGTACCTGCAGTTCTGGTCTCGGAGCTCCAGCTCCAGGCTGCTGAAAATGTTATCAGCAAAGATGGCTGTGGTAGTGGGGAAGGACATGGAACTGGCGACGACAGAGACAATCTGGCTGGTGGCACCCAGGGCTTTTTGTTCAGGTGTCAGGGGGGCATCATGGGCCTCCAGGGTAGTCTTGGGTCTCCATGGCCCAGTAGTCTTCAATGGATGGGAGCAGAACAACCCCCATATAGATGAGGATGGCCACAAAGGTCATAATGTTCTCCTCATTTGTGTAGAAAGTGGTGTTTATGTCTTTCTGAGCAGCGTATACGTTTGTTTGGTGGGTGATATGCCTGATGATTTTGCCGTCAAAGTACCTCGTAAAGTACTGAAAGGGGTTTCAATGTAGTCAGGGGGGAGTGCTGGTATTCAGGCAGGGCTGTGTTGTTTATGCCAACTTTGTGCCAGGTGGTTGGCCGACTTACTGGATTTACATGGCCTCTTGGCTTGTGGTGCTGGCTGCTCATCATCATCATCATCATCATCATCGTCTTCACTGTCACGGTCCTGGAGCACCTCCACTGCAGGCTGCTTGCGCTTCCTCTTGGCAGAGGGGCCCATGTCGCTTGGGCCTGGAATGTTCTGGTCGTGGGTGGTCACGACAAAGTCAGGGTCTGCCACATCGTCATCATCATCACTGATGGCAGGGTTGGCTGGCACGAAAACAGTCTGCCTCCTCTTGCCATAAAAAAGACGAGCAGACACTTCCTAAAAAATTAAACACATGCAATAAAACAACTGTTATAATGTCATGAACTGACCAAAAAAACACTCATATTCCCTATTTATAGCTTGAATATTTCCTAGAAATGGGTTAACATTCTCACTGAATCACTGTATAGTATTATACAACACTTTGGCAACATTTCAAACATAAAGTCCGAAGCTGTATTACCTTATTTGTAAAAAAAAATGTACGAAGATGGCGCCGCTGCCTGTATGTTTTTTATTTTATTGTCTTATTTCCACTTTTCCTCTCCTCGCTGTGTGCCAGAATGACTTTTGTCAACACAACAGAAAGCTACCTAGACCTAGATTTCTGGCTTGGTTTGGGGTTTTTAACATCAGTAATTGAAGCTGAGCGCTGACTTTCAATCGTTCATCCTTGGGACCAAAAACAATTACTTCTGTTTTATCTTTATTTAATTGAAAAAAATTCTGGCACACCCAGTTATTGATTTCTTGAATGCATTTAGCCAGCAGTATGGGACTATAGTCCCCTGGTTATATAGTTATGTAGATTTGTGTGTTATCTGCATAATTATGATAACACACTTTGTTGTTTTTCATAATCTGAACCAGTGGAAGCATGAATGTTGAACAGAGGAGGCCCCAGACATCGAAACAGTTATTGTTCAGCTGAAGTTGTTCAGCTGTTGAAAAAACACTTTTTCCATTATTTTACTTAAGAATGGGAGGTTTGATATTGGCCTATAGTTTTTCAATATTTCGAAATTGTGTCATCATATTTGAATGGATACTATTTAAAGATGGGCACAACACATATCCTGTGGTTGGTGTGGAGCCACCGACTGCTTGTCTAATTTTCTCAATTTTATCAGCAAAATAGGTGGCAAGTTGATTGCATGCCCAGGTGGATTGGAGCGTAGTAGTTACCGACACCGGAGGGTTTGTTAGCCTGTCCACGGTAGCAAATAAGGCGCGTGTATTGTTATTGTTTTTGGTTATGATGTCAGAGAAGAAGGACTTTCTTGCATTTCCAAGTTCCAAATTATAATTGTGAAGTCTCTCTTTATCGATACCACAGTGAACCTGGAGATTAGTTTTTCGCCACCTACACTCTTTTTTTCTCTATTCTGACCAACGTGGCATTTCTCCAAGGGGATCTTTTCTTACCCGAGACAACCTTCACCTTACTGGGTGCAATGGCATCAATAACATTTTTAACTTTAGAATTGAAACCATCCACAAGCTCATTGACTGAGAGGCAAGAGAGGGCTGCTGTGGAGCAGAACTTCTGAATAAATAGATTTATTTAAGGAAGCAATGGCCGTCTACGCAGAGACTGTTTGCAGCAACTTCAAAAACAAAGAGGACATAATAGCCGCATTCCGTGCTGTACCGCTCGGTCCTGCAACAGTGACACGAAGGGTCGAGTTACTGTCAGAGGACGTTGGTCAACAGGCGTTGAAGGACTTGTCACTGAATATTTTTCACTACAGTTTGACAAATCGCTGGATGTAATGGACACCGCTCAGCTTGTTGTATTTGTCAGAATGGCATTCCAGGACTTAACAAAGGAGGACTTCCTCACTCTTCTCCATTTAAAGCAGAGAACGAGAGGTGAGGATATTTACAATGTCTTTAAAAGCTATGTCCGTGAAAATAACATCCCCATTCATAAACTGGTTTCAATCACTACTGATGGAGCACCGGCAATGTGCTGTGTGCACGCTGGTTTTATTGCACTGTGCCGTAAAGATCCAAATTTCCCCGACTTCATGAAGTATCACTGTGTGATTAATCAGCAAGCCTTGGCTGGGAAAGTTGTGGACCTTTCTCATGTAATGACACTGGTGGTCAAAGTAGTAAACTCGATTCGAGCAAAAGCGCTTCAGCATCGCTTATTCAAGGCGTTCTTGGATGAGCTCGATTCCGCGTATGGAGACCTGCTTCTGCATGCTGATGTCCGGTGGTTGAGTCGCGGCAAAGTGTTGCAGCGATTTGTTGACTTGCTGGTTGAGATAAAGGTGTTTTTGTAGAAAAGGAACGAGGAGCACAAGGAACCATCAGATGATGCGTGGTTGGGGTTTTCTGACAGACCTAACGGCAAAACTGAACTCGCTCAACAACGAGCTCCAGGGAAAAGACCAGTACCTGCACCACATGATAAGCGCAGTGAATGCGTTAAAGGCCAAACTCTGTGTCTGGACCACACATCTTAGGAAAGGGAGGCTGACACACTTTGCCAACCTGGAGAAAATGTCACATTACATCAAAGACAATTATGATGGGCAAACTGGCAGCAGAGTTTAGTCAACGTTTTGGTGAGTTAGACGGCATAGAGGATATTGCTGCATTTGTTTTAAACCCATTCCTGCTTATTGATACAGAGGAGGTTGCAGCCAAATTCCAGAAAGCATTTGCTTCACCAGGTGAAGTGGACATGGAGATTGTTGATCTGCAAAGTGACATAGAGCTGAAAGCCAGGTCAATGGACAGTGACTTTTGGGGACTTGTCAGAAGAGAGAAGTTCCCTCTCCTCAGCGGATGTGCAGTAAAAGTAAGTGCCTACTTTGGATCGACTTACCTCTGTGAAATGGCATTTTCACAGATGAAAATCACCAAATCAAAGTACAGGAGCTGGCTTACTGACAGACACCTCACAGACTGGCTGTCTGTGCTTATGAGCTGAACTACAAAGCACTCACAGACAGTGTTCAGCCACAGCCATCACACTGACTTGAGTCACATGACTTCTGAGGGCATTGTGATGGGACACAGAGCTGAACTGCACTTACATTAGTTGCACTGACTGAGAATGTTGTCAGTGTTGTAACTTCAGTTGATAAATACAACAGTTCATATTGGTAGGTCATCTAGCCTGTTCATTGCAAATGTGTTTTTTATTGTTCATATTGTGTGCGGTTAACAAATAATTTCCTTGAATTTTGTCACTGTTGTAACTTCAGTTGATAAATACAACAGTTCATATTGGTAGTTCAACCAACCCGCTAATTGCAAATCTGTTTTTTATTGTTCATACTGTGTGCGGTTAACATCTTTTTATTACAATTAGGCCAAATAAAAAGCCTCAAGTTGTAAGTACAGTCTTTTTCTCTCATCGCCTCAATAGGTAGATCTTGCCTGTCACCGAAGCAGAGGTCAGGGATCTTGGGCTTAAGCGCTCTGCTTAACGCTCTCGTCCAATCAGATTTCACCTCTGTTTCTCGCTTTGGTAGAAAAGACGGTTAATCTACATGGTGACAGCCAGCTAGATGGGTTCTCAGACTCCGGTACACTAGGTGGCGGTATGCAACTAGTTAAGTTGGTTGCGATCTGCCATTAAACTGAAGAAGAAGAAGCAGCAGCAGCAACTGCAGACTTTTCCTGTGGACATAACACTTGGACCTGCTGTACACATGCGCAGCTCACCCCCTGCTTGGCAGCTCATGAGCTAACTAGTGCTCGCTGTTAGCTCGCAAGGGGGCAGGTAGAAAATCCACGGCCCGTCACTGTGTCATAGTATTCCTCCATTAACCATCACGGTTGAACACAAAGCTGTCACTTCTCCCTCTTGCCAACCTGCGTCATGTCAAAAACCCTGCTGAACAAACTTTCACTCTGAACCAGCAATGCGAGACTGACTGGTTAAAAAAAAGCAGTTGTCAGATGTTTCATCATACCTACTCTACTTTAAGAACAGCCTGTTTTAAGCTTAAACTCACAATGTACAGTTACTTATCAGCTGGATTTGTCATCTGAAATCCAATGCAATTTTCATTTACAATACACTTACAAAAAGTGAGAGCTCAAACAAGTTGAAGATTAGGTCAATCTTTTTTCTTCTGATCCACTGATTCACTGTGCACAGCTTCCATTAATATTTGCTTTAAGACTCTTTTCCGGTTTATAACCAGATGGAACAACCACAGTTTCCATCAATCAAGATGTATGTATCATTTGGACATTTGGAAGAAA